>NC_136507.1:4498191-4658191 GCF_053919585.1 Euprymna scolopes | reverse complement strand
CTTATCACATTAGGGCCGGGGTGGGGTCTTAAAGAGAAAGACAAACGAGAATTTGTTCCGATATAATGGCTGTTAAAAATCTGTTAACAACGAAGAGGTTGTTTTTAAAACCCTGTTGAGTGACATGGTCGACCTGGAGGTGACTAATTACATGATAAGTAACACCTCAGTGTGAATACAATTTTAGACTTTTTAAAGACAATTTTAAACTTTTTAAAGACAATTTTAGACTTTTTGAAGACAATTTTAGACTGTTTGAAGACAATTTAAGACTTTTTAAAGACAATTTCAGACTTTTTGAAGACAATTTTAGACTTTTTGAAGACAATTTTAGACTGTTTGAAGACAATTTTAGACTGTTTGAAGACAATTTAAGACTTTTTGAAGACAATTTTAGACTTTTTGAAGACAATTTTAGACTTTTTGAAGACACTTTTAGACTGTTTGAAGACAATTTTAGACTTTGTGAAGACCAGTTTAGACTTTGTGAAGACAATTTTATGCTTTTTGAAGACAATTTTAGACGTTTTGAAGACAATTTTAGACTTTGTGAAGACAATTTTAGACGTTTTGAAGACAATTTTAGACGTTTTGAAGACAATTTTAGACGTTGTGAAGACAATTTTAGACTTTTTGAAGACAATTTTAGATGTTGTGAAGACAATTTTAGACTTTGTGAAGACAATTTTAGACTTTTGAAGACAATTTTATACTTTTTGAAGACAATTTTAGACTTTGTGAAGACAATTTAAGACTGTTTGAAGACAATTTTAGACTTTGTGAAGAAAATTTTAGATGTTTTAAAGACAATTTTAGACTTTGTGAAGACAATTTTAGACTTTGTGAAGACAAATTTAGACTTTTTGAAGACAATTTTAGACTTTTTGAAGACAATTTTAGACGTTTTGAAGACAATTTTAGACTTTTTGAAGACAATTTTAGACGTTTTGAAGACAATTTTAGACTTTTTGAAGACAATTTTAGACTTTGTAAAGACAATTTTAGACTTTGTGAAGACAGTTTTTTACTGTTTGAAGACATGTTGAAACAGAAATGAAATGTCGCCCACTCCTTTTACTCAAATTAGGAATTCACAATAAGTACAAAACGCGACAGGTGGACAAACTTATTGTGAACTCAAGTTTCATGGCAAATTTACTTGACTGATTAACTTTAAATACCGCTGAAAACAAACACACACAACACACACATATACATGCATTCACACGCGCTTTATGCACACGCGCATTCGCGCACACACGTGCGTGCGCGCACACACACACATAAACATCTACACAAACTTACGTATATGCACTCGTAAAGCGTTCACATAAAAGTTAAAATGATCACTTGGCTCTGCAGGTTTCGAATCATGTGACCGGCAGAGCAATCATCCTTCACAGCGATAATTTCCGGAAAAGGATGAGACACATGTGTATGTGGATAAGAATTTAATAATAGTTATCATAATATTACACACACACACACACACACACACACACACACACACACACACACACACGTACGTACGCACACATACGCGCATATATATATATATATATATATATATATATATATATATATATATATATATATATATATATAAAATTTCTGAATTTATATAAACAATTTATATCCGTCATAATATAGTCGAAATTGTTTCAAATAACAAGTTAATACACATTGGTTGTTTTCATTCTAATGATCAAAGGGGGAAAAAATTAGTCCATAATAACAATTTTTTATTGTTTTTAATTATTTTATTTCGACGAATGCTAATATTTTCTTTTTTACAGTCTTAAGAGCGTTTCGCAATTTATAACGAAATACATTGTCTTTTGTTAGAAACGATCAAATATCAGTAAATCCCAACACATTGTTCCAAAACCAAAAGAAAATAAAGATAGGAATAACGGTAAGTCAAAAACATGCAAAATAATTCTAAAGATGATATTCGGGAAATAGGCCCTTCAAAAGATTTTCGAGTGTAGTGCTTGAGATACATGTGCCTGTGTTCTCAAGGCATCTGCTTGGATTTTACCAACAAAGTTAATTTTTGATTCCAAATTCAAACTGGAACAAGATTCCATGCCTATTTATTAGATATTAATAAATGTTTTTTTTTTTTACTACAACAAATACCGAGCACTCTAACATAGTGTCATAGAGCTGTATAGACGTTCCACTTTCCTTGCAGCAGCATTGTCAGTATCTTCTATGTATTTGTTCCAGTTCATGCTATCCGTAGAGTTTGAATGTTAGACTGTCGGGTGTAGTGCTATTAGCTGTGGCAAGCGGTGGCGGAAAAAGTTTATCTTTTCATTGTTAAAGGAAAGTAGCTTTGTCTTAGTAGCACTAAATGTTACCATTCATTATGACCCCATTCCACTACAGACTGGGGGTCATTTTTAAGGATTCAGTATTTTCTTGGGTTACATGTACCTGTATTTTACTCACATGTGGAGGATAGAGTGTGGTATCATTAGCAAATATATCCATCTCATAAAGTTTCAACAGGAATTTGGGTACACTCATATTAATCTCATGTTGTTTGTCATTGTGTACAACTTGGATCTTTATTTTGGATAGAAAGGATTTAATTATATGAATATTTGTTCAGTAATACATACAAATTAATTTTTCATGTGGAGATTTTCATGCCAGACCTTGTTAAAGGTTTCAGATATAGCAGGCGTTATCGAGCTAGTTTCACCTGTCTTGTCTAATGAGATGACCGTTAAAATATCTGCTGTAGCACAATCACATGCTTCCTTAAAGTTAAGAATTAACAGAGTGTCGGACTAGTCGCTCCTTCTAATATACGGTTTTAAAAAAAGCTACTAATCTAGTAGATCCGACACTGTCTGCCAATTTCAAATTTCTGTAATTTATGAACTGTGCCACAATAATAATCGTTGATGATTTATTGTTATCAAGAAGTAAACACGATTTTTAATGTTATCATGTAGTAAACACTTTTTCAGATTGAAATTTAAAATTAGTTTCCACTTTTATGGAGAACTTGGTTTAAGTAGTGCTCTGGAAGCCTCCTTAATTTCATGTGTGTTTAAACATAGTGTCATTTGAGATAAAGAACCCTCACTGCCGTCTTGTTGGTGTTGCCCGGAAACCATAATCCAAAATGCTCAATATCCTGGATAGTGCAGGTAGTAACCCAAAAGTGAGAAACAAATAAATGCATCTTCTAGAGAGGGCCTTGATTTTTATAATTCTTTGAATGCCTCCTTAATTTTATAAGTGCTCAATATCCTGGATTGAGCAAGCAGTAACATAAAAGTTAACTTAGTTTTAGTGGTGCTTTCAATCCTAACGAGCATTGTCGCTCGGAATTAAGAACTTCTCTGTCCTTTTGTTGGTGTTGCCCGAAAGCTATAATCTATAGTGCTTAAGATCCTCCGTAGAGCAAGTTAAAATCCAAAAGTAAGAACGCATAAAAACCGAGTTTTTTCCTTCTACCGTTGAATAGTGAATTGCTTTAGTAGTATTTTTAAGGCACAAAATATTATATACAATATTCAACATCTTCTATTTTGTTTTTATTTTTGTTCTATTTTGTTTTTGATAAAACGCGGGCAATGCCGAATATTCCTGCTAATTTAAAATTAAAAAAAAATTAAATTAATAAAAAGCATGAGTTATGCCGGTCATATGTGCCAGCCAGACTTACACAGTCACACCCTCTTATATATCATTATTGAGTTGACAAAAAATGTTGCTTGATTTATTTTTAATAAAAGAATGCATAATATAAATATATCTGATATAGATATCTGATAAGTGTTCACGCAGAAGTCAAAATGACACGGTAGATTCACAACAATGCGACGACCATGAAAACAATTCAAACTTGATATATATATATATATATATATATATATATATATATATATATATATATATACACACACACAAATTATATACATAGACATACGTACATATTATAATAATAATAATAATAATAATAATAATAATAATAATAATAATAATAATAATAATAATAATAATAATAAATGAATAAATGAATAAATAAATAAAATTGTACCGCCTCATTACCTGGCAGGCATCCCGCCAAAATACCCTTTCTGTATCTAAACGTACGTGTATAGCATTATGCAAGTCTCCGTCAAAGTCTCTTCTTTGTTTACATATAAGCCTAAGCAAACACGTAATGATTCCTAATATGTTCCAGCCAGGAATCGTAGGTTTTATTTCAACATACGTTTTATGTCTTTCAAATGCGTATAATCTTTGTTTTTGGGCGGAGTGCATATTTTCTTTTAGGAATAACAGACGAGAATAAAAGAATGAGAACGATTTAAAAACTAGCTGTCTCTATCCGGCGTTACCCGGGAATCGTTTTTAATTTCATGAATGATATCTGGATCATAAAAAAGAAATTACATCCTGTAAAAAAAGTAAATGTAAACTAATTATACTACCCACTCAAAAAAAAAAAGAAAAAAAAAAGAAAAAAAAGAAAAGGTTTCTTTCATAAAATAAAAATAAATGTACAAATTTTTCTTTCTCACATGATACTTGAGTTCAGAATCGCATTTTATCACGTGATCAATTTGCTCTCCGCACCAACGTTTTTAATACAAGCGTTATAACGCATTGCTTGAAATCGTGTAGTGTCTAAGTCGATCAAATAACGCTCAATTTAGAGAAATAGGCCATAAAAAAAATGGAAGAAAGATGGATATTTACAGTGAAATTCGAAAAATTAACTTTTTTCCCACTTTTTCATTGGTTGCAAGAAGTGGACGTGAGATTGTGGGTTATCGTTCATACGTTTTATCATCATTTTGATTGTAATTTTTTTTTTTTTTTAATTTTCACCTCAAACAAGGCACAGTGCCACTTTGAAGCAGGGGGCTACTATCAGGGACTTAATTTGCAGGGGTATTATGAAGGGAGATGAGTAGAAAGATGTTTGTTCACATTACACTTGAACTTCTGCATATCAGTACAGTTGGGAAAGCACAATCCTGGAAGGGAGTTCCAAAGACCTGCAGTTCTGGAGAAGAAACTATTGAAGTAAAAGGCTTTCTTGCACCTATGGATCTCTACTGTAAAGGGATGAGACTTAGTAGTTTGTCGGGTTTGTCAGGGGTAGTTACGTCGAGGAGGTACAAGTGTTTGCAGTTCGTCAGAGCATTCACCATTAAAGTATCTGTAGAACAGGCAGAGGGATGCAACATCTCGTCGATGGGACAGAGGCTGAAGCCTAGATGACAGTTCAGGACGTATCAGGTTTGCGACTCTCTTTTGAACCCTGTCCAGGAGCGAAAGACAAGCAGTAGATGCACCAGCCCAGATGTGACAACAGTACTTCATACGTGGGTGAATGGTGGCCTTATAAAGGTACAGGATACTTTCAGGCGTAAGTAGTTTTCTAGCACAGTAGAGGGAGCCAACCTTCCTTGCAGCAGCCTTGGCAATGCTCTCAATGTATCTATTCCAGTTCATATTCCCTGTAAATGTTAAGCCGAGGAGTTTAAAAGAAGTACTTCTTGGCCATTGCTATTGGTGGTAGAGAAGGTTTCTTGTAGTTATTGAAGGAAACAAGCTTAGTCTTAGCAGCATTGAATATGACCATCCTTTTTGTCCCCATTCCACTACAGATTGGAGGTCATCCTCTAGTGTTTCTGCCATTTCCTTGGATACATGTTTATTTGTTTTCCCCTCATATCTGTTATAGAGAGTAGTGTCATCGGCAAATATACCCATCTCCGAAACAATTTTATCAGGGAGGTCATTTATGAATATCAGGAATAATAGAGGTCCAAGGATAGACCCCTGAGGTACTCCCGCATTTATGTCATATTGTTTAGATGTACGACCGTCGAGGACAACTTGGATTTTTCTCTTACTTAAGAAGGATTTAATTACATTATAAATTCTTCCAGTGATTCCATATGATCTAATTTTCCTTAGAAGACCATCGTGCCATACCCTGTCAAAAGCTTTAGATATATCAAGGGCTACCGCTCTACCCTCCCCTGGTTTGTCCAATGGGATATATGTTCAGAAACTACAGTTAAAATATCTGCTGTTGAACGGGCTTGCCTTAATCCATATTGTTTGTCAGTCAGGAGTTTAGCAGCTGTTAGGTGCTGGACTAGGGCTTGATTAACTAAGGACTCAAATATTTTGTCGAAAAGCGGGAGGAGGCTAATGGGGCGATAATTTAGTGGGTCAGTTTTTTCACCAGAATTCTTGAAGACTGGTACCACAGAAGCGGTTTTTCAGCAGTCGGGAAAGCAAGATTCATTAAGGCATTTATTGTAAAGTTTGGAAAGAGCTGGAGCAACCTCGGCAGAGCATTTTTTTAATAGCACAGCCGGGATGATATCTGGTTAACATGCTTTTGAGGTGTCTAGGTTTTTTTTATAATAGTATGTACCTGAGAAGGGGTGATTTTCAAATCGTCTAGTGTGGCGTTTGTTTGCAAAGGAAAGTCAGTGAGGGAGTGGTATACTGGGTCCAGTGTGGAGTTTGAGGCAAACCGACTGGCAAGCAGATTAGCCTTGTCAGTTGCCGTGCAAGCAACCTCATGATTGTTTGATAGTGGGGGAATAGTTTACTGCCCATTATTTATTACGCTGTTGTAGATTTTCCAAAAATCCTGGGTTCCTAATTTTTGTGCTTCGATGCGTTTTCTGGTGGTTTCAGAGTAATCGGTCTTAGCTGTCTCTATCACTCTCTTACAATTATTTCTAGCTTCTATATACTTCTGTTTATTTGAGCTGGATTTATGTCAGTTGAATCTGCGGAACGCATGCTGCCTTTGACAAATGGCAGCTGCACAAGCAGAAGTAAACCATTGGGGAGAGTGGGGCTTGCTATAGAATTTCTGCTGATTCTACCATTCCTGAGTGGGCTGTGGGCATTTGTTGTACAATCATCGGGAACCGTTGTCAGAAAGAGATCTAGAAGTGAGGAATGTTCATCTTGCTGGTCTGGGAAACGTGTCGGAAATGTAACCATCTGAGATAGGGAATGGGATATAGAGAAGCTATGTGTTGTGCTACCAGCTACGTCTGTGTGATTAGAGAATCCTAGCCAGTTACTGTGGTGGACATTGAAGTCACTAAATACACGTACTTGTGTACTAATATTGAGGGAAAGTGCTATATCTATGCTGTCTGAGACTTTGTTTATTAGGGTACAGTCTTGGGTTGAGGGAGAGCAGTAGACAAAATACAAGTAGCTAATATTGTGTTGCATGTTTAGTCTGAAGCACATAAAGGCCTGGTCGTCTGATTCTAGTTTTATTTCTCTAGTTAGTCTTCCTAAGTGGACATAAATGCGATGCAAAACTCTTTTGTTCGGGGAAACGTTCAAATTTCTAGTATAATAGTGGCTTGGTGAAGCCACAGAGGAGCCAACCGAAGCAGAAACACTGAAGATGCCTTCCAGGAGACTATATATATATATATATATATATATATATATATATATATATATATATATATATATATATATATATATATACAAACGTAGGCAAATTTGGGTATATTTTATTGGGTTGAAATTATACGTTCTTTTTACCAATTGTCATAAAATTTTAATCATAGAATTATAATCTTCTCAAAATTTTAATCATAGAATTATAATCTTCTCAAAATTTTAATCATAGAATTATAATCTTCTAAAAGCCTGCAAATTTTCATGTGGTTTTATCCCATAGAACTAAAGATATGAGCATTTCAATATTCAATTTGGCTACAAGTATATATATATATATATATATATATATATATATATATATATATATATATATATATATATATGAGAATAATAGAAATGGTAAATGAATTCACAAAAACAAAAACTATATATTGGTAAAAATAGATTGGTTCATAAGGGAATACAAACAATTAGTTAAGGGAATAAAATGGGACTATTTATGCGAAGGCATTTCGAGGCCTAATGCTTCTCATCAGAAGAGTAGAGAAGATGCTAGGTAACATAGTGGGGATGCAATATCTAGCGTGTGTTCATTAGGAACGAAACAGATCAATTAAAATTATAGATGATGTTGGGAGCAGTTTTATCGAATTCCAAATAAATAAATTATATAGAGTGTAATGTAGAAAGGTGTATAGGGTCTTTATCATAATAAGCAACCCATCTATCAGGCTTATTTGCCCTTCAATATCAGATCTAGGAAAAATAAGTAAAAACATACTAGACAGAATAATACCAAATATAAAAAAGAAAATAAGTTTCTCCTTCTGGCAATCATCAGACAATGTTATAAATTGGTTCCTAAACTTCATATCATTTGACATTGATAACTATTACGAATCAATCTCTCCTATTAAACAAGGCACTCATCCTAGCAAAAAATAACTCAGACCTCTCCAAATTAGAAATTAGACTAATACTACTAGCAAGAAAGACTTTAATACAATTTGATAATAAACTCTGGACCAGAAAAGACACACCGGATCACTTCGATATGGTGATGGATAGTCAGACTCTTCCCAAGTGACAGATATGGTTGGAATCTTCCTATTAAATGAACCTAAGCACAAATTCAACAATAGCGATTTGCAGGGAGCCCTGTACAGGGACGACGCCCTATTAGTAACTGGTGCAAGGCCCAGGATATATAATAGTACCATAACTAAACTAAAAGAATTCTTTAGCAGCTATGGCCTTGGTATAACGATAGAAAAAGAAAAAAACACCTAACACTTCTTAGATGTAATCTTAAACCGAAAGGAAGGATCATATTGCCATGAACCAAATTTGTTGCTGCACTATGTCCACAGATTCTCCAATCATCCCTATATCAGTGTCCAAAAGAATCTCCAATCTCTGCAAATTATAACATATTCAATGAAAACTCCAACTTTTATTACAACGCAAACTCAGGATATAAAGACACAATTAAGTATGATACAAATAATGGTAAGAAACACACCAGCACCTTAGACATAGTTACCCACAACACGACATAAATCTAAGCAACATAATAAGGCAAGATCGAATCATAAGGATCATAAGCAAGATAATCCTAAATAAAAACTCTATTAAATTATCTTTCTCAACCATGCCTAATGTAGCACAAACTATTATAAACATGAATAATAAGAAAATAGAATCAGTGTAGAAAATAGTTAACGGCAATCCAAGTCTAGCTCACCCAAACTGTAATTGTAACGACCTAGATAGCTGCCCACTGGAGAATGACTGTGTACATTCAGACCTCATATACTCATGCACAGTAACTGAACTTCCATCTACCACAACAGCAAATAACTTAACCACCCAAGTATATAGAACTAGTAATACTAGTGAGAATTCGCATAACTCAACAAATAATAGCACACTCACCGAACAACTAATCATGCAACTGATAGGAATAGATGGTACTGAGCCGCACTCTCAACAAACCCCGGAACATATAAGCTCAATTTGTCCCCAAATAAATGAAGAAACCCTAAATACACCGCACACAAACCTAAAAATACACAAGTACATAGGATTATCCCCCCTCCCGATAAAAGCCAGAATTTCGAACCACTTACAATCGTTCTCCAGAGAGAGCCCTAAGATAAAGACAACCCTATCCAATCTAGTAAGGAATTTGAAAGAAAACAACATAAACTTCTCATTAAAATGGAAAATATTAAGAAAATCCAAATCTTACAGCCCAGGCTCTAAATACTGCCTGCTCTGTAATGCAGAGGCGACCGAGATTATAATGGCACCTAATAAATTAAACATCCTCAACTCTAAACCAGAGATAATTTGCAGTTGCAGGCACTAGAGAAAGTTCAAATACGGAAATACAAATAACCCCGCTGAAAGAACACCGCCAGACAGGGACTAATATCTAGCACTTCTAATGCTAACCATGCAGAAACTTAACATATTCCCTTGCTGTTCCTTGCCCCTAGCAAACGGCTAACACCCCAATTATTATTGGCTCACATGGATCTTTCACACAAGTCAACAAACGATCTGATTGGAAACTTGTGGTGTTCTCTGGAAGCTGAGTGACAACAAATCTCCTCAGACGTCCAGCTATCTCCACCTCCTTCGATAGCATTTGCAAATGAATTTACATCATCGCAACAGCCACTTACCATTGATTTCTCGCTGGCAGTGGCCATTGTTTTATACTGGAATTTGAGTGGCACTAAGCCTCTTCAAGGTCCCAGTTCTCTTCACGCTTGTCCAGCCGAGGTCTTTCAATCCTTCTTGGCCCTTCTCGGCTCTTTGCTATTATTATTATTATTATTATTATTATTATTATTATTATTATTATTATTATTATTATTATCATTTATTTATTTTATTTTTTTCCTCTGCAATCGCCACAAAGACTTTAATCTTTTAATATAAACTAGTAGCACACTCTCTGAATATATAACGCTTATATAACATTAATACAGCAAACCCATCTTGTATCACTTTCCCCCTGGAAGATCAAACTAATCTTATCCCACAAAATCTAACACTTAACACCGCCTATTAAATTGCACCCCAATTAGCAATTTGTACTAGTTATACCAAGAATATGTCCTCATCAATTTAAAGCCAAAGCTTAATGAAAAGTAATTTAGACCCCCCCCCTTCCCCGGGCCTAAAACTTCAAACCAAAAATAAGAACCCCAAAATATCCCCCGTCCCCTCCACTTGCAACCCCCCCCCACAAATCGAACTAATTTAAACTCCTCCATATTATAAAATCAACACATTTAAAAAAAAATAATACTGACCCATTCAATCCAGAAATATTTATATTTAAATTTACTAAAAAATACTTTACGATAAGGGCAACCACCCTTCATTTCCTCCAAATCGCCCTCCCCCGTCACATACTCCCATCTCCCATCTAAATCTCCTGACTGTCAGTTAAGGTCGATCTAACCACTCCCACACGCCTGTTTAGCGTATTCTTTCTACCTCCTCCCACCAGCTATTTTGTCGCGACTACTAACTTACTCTGACCTTCATTCGAATTGAAAGCAGCTGAAAGCACTCACAACTGGCTGACTCAACACAGTTATTGAATTCGGATCGATTCTACTGCCCCATACGCAAAAGACGAATAAGGATTACATTTTATCAACGCTAACTAAGGAACACTCACAGAATCTGTAATAACAAAGAATATACAAACACGGAAATATAAACACCATTCTTGAAGCTAACTAAACCCAATCTCCTCATCATCTTTTACAGGACAGAGGTAATGTTATATAGGGGTTTCATTAAAAGAGAGTCTTATTAGAAGTGATGCTTAGAAAGAGTCTTATTAGAGTGTTTGTCGTTGAGAGAGAGTCTTATTACAAGTGATGTTGTATCTTAGAGAGATTGTTCGTTTTATGAAGATTCATATATATTAAAATGTTCATTCTTAGATGTGTTGAAGAAGGATATGAGAAGCTCTTCGAGTGAGGAGTTAGTTTTCAGACAGTCTTAGTGTAGATATGAGATGTAGATTCACATTGTGGATATGAGATGTGTATGTCATGACATTTTATAACACAGACATATAGACATATAATAACAATTCACTTTACCTTTTTCTGGAATCACAACACAAAGACGGCGTTTACAAAAACACCTGATGGGTTTATTTCTTCTCACGACCGGCCGTGGTTTTCATCATCAAGAATTCAAAGCTTCACATATTAAGTTTCAAAGTGACCGTCTCGCTTCTAGACGTTCGAATTCCAAACTCTCTCTGAGTTTCTCCCCGCTTCTGTCTGCTTAACTCTCAAGTTTTTCTAACTATCTCTAGAACTTTCTATTTTCCATGACGTCATACACATGTTAAAACATGTGCCTTCTTTCACGTGTTCTGAACATGCGTGTCCAAAACTTTTCCTTTTTTTACAAAAGGAATTTTAACCTATACTCAGTAACCTATTTTTCCAATATGTTAAAAACATTATCTTATAGCTGCATTCTTTCAATTAAATTTTCATAACAAAATTTACAGTGCACATTCTTTTCTTGAAATATTTTATCTCTATTCTAAACAATCGTTTGCTTTACATTCCTTTTTCTAATTCTCACACGTAATCTATTTCTAAACCTAAATTACGAGGTTCGAATTTCGTCTATTGCTATTTCATTTTCATTTTAACTAAATCTCTCTATTTTTATACTTACATGAAAAGGGGACAGCCCTTATCATGTAACAGTAATGTCTCCTTCCTCCACATGTCTCTACAAGTAATAACACAATTCACTGAAATGCCACACAGGAAGAACCATTTTCTCGCTTATAAAGGAGCATATATGGTATTCTGTTGTTTATATCTTGCTTGTTCATAAATAACATAGATCACTGGTCCTTGCAGTCGGGAAATTCAGGACTATATTTTTGACTTCTGCAGGCATTTTCTGTCATGGAGATTTGTATCTCCCGGAGTATTGTCTACCAAACTCTCTGCTTTGCTGGCTAATCCCATATATATATACATTATTCCTTTGTGCCTCATTCTTGTATGCATGCAACCTAGTTATTCAACTCTGCCCCATTTAACTAAATTCTCAATTTAGTTAATTATTTATTTATTTTTTATTATTGTTTTATTTTTTATTTTTTCCTTTTCTTACTTTACTCTTCATCCTTTATCCCTAATTTTATTTCATGTGTTATTTTAGATTTTATCTTTATCTTCATCCCTTAATTTTATTTACCTTTTCGCTATTATTATTATTATTATTATTATTATTATTATTATTATTATTATTATTATTATCATTATTATTATTATTAATAATAATAATAATTACAATAGTACATTTTCGCCTATTACCCCACCACGCCAATCGTCCACATCCTAAAATTTCTTTTGTCCTTTTATCTACCTCCATAAACTTTGCAACCGTTCCTTATACCTCTGCCTTATACCCCAACCCCCTTCCTGTATATCTAATAACAAAAACCCCTAGAATTATTTCTACATACTATCTAATATATATTGGTATTCTGAAATTTATTATTATAGCCTCACAACTACCCACCCAGACCCACTCCATAACTTGGTCCTTTAACTCACTTCCGAATCCTCCCTCGCCTTACTAAATTAAAACCCTGGTACAGGACGCCCCATGTAATCCCTTTTGTTCAACCCTGCTTAGAATACACCCATTCGCCCTTTCACCTTAAATCATGACCATAATACCCCTCCCAAAATTATACACCACTTCATAGTGCTGTTGTCGTCTGGGTTGCATCTGTCGAAAAAAATTATTATTATTATTATTATTGTTGTTGTTGTTGTTATCAATAGTACATTTTCCCCTATTATCCCACCACGCCAATCGTCCACATCCTAAATTTTCTTTTGTCCTTTTATCCACACCCATAAACTTTGCTAACCTATCCTTATACCTCTGCCTTATACCCCAACCCCCTTCCTGTATATCTAATAACAAAAACCCCTAGAATTATTTCTACATACTATCTAATATATATTGGTATTCTGAAATTTATTATTATAGCCTCACAACTACCCACCCAGACCCACTCCATAACTTGGTCCTTTAACTCACTTCCGAACCCTCCCTCGCCTTACTAAATTAAAACCCTGGTACAGGACGCCCCATGTAATCTCTTTTGTTCAACCCTGCTTAGAATACACCCATTCTCCCTTTTGCCTTAAATCATCACCATAATACCCCTCCCCCCAAAACACCATTTCATAGTGTTGTTGTCTCGGTTGCATCTGTCAATTAAATGCCCCTGCATAGATAATACGTATCTTACACACCGATAAAATAGAATTACCACCCATCCACACTATACCTTCCCTTAAAACATATACTACATACATTTAAGATTATGATAAAGACCCTATACAATTCTCTACACTACACTCTATATAATATGCTGCTCCTTTATTTAGAATTCGATAAAACTTCATCATCATCTATAATGTTAATTGATCTATTTCGTTCCTAATGAATCTCACAGTAGACACTGCACCCCCACTATGTTACCTAGCATCTTCTCTACTCTTCTGATGAGAAGAATTAGGCTTCGAAATGCCTTGTCATAAAGAGTCCCTTCTATCCCCCAAATATTTGTTTGTATTCCCTTATTGAATAAATGAACCAATCTATATTTACCAATATATAGTTTTTGTGAATTCATTTACCATTGCTATTGTTCTCCTATATAAGTTCCAATGATACTTGTTGAGCTTTATATTGTCCCGATAAGTCTCCTCTTATGGAAGTGAGCTCACTTCTAACATACTAAGCTATATATATATATATATATATATATATATATATATATATATATATATATATCATTCAACCACGTTCAAAAGCTTGTTGCAAAGATAATGACCTGAATTGTGTGGCTATGTGACATTTGCCCATAAGGTCGCATATTAAGGAGATCATTGATCATCCAGAGCCTATTTTTGGCACTTTTTACCACCAAAAACTTTTTCAATCGTAATCATTTGTTTTCCTAGTTTTGCATATGATAAACAAAATATCTTATATTTCCTCAAAACCTCTGGCCTTGATGGAAGGGAGACTAAAACCTGCTGCTATGGTTTCAAATGATCTGAAATAACAGCAAGGGGAGACTTGATTCCAAATATTTCTCATATGTTATATCCTCCTACTTTGGTTTTCATACATGAAGTAAATTTCATAGCATAAAGATTATTTAATACTGGAGATATTCATAATCGTACCCTATTTCCAAAAGAGGGGAAATATAACATATGAGAAATATTTGGAATCAAGTCTCCTCTTGCTGTTATTTTAGATCATTTGAAACCATAGCAGGAAGTTTTAGTCTTCCCTTCATGAAGGCCAGAGGTTTTGGGTACATATATATATATATATATATATATATATATATATATATATATATATATATATATACGTTTTATTTTTTATTACCGTATCTTTCTGTTAAGTTACATTATTGTTTCAGCTACTTGGCCGTTTTTTTTTTTTTTGCCGTCTGCCGCATCCTCAGACTTTTACAGAAATGTTCGCTATTCACTCTTTCACTCTCTCATCCCAAAATAGCGAACATTTCTGTAAAAGTCTGAGGATGCGGCAGACGGCAAAAAAAAAAAAAACGGCCAAGTAGCTGAAACAATAATGTAACTTAACAGAAAGATACGGTAATAAAAAATAAAACGCATATTTGCTCTACAACGGTATTGAGCACTTTCTTCAGTTTTTATTAATTACCATTTCCACTATATATATATATATATATATATATATATATATATATATATATATATATATATATATATATATAAAATTTACATATAAAAATTACAATAATAATCATAATATATATATATATATATATATATATATATATATATATTATGATTATTATTGTAATTTTTATAGTTATATCTAGTATTATTATTATATTCCTTTCATCATAGGTCCTGGATATGACCTTAAACTATATCCAGTGGTGAGGCCCAAGCTTGCGGGGTTTGGGGAGTGTGGAGCCATCCTTTAATTGCCATTGCTCCCAGGTCCACTCTGATCCGGCGTGGTAGTACCTGTTAGGGTCCCAACTATGGGTTAAATAGAAACCGACTTGAAAACAACAAATATATTCTATTAAAAAATTTTTCTTCAAAATCTGTGGATTCGGCATTAAATAACTTGAAAAGGGTTAATATGCCGTAAAACAAGAACAACCAACCTTTCATCATAATTATCACCATTATTATTATTATTATTATTATTATTATTATTATTATTATTATTATTATTACGCACTCACTAGGAGTATTCACACAAGCCATCATTAAAGATTGCTCTTTGAGAACAACTTGTGGTGTCCCTGGAGTCTTGAGTGACAACAGATTTCCAGTACTCTCCACCTCTTTCAATAACCTTTGCAAAAGAATTTATGTTATCACAACAGCCACTTACCATTATCGGCGACTATTGGTTTTCACTGGAATTTGGGTGGCAATAAGTCTCCCTCAGGTCCCAGTACTTTTTGCACTCATCCAGCAGAAGTCTGGTTGATGCTTTCTCTCCTCGGTCTTTTCATCCTCCCTGACCCTCATTATTTCGTGTGGTGCCCGTTTATGGTGACACTCACACATACAAAAATGGGCCGTATCTTACAATTATACGGTTTCAGTTTTCATGTGATGTTCCTTTGTGTTTTGTCTCTGTAGATGTTTCTGTGTCCAGTTTGTGTATAGTCTATGTGTAGCGTTAATCTCCACATTCAGGGATTTTCCTTAATATTTCTGCAGTTTTCATTATTGAAATTCGTTGTATCTTCTCAACCACCCCTCTGATTTCAATCTCTCTCATTCTTTTTTTCAAAGCTTTTCGATAGTGTTTCTAGTGCTCTTACGATTAGTTGTGTTATCTTTACTTTCTTAATTTTCCAGATCTCGTGGAGCTCTCTGACCAGTTCCGTGTATTTGCTCCACTTCTCAGTCTCCTTGATATTCACTCTGTGATCTGTTGTAACGGCAAAATCTACAATCTGGCAGGATTTTTCCTTCTTGTAAACTATTATAACATCTGGTCTTCTTGCTTGGATGGGTTTATCCATTTGTATATTCATGTCCCATGGGATCTTGTGAGTTTCATTTTCCTGTGCTGCTGCCAGTTTGTGCTTGTACCATTTGTCTGTGTATTCCAGATGCAATTGTTTGCATAATTGCCAATTTGCTGCCTTCCCCACTTGATCGTGTCTATTTTTATATTCTTCTGGGGCTAGTTTGCTGCATTTACTAATAATGTGGTTTATTGTTTCGTCTCTTTTTCCGCAGAGTCTGCAGTTGCTGTTTTCTTGTGTCTTGTCGATCTTTGCTTTGATGTGGTTGGGTCTAATTGCGTTATCCTGTGCAGCTGTTATTAGTGATTCAATTTCCCTGTTTAGGTTTCCTTTTTGTAGCAATTTACAAGTGTTTTCGTTAGTCTATTCTTTTGTAATTCTTATGAATCGTCTATGTAGTTGTTTTTCTTCCCTTTTTTTTTTCCTCGTCTCTTTTTCTATCTTGCTTGTTTCTTCCGTGTCTCTTGCTGCATTAATTATTTTTTCGGTGTTTTGCATTAATTATTTTTTCGGTGTTTTGCATTAATTATTTTTTCGGTGTTTTGCATTAATTATTTTTTCGGTGTTTTGCATTAATTATTTTTTCGGTGTTTTGCATTATGTATTTTTTCGGTGTTTTGCATTAATTATTTTTTCGGTGTTTTGCATTAATTATTTTTTCGGTGTTTTGCATTAATTATTTTTTCCGTGTTTTGCATTAATTATTTTTTCCGTGTTTTGCATTAATTATTTTTTCGGTGTTTTGCATTAATTATTTTTTCGGTGTTTTGCATTAATTATTTTTTCGGTGTTTTGCATTAATTATTTTTTCGGTGTTTTGCATTAATTATTTTTTCGGTGTTTTGCATTAATAATTTTTTCGGTGTTTTGCATTAATTATTTTTTCGGTGTTTTGCATTAATTATTTTTTCGGTGTTTTGCATTAATTATTTTTTCCGTGTTCTGCATTAATTATTTTTTCGGTGTTTTGCATTAATTATTTTTTCCGTGTTTTGCATTAATTATTTTTTCGGTGTTTTGCATTAATTATTTTTTCGGTGTTTTGCATTAATTATTTTTTCGGTGTTTTGCATTAATTATTTTTTCGGTGTTTTGCATTAATTATTTTTTCGGTGTTCTGCATTATGTATTTTTTCCGTGTTTTGCATTAATTATTTTTTCGGTGTTTTGCATTAATTATTTTTTCGGTGTTTTGCATTAATTATTTTTTCGGTGTTTTGCATTCATTATTTTTTCGGTGTTTTGCATTAATTATTTTTTCGGTGTTTTGCATTAATTATTTTTTCGGTGTTCTGCATTAATTATTTTTTCCGTGTTTTGCATTAATTATTTTTTCCGTGTTCTGCATTAATTATTTTTTCCGTGTTCTGCATTAATTATTTTTTCCGTGTTTTGCATTAATTATTTTTTCCGTGTTTTGCATTAATTATTTTTTCCGTGTTTTGCATTAATTATTTTTTCGGTGTTTTGCATTAATTATTTTTTCGGTGTTTTGCATTAATTATTTTTTCGGTGTTTTGCATTAATTATTTTTTCGGTGTTTTGCATTAATTATTTTTTCCGTGTTTTGCATTAATTATTTTTTCGGTGTTTTGCATTAATTATTTTTTCGGTGTTTTGCATTAATTATTTTTTCCGTGTTTTGCATTAATTATTTTTTCCGTGTTTTGCATTAATTATTTTTTCGGTGTTTTGCATTAATTATTTTTTCCGTGTTCTGCATTAATTATTTTTTCGGTCTTTTGCATTAATTATTTTTTCGGTGTTTTGCATTAATTATTTTTTCGGTGTTTTGCATTAATTATTTTTTCCATGTTTTGCATTAATTATTTTTCCGGGTTTTTTGCATTAATTATTTTTTCCGTGTTCTGCATTTATTATTTTTTCCGTGTTTTGCATTCATTATTTTTTCGGTGTTTTGCATTAATTATTTTTTCGGTGTTTTGCATTCATTATTTTTTCGGTGTTTTGCATTAATTATTTTTTCGGTGTTTTGCATTAATTATTTTTTCGGTGTTTTGCATTAATTATTTTTTCGGTGTTTTGCATTATGTATTTTTTCGGTGTTTTGCATTAATTATTTTTTCCGTGTTCTGCATTAATTGTTTTTTCCGTGTTCTGCATTAATTATTTTTTCGGTGTTTTGCATTCATTATTTTTTCGGTGTTTTGCATTAATTATTTCTTCGGTGTTTTGCATTAATTATTTCTTCGGTGCTTTGCATTAATTATTTTTTCGGTGTTTTGCATTCATTATTTTTTCGGTGTTTTGCATTCATTATTTTTTCGGTGTTTTGCATTATTTATTTTTTCCGTGTTCTGCATTAATTATTTTTTCGGTGTTCTGCATTAATTATTTTTTCGGTGTTTTGCATTAATTATTTTTTCGGTGTTTTGCATTAATTATTTTTTCGGTGTTTTGCATTAATTATTTTTTCGGTGTTTTGCATTAATTATTTTTTCGGTGTTTTGCATTATGTATTTTTTCGGTGTTTTGCATTAATTATGTTTTCCGTGTTCTGCATTAATTATTTTTTCCGTGTTCTGCATTAATTATTTTTTCGGTGTTTTGCATTAATTATTTTTTCGGTGTTTTGCATTAATTATTTTTTCGGTGTTTTGCATTAATTATTTTTTCGGTGTTTTGTATTAATTATTTTTTCCGTATTTTGCATTAATTATTTTTTCGGTGTTCTGCATTAATTATTTTTTCGGTGTTTTGCATTAATTATTTTGTCGGTGTTTTTCATTATGTATTTTTTCGGTGTTTTGCATTAATTATTTTTCGGTGTTTTGCATTACTTATTTTTTCGGTGTTTTGCATTAATTATTTTTTCGGTGTTTTGCATTAATTATTTTTTCGGTGTTTTGCATTAATTATTTTTTCGGTGTTTTGCATTAATTATTTTTTCGGTGTTTTGCATTAATTATTTTTTCGGTGTTTTGCATTATGTATTTTTTCGGTTTTTTTTCATTAATTATTTTTTTCGGTGTTTTGCATTAATTATTTTTTCGGTGTTTTGCATTAATTATTTTTTCGGTGTTTTGCATTCATTATTTTTTCGGTGTTTTGCATTAATTATTTTTTCGGTGTTTTGCATTCATTATTTTTTCGGTGTTTTGCATTAATTATTTTTTCGGTGTTTTGCATTACTTATTTTTTCGGTGTTTTGCATTCATTATTTTTTCGGTGTTTTGCATTAATTATTTTTTCGGTGTTTTGCATTAATTATTTTTTCGGTGTTTTGCATTAATTATTTTTTCGGTGTTTTGCATTATGTATTTTTTCGGTGTTTTGCATTAATTATTTTTTCGGTGTTTTGCATTAATTATTTTTTCGGTGTTTTGCATTAATTATTTTTTCGGTGTTTTGCATTAATTATTTTTTCGGTGTTTGCATTAATTATTTTTTCGGTGTTTTGCATTAATTATTTTTTCCGTGTTCTGCATTAATTATTTTTTCGGTGTTTTGCATTCATTATTTTTTCGGTGTTTTGCATTAATTATTTTTTCGGTGTTTTGCATTAATTATTTTTTCGGTGTTTTGCATTAATTATTTTTTCGGTGTTTTGCATTAATTATTTTTTCGGTGTTTTGCATTCATTATTTTTTCGGTGTTTTGCATTAATTATTTTTTCGGTGTTTTGCATTAATTATTTTTTCGGTGTTTTGCATTAATTATTTTTTCGGTGTTTTGCATTCATTATTTTTTCGGTGTTTTGCATTAATTATTTTTTCGGTGTTTTGCATTAATCATTTTTTCGGTGTTTTGCATTCATTATTTTTTCGGTGTTTTGCATTAATTATTTTTTCGGTGTTTTGCATTAATTATTTTTTCGGTGTTTTGCATTATGTATTTTTTCGGTGTTTTGCATTAATTATTTTTTCGGTGTTTTGCATTCATTATTTTTTCGGTGTTTTGCATTTATTATTTTTTCGGTGTTTTGCATTAATTATTTTTTCGGTGTTCTGCATTAATTATTTTTTCGGTGTTTTGCATTCATTATTTTTTCGGTGTTTTGCATTAATTATTTTTTCCGTGTTTTGCATTAATAATTTTTTCGGTGTTTTGCATTATGTATTTTTTCGGTGTTTTGCATTAATTATTTTTTCCGTGTCCTGTATTAATTATTTTTTCGGTGTTTTGCATTAATTATTTTTTCCGTGTTGTGCATTAATTATTTTTTCGGTGTTTTGCATTAATTATTTTTTCGGTGTTTTGCATTCATTATTTTTTCGATGTTTTGCATTAATTATTTTTTCGGTGTTTTGCATTAATTATTTTTTCGGTGTTTTGCATTATGGATTTTTTCGGTGTTTTGCATTAATTATTTTTTCGGTGTTTTGCATTCATTATTTTTTCGAGGTTTTGCATTCATTATTTTTTCGGTGTTCTGCATTAATTATTTTTTCGGTGTTTTGCATTAATTATTTTTTCCGTGTTTTGCATTAATTATTTTTTCGGTGTTTTGCATTAATTATTTTTTCGGTGTTTTGCATTATGTATTTTTTCGGTGTTTTGCATTATGTATTTTTTCGGTGTTTTGCATTAATTATTTTTTCGGTGTTTTGCATTAATTATTTTTCGGTGTTTTGCATTAATTATTTTTTCAGTGTTTTGCATTAATTATTTTTTCGGTGTTCTTCATTAATTATTTTTTCGGTGTTTTGCATTAATAATTTTTTCGGTGTTTTGCATTAATTATTTTTTCGGTGTTTTGCATTAATTATTTTTTCGGTGTTTTGCATTAGTTATTTTTTCGGTGTTTTGCATTCATTATTTTTTCGGTGTTTTGCATTAATTATTTTTTCCGTGTTTTGCATTAATTATTTTTTCCGTGTTTTGCATTAATTATTTTTTCGGTGTTTTGCATTAATTATTTTTTCGGTGTTTTGCATTAATTATTTTTTCGGTGTTTTGCATTAATTATTTTTTCGGTGTTTTGCATTAATTATTTTTTCGGTGTTTTGCATTAATTATTTTTTCGGTGTTTTGCATTAATTATTTTTTCGGTGTTTTGCATTATGTATTTTTTCGGTGTTTTGCATTAATTATTTTTTCGGTGTTTTGCATTATGTATTTTTTCGGTGTTTTGCATTAATTATTTTTTCGGTGTTTTGCATTAATTATTTTTTCGGTGTTTTGCATTATGTATTTTTTCGGTGTTTTGCATTAATTATTTTTTCGGTGTTTTGCATTCATTTTTTTTCGGTGTTTTGCAGTAATTATGTCTTCCGTGTTCTGCATTAATTATTTTTTCGGTGTTCTGCATTAATTATTTTTTCGGTGTTTTGCATTAATTATTTTTTCCGTGTTCTGCATTCATTATTTTTTCGGTGTTTTGCATTAATTATTTTTTCGGTGTTTTGCATTCATTATTTTTTCGGTGTTTTGCATTAATTATTTTTTCGGTGTTCTGCATTAATTATTTTTTCGGTGTTTTGCATTAATTATTTTTTCGGTGTTTTGCATTCATTATTTTTTTGGTGTTCTGCATTAATTATTTTTTCCGTGTTTTGCATTAATTATTTTTTCGGTGTTTTGCATTAATTATTTTTTCGGTGTTTTGCATTAATTATTTTTTCCGTGTTTTGCATTAATTATTTTTTCGGTGTTTTGCATTAATTATTTTTTCGGTGTTTTGCATTAATTATTTTTTCGGTGTTCTGCATTAATTATTTTTTACGTGTTTTGCATTAATTATTTTTTCGGTGTTTTGCATTAATTATTTTTTCCGTGTTTTGCATTAATTATTTTTTCCGTGTTTTGCATTAATTATTTTTTCCGTGTTTTGCATTAATTATTTTTCGGTGTTTTGCATTAATTATTTTTTCGGTGTTTTGCATTAATTATTTTTTCGGTGTTCTGCATTAATTATTTTTTCCGTGTTTTGCATTAATTATTTTTTCCGTGTTTTGCATTAATTATTGTTTCCGTGTTTGGCATTAATTATTTTTTCCGTGTTTTGCATTAATTATTTTTTCGGTGTTTTGCATTAATTATTTTTTCGGTGTTTTGCATTAATTATTTTTTCCGTGTTTTGCATTAATTATTTTTTCCGTGTTTTGCATTAATTATTTTTTCCGTGTTTTGCATTAATTATTTTTTCGTTTGGGTGTAGTGCATTTTACATTTTCATGAATTTCCTAGTCTTCTGGTCGAGATTAGTTGTTTTTTGGTCTAGCTTATAAACGCTCCAGAGTATCTTATTGGTGACACTGCCCACGTGTTTATTCCTTTAATTAGGTTTCTACTATATAGGTTGGTTTCAAGCAGTTTTCTTGTTCTAAGGTATTCCTTTCCTATTTTCCGTTGCTTTAATGGCGCCTGCTTCAAGCACTCCCAAATATTTGTAGCTATCATGTTCATCTAGTGCCCTCATTTCTGTTTGATTCTTCTAGGTTTGCCTTCCTCATGGTCAGCAGTGGACACTTTTCCATGCCGAATTCCATTCGGATATCCTGGCTAAAGATTCTGGTCGTGTTTATTAGAAATTGTTGTTGTTGTTGTTGTTGTTGTTGTTGTTATTCTTCTCCTCCTTCTTCTTCTTCTTCTTCTTCTTCTTATTATTATTATTATTATTATTATTATTATTATTATTATTATTATTATTATTATTATTATTATTTGTGCTCTTTCAACTGAATCGTCCAGTCGTCATCAGGCGGTCATGCTTGCTAAGCTTAAAAATGTGTTGAAATTTATATTTGTTAAAAGTACATATAAATTTCAAATGCGAATGAGAGATCATAGTCACGTGTTAGAGGTGTGAGTAAACAAATGTATGAACAGATCATAGTCACGTGTTTGAGGTGTGAGTAAACAAATATATGAACAGATCATAGTCACGTGTTTGAGGTGTGAGTAAACAAATGTATGAACAGATCATAGTCACGTGTTTGAGGTGTGAGTAAACAAATGTATGAACAGATCATAATCACGTGTTAGAGGTGTGAGTAAACAAATGTATGAACAGATCATAGTCACGTGTTTGAGGTGTGAGTAAACAAATGTATGAACAGATCATAGTCACGTGTTTGAGGTGTGAGTAAACAAATGTATGAACAGATCATAGTCACGTGTTTGAGGTGTGAGTAAACAAATGTATGAACAGATCATAGTCACGTGTTTGAGGTGTGAGTAAACAAATGTATGAACAGATCATAGTCACGTGTTAGAGGTGTGAGTAAACAAATGTATGAACAGATCATAGTCACGTGTTTGAGGTGTGAGTAAACAAATATATGAACAGATCATAGTCACGTGTTTGAGGTGTGAGTAAACAAATGTATGAACAGATCATAGTCACGTGTTTGAGGTGTGAGTAAACAAATATATGAACAGATCATAGTCACGTGTTTGACGTGTGAGTAAACAAATGTATGAACAGATCATAGTCACGTGTTTGAGGTGTGAGTAAACAAATGTATGAACAGATCATAGTCACGTGTTTGAGGTGTGAGTGAACAAATGTATGAACAGATCATAGTCACGTGTTTGAGGTGTGAGTAAACAAATGTATGAACAGATCATAATCACGTGTTAGAGGTGTGAGTAAACAAATGTATGAACAGATCATAGTCACGTGTTTGAGGTGTGAGTAAACAAATGTATGAACAGATCATAGTCACGTGTTTGAGGTGTGAGTGAACAAATGTATTAACAGATCATAGTCACGTGTTTGAGGTGTGAGTAAACAAATGTATGAACAGATCATAGTCACGTGTTTGAGGTGTGAGTAAACAAATGTATGAACAGATCATAATCACGTGTTAGAGGTGTGAGTAAACAAATGTATGAACAGATCATAGTCACGTGTTAGAGGTGTGAGTAAACAAATATATGAACAGATCATAGTCACGTGTTTGACGTGTGAGTAAACAAATGTATGAACAGATCATAGTCACGTGTTTGAGGTGTGAGTAAACAAATGTATGAACAGATCATAGTCACGTGTTTGAGGTGTGAGTGAACAAATGTATGAACAGATCATAGTCACGTGTTTGAGGTGTGAGTAAACAAATGTATGAACAGATCATAGTCACGTGTTTGAGGTGTGAGTAAACAAATGTATGAACAGATCATAGTCACGTGTTTGAGGTGTGAGTAAACAAATGTATGAACAGATCATAGTCACGTGTTTGAGGTGTGAGTGAACAAATGTATGAACAGATCATAGTCACGTGTTTGAGGTGTGAGTAAACAAATGTATGAACAGATCATAGTCACGTGTTTGAGGTGTGAGTAAACAAATGTATGAACAGATCATAATCACGTGTTAGAGGTGTGAGTAAACAAATGTATGAACAGATCATAGTCACGTGTTAGAGGTGTGAGTAAACAAATGTATGAACAGATCATAGTCACGTGTTTGACGTGTGAGTAAACAAATGTATGAACAGATCATAGTCACGTGTTTGAGGTGTGAGTAAACAAATGTATGAACAGATCATAGTCACGTGTTTGAGGTGTGAGTGAACAAATGTATGAACAGATCATAGTCACGTGTTTGAGGTGTGAGTAAACAAATGTATGAACAGATCATAGTCACGTGTTTGAGGTGTGAGTAAACAAATGTATGAACAGATCATAGTCACGTGTTTGAGGTGTGAGTAAACAAATGTATGAACAGATCATAATCACGTGTTAGAGGTGTGAGTAAACAAATGTATGAACAGATCATAATCACGTGTTAGAGGTGTGAGTAAACAAATGTATGAACAGATCATAGTCACGTGTTTGACGTGTGAGTAAACAAATGTATGAACAGATCATAGTCACGTGTTTGAGGTGTGAGTAAACAAATGTATGAACAGATCATAGTCACGTGTTTGAGGTGTGAGTAAACAAATGTATGAACAGATCATAGTCACGTGTTTGAGGTGTGAGTGAACAAATGTATGAACAGATCATAGTCACGTGTTTGAGGTGTGAGTAAACAAATGTATGAACAGATCATAATCACGTGTTAGAGGTGTGAGTAAACAAATGTATGAACAGATCATAGTCACGTGTTTGAGGTGTGAGTAAACAAATATATGAACAGATCATAGTCACGTTTTAGAGGTGTGAGTAAACAAATGTATGAACAGATCATAGTCACGTGTTAGAGGTGTGAGTAAACAAATGTATGAACAGATCATAATCACGTGTTAGAGGTGTGAGTAAACAAATGTATGAACAGATCATAGTCACGTTTTTGAGGTGTGAGTAAACAAATATATGAACAGATCATAGTCACGTTTTAGAGGTGTGAGTAAACAAATGTATGAACAGATCATAGTCACGTGTTAGAGGTGTGAGTAAACAAATGTATGAACAGATCATAATCACGTGTTAGATGTGTGAGTAAACAAATGTATGAACAGATCATAATCACGTGTTAGAGGTGTGAGTAAACAAATGTATGAACAGATCATAGTCACGTTTTTGAGGTGTGAGTAAACAAATATATGAACAGATCATAGTCACGTTTTAGAGGTGTGAGTAAACAAATGTATGAACAGATCATAGTCACGTGTTAGAGGTGTGAGTAAACAAATGTATGAACAGATCATAATAACGTGTTAGAGGTGTGAGTAAACAAATGTATGAACAGATCATAGTCACGTGTTAGAGGTGTGAGTAAACAAATGTATGAACAGATCATAATCACGTGTTAGAGGTGTGAGTAAACAAATGTATGAACAGATCATAGTCACGTGTTTGAGGTGTGAGTAAACAAATATATGAACAGATCATAGTCACGTTTTAGAGGTGTGAGTAAACAAATGTATGAACAGATCATAGTCACGTGTTTGAGGTGTGAGTAAACAAATGTATGAACAGATCATAGTCACGTTTTAGAGGTGTGAGTAAACAAATATATGAACAGATCATAGTCACGTGTTAGAGGTGTGAGTAAACAAATGTATGAACAGATCATAATCACGTGTTAGAGGTGTGAGTAAACAAATGTATGAACAGATCATAGTCACGTTTTTGAGGTGTGAGTAAACAAATGTATGAACAGATCATAATCACGTTTTAGAGGTGTGAGTAAACAAATGTATGAACAGATCATAGTCACGTGTTAGAGGTGTGAGTAAACAAATATATGAACAGATCATAGTCACGTGTTTGAGGTGTGAGTAAACAAATGTATGAACAGATCATAGTCACGTGTTTGAGGTGTGAGTAAACAAATATATGAACAGATCATAGTCACGTGTTAGAGGTGTGAGTAAACAAATGTATGAACAGATCATAGTCACGTTTTAGAGGTGTGAGTAAACAAATATATGAACAGATCATAGTCACGTTTTAGAGGTGTGAGTAAACAAATGTATGAACAGATCATAGTCACGTGTTTGAGGTGTGAGTAAACAAATGTATGAACAGATCATAATCACGTGTTAGAGGTGTGAGTAAACAAATGTATGAACAGATCATAGTCACGTGTTTGAGGTGTGAGTAAACAAATATATGAACAGATCATAGTCACGTGTTTGAGGTGTGAGTAAACAAATGTATGAACAGATCATAGTCACGTGTTTGAGGTGTGAGTAAACAAATATATGAACAGATCATAATCACGTTTTAGAGGTGTGAGTAAACAAATGTATGAACAGATCATAATCACGTTTTTGAGGTGTGAGTAAACAAATGTATGAACAGATCATAGTCACGTGTTAGAGGTGTGAGTAAACAAATGTATGAACAGATCATAGTCACGTGTTTGAGGTGTGAGTAAACAAATGTATGAACAGATCATAGTCACGTTTTTGAGGTGTGAGTAAACAAATGTATGAACAGATCATAATCACGTTTTAGAGGTGTGAGTAAACAAATGTATGAACAGATCATAGTCACGTGTTAGAGGTGTGAGTAAACAAATGTATGAACAGATCATAGTCACGTTTTAGAGGTGTGAGTAAACAAATGTATGAACAGATCATAGTCACGTGTTAGAGGTGTGAGTAAACAAATGTATGAACAGATCATAGTCACGTGTTAGAGGTGTGAGTAAACAAATGTATGAACAGATCATAGTAACGTTTTTGAGGTGTGAGTAAACAAATGTATGAACAGATCATAATCACGTGTTAGAGGTGTGAGTAAACAAATGTATGAACATATCATAGTCACGTTTTAGAGGTGTGAGTAAACAAATGTATGAACATATCATAGTCACGTGTTAGAGGTGTGAGTAAACAAATGTATGAACAGATCATAGTCACGTGTTTGAGGTGTGAGTAAACAAATGTATGAACAGATCATAATCACGTTTTAGAGGTGTGAGTAAACAAATGTATGAACAGATCATAGTCACGTTTTAGAGGTGTGAGTAAACAAATGTATGAACAGATCATAGTCACGTGTTAGAGGTGTGAGTAAACAAATGTATGAACAGATCATAGTCACGTTTTAGAGGTGTGAGTAAACAAATGTATGAACAGATCATAGTCACGTTTTTGAGGTGTGAGTAAACAAATGTATGAACAGATCATAGTCACGTGTTTGAGGTGTGAGTAAACAAATGTATGAACAGATCATAGTCACGTTTTTGAGGTGTGAGTAAACAAATGTATGAACAGATCATAGTCACGTGTTTGAGGTGTGAGTAAACAAATGTATGAACAGATCATAGTCACGTGTTTGAGGTGTGAGTAAACAAATGTATGAACAGATCATAATCACGTGTTAGAGGTGTGAGTAAACAAATGTATGAACAGATCATAGTCACGTGTTTGAGGTGTGAGTAAACAAATGTATGAACAGATCATAGTCACGTGTTTGAGGTGTGAGTAAACAAATGTATGAACAGATCATAGTCACGTTTTAGAGGTGTGAGTAAACAAATGTATGAACAGATCATAATCACGTGTTAGAGGTGTGAGTAAACAAATGTATGAACAGATCATAGTCACGTGTTAGAGGTGTGAGTAAACAAATGTATGAACAGATCATAGTCACGTGTTTGAGGTGTGAGTAAACAAATGTATGAACAGATCATAGTCACGTGTTTGAGGTGTGAGTAAACAAATGTATGAACAGATCATAGTCACGTGTGTGAGGTGTGATTGAACAAATGTATGAACAGATCATAGTCACGTGTTTGAGGTGTGAGTAAACAAATGTATGAACAGATCATAATCACGTGTTAGAGGTGTGAGTAAACAAATGTATGAACAGATCATAGTCACGTGTTTGAGGTGTGAGTAAACAAATGTATGAACAGATCATAGTCACGTGTTTGAGGTGTGATTGAACAAATGTATGAACAGATCATAGTCACGTGTTTAAGGTGTGAGTAAACAAATGTATGAACAGATCATAGTCACGTGTTTGAGGTGTGAGTAAACAAATGTATGAACAGATCATAGTCACGTGTTTGAGGTGTGAGTAAACAAATGTATGAACAGATCATAATCACGTTTTAGAGGTGTGAGTAAACAAATGTATGAACAGATCATAGTCACGTGTTAGAGGTGTGAGTAAACAAATATATGAACAGATCATAGTCACGTGTTTGAGGTGTGAGTAAACAAATGTATGAACAGATCATAGTCACGTGTTAGAGGTGTGAGTAAACAAATATATGAACATATCATAGTCACGTTTTAGAGGTGTGAGTAAACAAATATATGAACAGATCATAGTCACGTTTTAGAGGTGTGAGTAAACAAATGTATGAACAGATCATAGTCACGTTTTAGAGGTGTGAGTAAACAAATGTATGAACAGATCATAGTCACGTGTTTGAGGTGTGAGTAAACAAATATATGAACAGATCATAGTCACGTGTTTGAGGTGTGAGTAAACAAATGTATGAACAGATCATAGTCACGTGTTAGAGGTGTGAGTAAACAAATATATGAACAGATCATAGTCACGTTTTAGAGGTGTGAATAAACAAATGTATGAACAGATCATAGTCACGTGTTTGAGGTGTGAGTAAACAAATATATTAACAGATCATAGTCACGTTTTAGAGGTGTGAGTAAACAAATGTATGAACAGATCATAGTCACGTGTTTGAGGTGTGAGTAAACAAATGTATGAACAGATCATAGTCACGTGTTTGAGGTGTGAGTAAACAAATATATGAACAGATCATAGTCACGTTTTAGAGGTGTGAGTAAACAAATGTATGAACAGATCATAGTCACGTGTTTGAGGTGTGAGTAAACAAATGTATGAACAGATCATAGTCACGTGTTTGAGGTGTGAGTAAACAAATGTATGAACAGATCATAGTCACGTTTTAGAGGTGTGAGTAAACAAATATATGAACAGATCATAGTCACGTTTTAGAGGTGTGAGTAAACAAATATATGAACAGATCATAGTCACGTTTTAGAGGTGTGAGTAAACAAATGTATGAACAGATCATAGTCACGTGTTTGAGGTGTGAGTAAACAAATGTATGAACAGATCATAGTCACGTGTTTGAGGTGTGAGTAAACAAATGTATGAACAGATCATAGTCACGTGTTTGAGGTGTGAGTAAACAAATGTATGAACAGATCATAGTCACGTGTTTGAGGTGTGAGTAAACAAATGTATGAACAGATCATAGTCACGTGTTAGAGGTGTGAGTAAACAAATATATGAACAGATCATAGTCACGTGTTAGAGGTGTGAGTAAACAAATATATGAACAGATCATAGTCACGTTTTAGAGGTGTGAGTAAACAAATGTATGAACAGATCATAGTCACGTGTTTGAGGTGTGAGTAAACAAATGTATGAACAGATCATAGTCACGTGTTTGAGGTGTGAGTAAACAAATGTATGAACAGATCATAGTCACGTGTTTGAGGTGTGAGTAAACAAATGTATGAACAGATCATAGTCACGTGTTAGAGGTGTGAGTAAACAAATATATGAACAGATCATAGTCACGTTTTAGAGGTGTGAGTAAACAAATATATGAACAGATCATAGTCACGTTTTAGAGGTGTGAGTAAACAAATGTATGAACAGATCATAGTCACGTTTTAGAGGTGTGAGTAAACAAATGTATGAACAGATCATAATCACGTGTTAGAGGTGTGAGTAAACAAATGTATGAACAGATCATAGTCACGTGTTTGAGGTGTGAGTAAACAAATGTATGAACAGATCATAGTCACGTGTTTGAGGTGTGAGTAAACAAATGTATGAACAGATCATAGTCACGTGTTCGAGTGTGAGTAAACAAATATATGAACAGATCATAGTCACGTGTTTAAGGTGTGAGTAAACAAATGTATGAACAGATCATAGTCACGTGTTCGAGTGTGAGTAAACAAATATATGAACAGATCATAGTCACGTTTTTGAGGTGTGAGTAAACAAATGTATGAACAGATCATAATCACGTGTTAGAGGTGTGCGTAAACAAATGTATGAACAGAATATTGTTCACACGTTTGTTTAGTCACACTTCTATCACGTAAAAGTGTTATTTTTAATTTTTATAAAATGGTAAAATCTAAAATTTTCCATTATTTTTCACCACTGACTTATAGGCGTTTACGTACCTAGGAACTTTAAAATATGACGACTGGATTCATAATTTATGTCATTTATTTTCGTTGTTTCGTTTTTATGTACAGCGTTTCTATAATAGTATTTTAAGTCTTTTCACGTTAGAATCACTATGTAAAATTGTAGTATTTTCGAAATTGTTTATGTAGGCAGCCATGTTTTAGTACTTTTTTTAATTACTTTTTTTAATTGTTAACAAACGATTATAATAGTTGACTTGAATTCTGGTGGATTTAATTTCTAAATTAATTTTTTTTTAAATATACTATTAAAAATGTTTATTTTACACAACTGCGTTATTGATTTTTTAAAATTCAATAAATAGTAAAAAAGAAATTGAATCCGTAATTATCAAAACTACATGATGCGACGAATAAACATGCGTGAAGTTATCTCACATATTTATTGCTTCCGACAAATTTATGTTTTCCATCGAGTTTGTTTGTCACCCAGTTTGCTTATTTGTTCGTCACGGTCTAACTTAAAACTAATTTTAGCATATCTAGGTAAAAGGTTAGAGTGAAGGTCACTAAAAAAGTGAAAGATACAGTTTTGGTGATGACTTTGATTCTGTTCATTGTAGACACTCGCTACTTGGTCCACATTGTAGTCGGTGAAGTTTTGCATCTTTTATGACTTTTTACAAGTTCGGTCATGATCAAAATTTGCGCGGAATTTCAACTTTCGATTTTTCCAAATTCGATTTATTGAACTGATGCTTTTTTTTAAATATCAGTTATCACCAGAATTCCAATCCAAACAGATAAATAGTTTTGTAATCAACGTTCCCATCACATAACTTCGGAAATACTACATACAATATGAAGAAGTATTGTCAGGATTATTTCACCAACAAGACGAGGGGGGTGTAAGAAAAGGCAGTAAGGGCTTGCAACGAAATGGTGACGTTGCCTACAAGCAGTCTTTCCTTGTAAAGGTAACAATTAACTGGTAACGTTTACCGAACAACAGTAACGAGGTAATCAGTCTAATAGACGCCAACCGACTAGCAAGCTAGGTAACCAGGTTCTTAACTAATCACTAACCCGTAGTGAGACAACTCCTTTTATACATACTATCAGTGGCGAGAATTCCAACGTGATTTCCAACGAGATTAGAATGTCTATTTAACTTAGTAGGAAATAGACACCCAGTTTCTCAGTAACGGCAAACAGCAGTTCAGTGTCTTTTCTTCCCTCCGACCCACTCCCGGTAAGTCAAATCAATTTCAATTCTTACAGTATGGCCCAGACTTTGGCCTATCCTTAAGTTGTCAGGCAGAGATATGTAGTCTCACGACTGACTTATGTTCTTGTTGATATAGAGTTATGTTTATTAACACACACACACACACACACACACACACACACACACACACACACACACACACACACACGCACGCACGCACGCACGCACACACACACACACACACACACACACACACACACACACACACACACACACACACACACACACACACACACACACACACACACACACGCAACGCTATCCCCTGACTTAGTCTTGGAAACATTATAATTACCTCTATGTGTCATTCACTTTTTTAATCGCCTTTTCTGTAAATATAAACATGTCAACTGAGTACAGGAGGGATGTTATGTCGGTACAAAAATATCATCTGTCCACATAAATGCCAACTTAGTTTCTATTTTTGCCCGTGTCAAACTTTTAGTGAAGACATCCATTCATAAAAATCTCACTAGTTTCACTGAATTCTTCTGCAGTTTACAATGCTTATAACAATGTAAATGTATCAGAGAGAGAGAGAGAGAGAGAGAGAGAGAGAGAGAGAGAGAGAGAGAGAGAGAGAGAAAAGAAACGATGATCGAAACATTGTGTTTTGATAAAGATTTAATTAATGACACGTATGCATCTCATCGTCTTGAGTAACAAAACTTTCTTTTTTTAACAACTAGTATTTTTAAAAAATTAATATTTATTTATTCTTATTTATTTATTTATTTATTTATTTATTTGTGTGTGTGTGTGTGCGCACGCGCGTGTGTGTGTGTGGTCGGCTGGTCGGTGTATTTCCTAGCGGGTTTCTTCTAGAATTATGCGATTTTCTTGCAATATTTTGATTGAATCCAAACCATAACTTATATTCAGATTACCTTTTCGAAGTTCATATTATTGATTCACGAATAAGACCCAGATTTTATCGGAACATTAAAGTTGAGCAACTTTTAATTTGGTTAGTAGTTGGATGAGGAATCGTTTTTTTTAAGCATAGAATGATCAACACCCCACCACCCTCTGGCAGGGATACTTGCCTCGAAGGAAAACTCTGAAATGATACCAGTCCTCCATTTATTACAGCATTGCATAGATACTCACTCTCCTCCCACTCACTAGACTGCAATGCCGAGCACTAAAAATGCGGTTGATGATTGTGTAACACTTGTATAATATGGACGGGAGGAGGTTACGCACGATCCTGCATCACGTGCCCATAATTGTAAGCCCTCTGTGGGCAGGTCGTGTGTACAGACAAGAAGATATGCAGCAACCCCAAGTCCCAGTGGTAACATTTTTACTTCGCCTAGTGATAGACTCCTCACAACATAACCACATTTGCTAGATGCCCAGAGCGCACAAAACGCACACAACCCTAAGTCTGTGTGGCAATACCTTTTAAACGTTGGCTGGCCGTTTGTTGTCAGGCATTGTGGTTGAGTTCTTCATGTGTAACAGGTTTGGTTTTTGGTTGATATGCCGCCTCTCTCCACTGCATTCTGGCCTTTGTTGTCGGTGTTGACACTGGAAATACCTGTATTTTCGAATCAAATAATGAACAATAATGAGCAATAATGAGCAAACACCGGCGATCATTTTCTTAACGAAAATAATTATTTACATAAAATAATTTCAGATACAGTTTGTGCAAAGAAAAGTTAAACAATTCGGGGCTCTCTGTATTTAAGCAAACCGAAGTAATGTTTTTGGATGCAGAATACTTCAACTTCGATTTTCACTGCAAGGTTTAAGATAGGTTTTAAGGAAGCGTCCAAAACTAAAGGCCAAAATTTTAAAACCTAATATTTGTTAGAAATAACAACTGTGAAAAGCTTAAATTTTGACAACTGGTAGTCGTTATCATCCATAATAACATACTAAAATTTGAATCATTTGTAAAGGATAGAAAAAGAATTATAACAATTATTTATTTATTTTCAAAATAGGAACGTCCAAAAGTAAGGGACAAAATTGAGAAAAACAATGTAAACAGTATGCTATATTCAAATATTTTGATTTCCTCTAAAGAATAAGTCTTACTTAGTCATTTGTAAACGTTGCATCAGCCAGCACCATGGCGAAACGCCAAAAACTTGATTACTCTGTGAGACAAACTATTGTGAAGCTACACAAGGAATAGCCCACCATTAGAGATATTTCAGAGAAAGTGAAACGTTCCAAGTGGCACATAGGCAGGGTTGTTAAATCCTACAATGATACCGACAAAATAGTGCTTTTTAAACCGGCAGATCCCGCAAAACTTTGGCAAGAGAACATCGAATAATGCAGCGTATGTCATTAAAGGGCCGTTTTAAGTATTGTACAGAAATTATAAGGGTTATGAATAGTACCTCGTGTGTTAATGTGTCAAGACAAACTGTTTCTAGACGACTGCAAGAAATAGGGCTGTTTAATCGAACTCCTGGGAAGAAACCACTTGTTAGTTCGAAGAATAAGAAGAGATTAGAGTTTGCAAACAGGTATGTACTTTGGACATATGAAAATTGGGCAAAAGTATTTTTCAGTGATGAAAGCAAGTTTAATTTATTTGGAAATGATGGAAAAAAATAATGTAAAGAGACATATTGGTGAAAGATTAAGTGCAAAGTGTACTATGAAAACTGTCAAGTTTGGGGGCAGAAGCATCATGGTATTTGGAATGTTTTCTAGCCAAGGTACAACGCCTCTTGTCCGGTTACAAACTCGTGTAAAGGCGCAGATCTATAAAAACATTGTTCAAGATCATGTTGTGCCAATCATACAGAATTCAGGTTTCGATAGTGTTACCTTTATGCAAGATAACACCACATATCACAAGATAATGATGGTAATGAGGTACCTTAGCGAACAAGATTTCAAAATTATGGATTGGTCACCACAAAGTCCTGACTTAAATCCAAGAGAAAATCTTGTAAAACCTTAGGAGTGAAAGTTATGGAAATAAATCCTACTAACACGGAGGATTTGTGGGTGAAGCTTCAAGAAGAATGGTCTAAAATTAGTATCGAGGATTGTCAAGAACTGATTCGTTCTTGTAGTCGAAGATATGCAGCTGTCATAAGAGCAAGGGCTCATTTACTAAATATTGATTGTACATGTATTTTTATTGTTTTTTTACATTGTTTTTCTCAATTTTTGTCCCTTTACTTTTGGACGTTCCTATTTCTATCTTTTGCAAATGATTCAAATTTTAGTATGTTGTGTGTTTAGCTATTTTACATGAATGAGTTTTTGTTTGGGTTTAAATGTCTTTCGTATAACGTGTGTGTATTAATTTAGTTCTGAGAAGTCGATGCGACCAGTGGAGGGATTAATTAAAAGAGACAGGATGAAGACAATGTTGGAGAGCCTGGTGACCAATGCCAATAATGTTGATAATAAAAAAGGAAAAAGCGGGAAGGAATAATAAAAGAAGAAACTAACAAATAAACATTCTTTCTATTGGAGAAATCCAAATTGAAGCAAGTATTAGAGGACGGTCGCAGATAGCGTTGGGAATTTACAGGTAGCAATGTATAAATGTATAATTGCGTATGCATAGAAAAACACTTTAAGTCTTCTTATGCCTACCAAGTTCCAATTTTATCAATTTCTTCTCCCTTAGCAGCTATTTTTACTAACTAAGAAACAATTCGAATTTGTTCCACTTGTCCAAATTCCTTATATATCCTTTCAAATCTGTAGCCCCCCAATTGATAGAGTAGTTTTGTAGAGACCGTTATTCACACAGATAAACAGACAGACAAGGTAGCTTTTATATATTTAGATATTAACATCCGTAGACGTGAGAAGAAGCAGTGCTGTAGAAAAAGTGAAACCTTTTAATAATCTTTTGGGGCGAATGGGAAAACTAAATGGTTAGAGGGTGAAAGTGTTTGTAACCATCTTTCTGGAAATACGTATTTTTGGGGCGAATGGGAAAACTAAATGGATAGAGGGTGAAAGTGTTTGTAACCATCTTTCTGGAAATACGTATTTTTTGGGGCGAATGGGAAAACTAAATGGATAGAGGGTGAAAGTGTTTGTAACCATCTTTCTGGAAATACGTATTTTTGGGGCGAATGGGAAAACTAAATGGATAGAGGGTGAAAGTGTTTGTAACCATCTTTCTGGAAATACGTATTTTTGGGGGCGAATGGGAAAACTAAATGGATAGAGGGTGAAAGTGTTTGTAACCATCTTTCTGGAAATACGTATTTTTGGGGCGAATGGGAAAACTAAATGGATAGAGGGTGAAAGTGTTTGTAACCATCTTTCTGGAAATACGTATTTTTTGGGGCGAATGGGAAAACTAAATGGATAGAGGGTGAAAGTGTTTGTAACCATCTTTCTGGAAATACGTATTTTTGGGGGCGAATGGGAAAACTAAATGGATAGAGGGTGAAAGTGTTTGTAACCATCTTTCTGGAAATACGTATTTTTTGGGGCGAATGGGAAAACTAAATGGATAGAGGGTGAAAGTGTTTGTAACCATCTTTCTGGAAATACGTATTTTTTGGGGCAAATAGGAAAACTAAATGGATAGAGGGTGAAAGTGTTTGTAACCATCTTTCTGGAAATACGTATTTTTGGGGCGAATGGGAAAACTAAATGGATAGAGGGTGAAAGTGTTTGTAACCATCTTTCTGGAAATACGTATTTTTTGGGGCGAATGGGAAAACTAAATGGATAGAGGGTGAAAGTGTTTGTAACCATCTTTCTGGAAATACGTATTTTTTGGGGCGAATGGGAAAACTAAATGGATAGAGGGTGAAAGTGTTTGTAACCATCTTTCTGGAAATACGTATTTTTGGGGCGAATGAGAAAACTAAATGGATAGAGGGTGAAAGTGTTTGTAACCATCTTTCTGGAAATACGTATTTTTTGGGGCGAATGGGAAAACTAAATGGATAGAGGGTGAAAGTGTTTGTAACCATCTTTCTGGAAATACGTATTTGAGGAAGACAAAATGAAAGTTATGTTTACCTCTGCATCTGGTGCTCCATGCATTTAAGCAACTATTTAGACGAGGGAAAGAAGACTAAACATTGTAGATACATTTGTTTACTTAGGTTGCACAGTTTCCAGACACGGCTACCTGGATACGGAGATACGTCTTCGTATTTAGAAGGCCAGCACAGCATTTGGAATACTAAAAAAGCAGATTTGGGGTGATCGTGGAATCTCTGTCAAAACCAACTGAATGCAACATTTTAGTCACTGACACCTGACATGAACATTCTCAAGAAAGCTGAGTGTTTGAGCATTGAAGCGATGGCGATGAGGAACCAGTTGCACTGGACAGGTCATGTTCGGATGGAGGATGTGATGCCTAAGCAGTTTATTTACAGCAAGCTTAAGACTGGGAAACATCCTCCGCAATGTCCCAAGTGGTGCTTCAAGAATTGCATAATAGATGAACTTAAAGCTTTTAAGATTCATGTTCCAAACTGAGAAACTCTAGCGAAATATCGGCCCAAATAGAGAAGGATAGTTAGAGGTGGGTCTGAAGTTTTTGAAAGGGAAAGAATCGATCATGCTGAGCTGAAGAGAAACCTTAGGAAAGGCAATGAGTCAGTTTTACCTGATGCGTTGAACAGTTGGAAATGTGAGGCTTGTGATTGGACGCTCCTTTCGAAAGCTGCTTACATTAATAACCCCCCCCCCCCCAAAAAAAACACATGCTGTAGGGCAGAGAGAGCAGAAATGCGGAGACAGAAGTGAAACAAGTTTCAACACTCAACTTTTTCTTCCACATATGTGGCAGACTGTGGAAGTCAACTGTTCACCTGGAAAGTCACTTTTGGGCCCACATACGTGGTTTAGGTGTCACTGACGATGCACCCAGTAAATGCGGTGAGGATGGTCATGAGCACTGAGATGGTTAATGTCTGTTAAGACGAAGCAATTGCCATCGTTCATTTCATTTCTTTGCTAAGATATTAACTTTTATACCCCATTCATAGTAAATGTTGGTATGGTTCTTGGCAATATCCACAGACGCTATCATTATCCAAGTCAGGGACCACGCCACAAAGCCTTGCTACAATCTACATAGTTTTAAAATGGCTATATAATTGTTTTTTCATAATTTCTAGTTTATCACTGGGCCAATATCACATTTATCTTTCGTCTCAAACGGAGGTGGACAAAGCCAGGTGGAACGCTGTCTTATGGCTTGTATGTTCTGTTTAGGTTGATTTTATTTGTGCACTCTTGCGATTTCACTATGACTTTATATGTAAAGCAATCGGTCTGGCATTTACACGTTTTTACGGACGACTCACCGCTTAAAAAGGCCTGGGTCTACTCAAGGATAAGAGTTAAAGAGATCGACAGTTGTACGATGATTACCGCCACAAGAGGATCGGAAACAATGAGTGGAATAGACAGAAAAAATGAAAAAGGATATTCCAATATTTTTTCCACTTCATTTTAAGGCATGAAGTAGAATTTGTAAGCATCTTTTTATATTCCTTCACGTTTGTTAAATATAACATCGGTTGATAAATTTAAGGATAACCTTGTATTAACTCAATTAGAGAGGAATTTAAAGATTTCTCCCGTATTTAGAGCTATTATTTATATAAGAAAAACCATGCTTGACTTTTTAAGTGGAGTCATAGTGCTGTGGTGTAAAGTTATTTCGACAGCCACACAAACACACACGGACACAAACACACACGCACACAAACACAAACGCACACGCACACACATATATAAGTAAATGTTGTGCAATGTTATTATAGGACTGTCACTTTTGCTTTCATCTGTCATGCTATTTCGATGTTTATGAACAGGTAGGCTACACCTGTGTTGCAGCTGACATCCAAAAAGTGTCTCCTGGAAAAAAAGGCGCGGACAAGATGGGGGAAGAGATTGTTATTTATCTAAGTCGAATAAACGGACAACAGCGTTAATCTCGTTTCACGTCGCCATTCTATTTTGTTTTCTTTGTGTTCATTTTCTTTTCTCCCCACTCTCCCTTCTCTCCCTCCCTTTTCCCGCTCTCTTTCTCTCTCTCTCTCTCTTTCCGGCTTTGCACTTTTACTGTCGTCTTTTTATGGTATGCACAAAATACACTCAGCGCCATTTTCTCCACCATTTTTACTTTTCTTTTAAATTTTGGTGTCGGTTAGGACATGTGAAACTAGATCCGCATAACAGTTTGAACAAGAATTGTCTGTGAAAAACTATACACAGAATGAATAGCTATATATATATATATATATATATATATATATATATATATATATATATATATTAGAGAGAGAAAATAAACCTTTATTCTTAAAATTAACTCTCTCTCCACACACACACACACACACACACACACACACACACACACACACACACACACACACACACACACACACACACACACACACACGTGCGCGCACACTCACACACACACACACACACACACACACACACACACACACACATAAGACAAATCATATTTTTAAAGTTAGACCTAATTATAAATCAGTCAGTCATATCGCTTTTTTCGAGCTATCCTATTTTATTACATAAGTTTTCTCCATTATGTTATTGGCACGGATACTATTTCTTTCGAATCGTTTTTCCTGTTTATATATCAAGTGACTATATTTTTCACTATTGCCTTAGACTTAAGCTCTTTAAAGAAATCATTTGTCTTCAAGTGCATAAAGTAATCTTTAAATATTTCTTCATTACCCAATACACATCTTTTCTTCTATTTAAACTTAACTAGATTTATATTTCACGCAAAACCACTAGAAAACTGGTCGTGTCATTCTACCTCCCCAGAAGGTATCTCACTCTCCATGCACCAGATACGTTCTAAAATGGAGTACTGTTGACACATCTGAGCAGGAAACCTTCGAAACCTAGTAGGCGATGCCCATTTGTTCTCCTCGCTACCTTTTTCCTACAGAAGAAACATTGTGAGCCTATCTCTGCTCTATCGTTATTTGGAGGTGGTGGGGCGAGTCACAATAGCACTATGCCAACATGAAATCTACGAGAATAGTTTAATTCTTCACGCTTTCATGGTCATCCGCGTGACACGTTCTTTCCTGTAAGCGCAATATTCTCTTTTCTCAATATAATAAACACATGAGGGTGAAATTAATGCTCAGAAAATTATGACGACATATTTGTGGATAGATTTAAAAGCAGAAATTAATTAAACGTAACTCTTGCTATCAGATTAAGAGTTATCTAACTTGGAACATTTTTACATTTTTAGATCCACATTGGATTTTCATTTCAGCCGATGATCCTTGTAAATCCTAGAGAAAATTACACGTTATTATACAACGGCTGTTGTGCTCTAGTGTCTAAATTTCAAGTTTAAAGTATTTCTTGTTTCTTTTTGATAACTCGTACAACGCATTATCACACCAGCCTTTACCACAGACGTTTCACGCCTTTCACTGAAGTTTAAGCGACATTAACTCTCCACAGCATTATAATACTTTGCAATCTTTATATTCTTTCATACTTTCACGACAATTTTCTCCATAAGACAACGCGGTAGTACCATCGCGTTTTATGGTGCAACGGTAAGCTGCAGATGAAAGGTAGTTTCAGTTTCTTTGGTTTCGCCTAAGTGTGTTCTATCTAGATTTCTGATTATGCTTTTGCATCGTTTATTTAAACATGATTTGTCAATCTCACTTGGCTATGTAAGTTCAATTCCGCACGCAATAATATTTTAGCGGTTTTCATCAGTGCCGTGTTCTGGTTTCTCTTAATCTCTTGCCAGATGTTTTCGGAACTGATGCTTCTCGAATTATGGGTATGACAATACTTTTCTTCATGTTCCATATTCGCTTCAGTGCTAAAAAATATACATTTTTAGATTTTTTCCGCCTTCATAGTATCCATCCTGTGAACCTCCGGTACAACGCAATCTATATCTACTATTAACGCATTCAATTTTTCTATATACCCGCCCCCTCCAAAAAAATTTGCTTTTCGTTTGCCAATGCTCTGATTTATTCGTGTACTATTTTTTTTGCATGATCAAAATGCAGTAGTTTACAAAGTCCCCAGTGGACTCTTTTCTCAACTCAGTAACGCCTGTGTTGATATTCTTTTTGGACTAATTTGCGATATTTATGTATGATGTGGTTTGCCGTTTCGTCTCTTTGTTCACAGAGCCTGCATGAAATATTTTTACGTGTCTTATCTATCTTGATTTAATATATTCCACGAAATATTTTGTTCGTTGTTAGTAGCGAATCTGTTTCCCTGCTCAAGAGTCCTTTCCGTTGCGACGTCCATCTTTCGACATTCACCATTTCTTTTGTTAGCTTATAAATTGTCCTTGTAGCTAATTCTCTTCCTATTTTGTTTTTCAGTCCCTGTTTCGCTTCTTTTCGCACTATGCACGTTTGGCATAATCAGTTCACACCTTCACTTTTTGTGTTATATATTTTGATAATCCGTTTATCGAATATTTCAATACTTAGCAATCCTCCTCAATTATTATTTTTCAGTGAGTATTATCATTGCAGTGTCTTGCGCATGTTCATTACTTTTCTGCCTTTTTGATTCATGTACTCGAATTTTGTCAAATCTATGCACTCGATTATCTTACGAAAGATACTGTCCAATATTTCTTCTTCATATTAGCCTATTACCATATAAGTTACCTTCAAGGAACTTGTTCTTCTAATGCATTCTTTTGTAATTAACCCCTTCGTCTATTGATTTGATAGTGCTCGTTTCCAAACTGTCCAACTATTTGTAGTTGCCATGTCCATATCATTGCTCAAGCTGTTTATTCAACTCATTAGGAATTCTCTAACTCGAATCTGAATGACAATAACCTTAACCCCAGAATTTCAGTATTCTGTTTGTCTTCCCTTCTCGGTCATTCCCTCCTCTCTAAGTCATCATTATCACTTATCTGGTGTCACTGCTTCTTTTGGGGAACTGTATCAAGTAATGTAATTTTATGTAATGTAGTTTTGCTTCTTTTGGTTTTGTGTAATGTTCTTTCTGTGTTTTTATTTGTGTTTACGCCGTGTTAGTCTATGATTTACCGGACTGAAAAAGTTAACATATCTAAGATTTGAATGAAATATAAACCACGCACATGAGAGATTAATTAATGAAGATTTTATGAAATATCATGGTCATCTGAGTATTTTAACAGATGATTATATATATATATATATATATATATATATATATATATATATATATATATATATATATATATATATATATAACTACTTCATTTACTCACATATATATATATATAACTACTTCATTTACTCACATAAAATTAATATACAAAAGTATAAATTTATGCGAAAACTGTAAGTATTTACTTCAAAAGTGCTCAATACGTAGGTAGAGCTAGTTAGTAATTTATAAAATATATATGGCGATTAAGCTACATTGAATATTCCGCGTTTCATCCATTCTAGGATTCTTCAGGCTTATGAGTGGATGAAACGCGGAATATTCAGTGTAGCTTAATCGCCATATATATTTTATAAATTACTATATATATATATATATATATATATATATATATATATATATATATATATATATATATATACTAGCTGTACCCTGCCACGCGTTGCAGTGGCTCAGTTTGGTGCAATGGAAAAATTTAATAAAAAGAGAAAATGCATGTTTCTTATATTAGTACAGCAATCCACTGCAAAAAGTGAAAAAGAAGGCAAAAATGAAAAAAAATGGTACTCTTGCAGAATTTGATCTGGATCCTCGGGAGTTTCTGTCAATGATTCATGGTTTGGACTTGACCAACAATCAGTGGATGAAAGCGAACGTAGCAAAAATGTTGAAACGCTAAATGTTTTTTTTTGTTGTTGTTTTACAAAAATGTGAGTTAGTAATTAATATTTGGTTGATGGTGGGGGGAGGGGGGTTACTATACACAGATTCGAAAAAGTTGTCTAAAAACAAATAAATGAAAGCAAAGGTAAGGTAAGTTACGTTTTTACCTAATTGGATAATTGTTTAGTGTTTTTATGTAATGTAAAATGTTTAATTGGCTCAAAAAACAGAAATGGTCGCGGACTCTGTTGAATACGTTAAGTTTGGGAAAGTAAGTTGAAAACTAAAAACTATACAAAACAGTGTCTGAAACTCACCGAATATATGTTACTATGACATAGGCTGGCATAATCGGTGGGTTTCTGACAGTATTTTGTATAGTTTTTTTTAGTTTTAACTCACTTTCTCTAACTTAAAGTAATCAACAGTGTCCACCACCATTTGTAGCTTTCAAATACCCCAATAAGCATTGTTTTTCGAGCCGACTAAACGTTACATTAAATGAAAAGGGTTTGTATTACTAAACACAGATACAAAGAAGTTGTCAAAAAATAAATATATAACAAATAAATGTTATCAAAGGCAAGAAAAGTAAATGTTCTACCTAACTGGATAAGATTTTAGTGTTTTTATGTAATGTATAATCGGTTCAAAAACATTCAATGTTTATCGGTATATCTGAAAAATACAAATGGCGGCAGACTGTATCGAACACGTTAAGTTTGGGGAAATTTTAGGAAAATGAGTTTAAACTAAAAAACTATACAAAATACTGTTAGGAACTCACTCAATATATGTTACCATGACGTAGGCTGGCATATAATCGGTGGTTTTAAACTTTTGCTCGATACAGGTGACGACTTTTAAAAGTCCCTTTTAGTGATTACCTGGTTTGAGGATATTTGTACAACTAAACGGCAAATCTGCTCCAAAAAATTCGGTATTATTTTACTTTAAGGCCCGTTTCACGTTCATATATATATATATATATATATATATATATATATATATATATATATATATATATATATATATATATATATATAACGAAATATTTTATTGTAGATTTCGGTGTGCTAAAAACGAATCTGCAAACCGTTTCCGTAGCAAAAAGAAAGTTTTCATGATATTCATGAAATTACTTTTTCGAAAAGTGGGTGATCACTTTTCAATGTAAATTTAACTTAGAATGAGCACCCACTTTCTGGCTACCTGAGAGAGGGGCATTTTTCTGTTTCTTGGCTAAAAAGTTTTTTGTTTGATTTCTTTTGCATGGTAATAACCCCTGAACTCTGGGACTATTTTCCATTTTACAGCCGTAGCCTTCGTTTACGCTATGCGTGAGCATAAACGAAAGCTGTTTAGCCAATAAACATGGGGAAAAAATCCCCCCTCTCTCAGGTGGCTAGAAAGTGGGTGCTCATTTTAAGTTAAATTTACATGGAAAAGTGATCGCCAATTTTTCGAAAAAGTAATTTCTTCATATCATAAAATTTTTTTTTTGCGACGGAAACGGTTTGCAGATTCGTTTTTAGCACACCAAAATCTACAATTTTTTTTTTGTTATTTACGAACGTGAGACGCACCGCCCTTAATGGAAAATTATATAAAAAATCCGGGGGAAAATAGTTTTCAATAAAAACAGCAAATGAATTCGATAGAAAAAAATGGATGCTAATTTTTTTTCTTTTTTCTGTGTGTTTCTTGGCTAAAAAGTTTTTTGTTTGATTTCTTTTGGGACTATTTTCCATTTCACAGACGTAGCCTTTGTTTATGCTACGCGTGAGCATAAACGAAAACCGTTAAATATGCATTCGCGTACCAAACTGCCTTGTCAAAAAAACTTTAAGCCAATAAACACGAAAATAAATGCCCCTTCCTCAGGTGGCAAGAAAGTGGGTGCTCATTTTAAGTTAAATTTACATGGAAAAGTGATCACCCACTTTTTGAAAAAAAAATTTCTTCAGATCATGAAAACTATTTTGGTACTCCTTGGGCGTTGAGTTCCATGGCGACCCGCAGAATTATTTAATGGTCGTTCCCTTAGTACCCCCCTAGTCAAGGCTAACGCATGCGCACGTAACATTTTTTTATTTATTTACTTACGTGGTGGAGTTTTTATACTGATAGGTTTTTTGAAATTTTTTCACTGGATTGATTGAACACTAACCAGATTATGAAAAAAAATTGAAAAAAAAAAATCATTTCAACATTTGAAAGGGGTACTCACTTTTTAGTTACCACGTTCTGGTAAATCGGTCACTCATTTTTTTTTTTTCTAAATACGGAAGTGTCTTCGGGAGATTTAAAATGGTCGCATGTTGACGAAGCAATGTATCGGGAGGCGTACGGGATGAAAAATTATTGGTAAATTTTTAGATTAGGTCCACCTCCTCAATTTTCTTTTAAATGACGACTTGAAATGGTTTTCGACTATGCTGAATACGAAAATCGCATTGAAATTTTGCAGAAATAAGTAGTTATCAAGATATAAAAAGTTGTATTACGCAGTGTAATCTTTGGCGGCCATCTTTTTTACGTGCGTGTATTTGTTTATGGCGCGTGTGCACGTAAAAAGATGGCCGCCAAAGAATACAATGCATAATACAACTATTTATTTCCGCAAAATTTCAATGCGATTTGCGTGTTCAGCATACTCGGAAACCTATAAATGTCGTCATTGAAAGGAAAATTGTGGAGGTGGACCTAATCTAAAAAAATACCAAATTATTAAACATTTCTCCAGCATGTTAGTGAAATTTATAATACTTAAAAAAAAATTATAAAAAAAGTTTAGAAAAAAAAACAAAAAACTCACCTTTCATAAAAACAATTAAAAAAAAAAAAACACCCACAAACTGACTTTTAACTAAGTAAAAAAAAAAACTTAAAAAAACTCGAAACTTTATTTTCATAAAAACAATAAAAAAAGTCATGTTCATTCTATTTTTTTTCTTTGAGAAACAAATATATTTCTGACTTACAAATGCGGTAGAGGCTCATATTATTTTTACTTTCTATGGTTTTGATATACCGCGTTTTTATTGGTTACAAAATGGGTGACTGATTTATCAGAACGTTGTAACTAAAAAGTGAGCACCACTTTCAAATGTCGAAATAATGATTTCTTTTTAATTTTTTTTTAATAATCTGTTTAATTAGTGCCCAATCAATAATAATCCAGTGAAAAAAAAATTCCAAAAACCTATAAGTATAGAAATTAAACATGTTAACTCTTTTCATAAATAATTAAAAAAAAAAGTAACTAAACCATTTATTGATAATTTGTCACGTGTACAAACATTTATTTATTTACGTAGGCTTAACTCTTTTCATGAATAAGAAAAGTTTTACTCTTTAAGAATAATAAAAGGAAAAAGTTACTGAACATTTATAAAAGGAAAAAAATAATTTCTCACGTACTTACTTCTTTTCATGAAGGCCAGAGGAATAGTTGGCCGAAAAGTCGTGAAACAACAACTAATAAAGATGAGAATAATAGTCCGCAATAAATAAAAATGGTGCTAATGCAGAGAGCGATCCGCGCTATTTTTTAAATCATATCTCCACGTTTAATTAAAGTTTTACGATATGTTTTTTTTATTCAATTGTAAGGTTAAAGTACAGAATAGGTACAAAACATCCTCCCCTCCCCATGTTAAGAATGACTTTTTAAATAGTAACATTATTTCAGCACAGATCACTCTCGTCATGAGTATCATAAAAATTAATACAAATAATACTTATCTCAATGAGTGAAAGGCTAATTTCTACCGGAAATAAAATGGCGATAATCTCGCAGTTAAGAAAAATATTTTTTATTTAATTTAATATTTTCATAATTCGCCATGTTAAATTATTTTAATAACATGCAAACATTCCTTGACTTTAAAAATAGAATTTCTGAAAATTTCAATTAAATTGGTAACGTAGAAATATGGTTTTATTCGCTTTTAACGAACCAAACATTACATTTTTATGTGTGTGTATATATATATATATATATATATATATATATATATATATATATATATATATATATATATATATATATATTCATTTTACAATGATAAAAATTGTCACTGGTTTTGCAAAATGGTACAAACAAGCAATTACACGTTGTTTTTCAGAAAAAGAACATTTAAAACATGTTAAATCAATAAAAAAATTCAATAATAAAATGGAAAACAGTCAGCACTCGCGCGATCTCTCTTCCACCGTTAATAAAATGCCATGCAGATAAACCCACGATATATATATATATATATATATATATATATATATATATATATATATATATATATATATATATATATATATATATATATAATTTCACACAAAATTTGCTAATTCTGACCATTTAGTTTACATTTTTACACCAGATGGTTCGTAGCTTAATATTGTCTAGTGTATCATTCCCAATTGATATATTTTTAGGATCCCTTATTTCTGAGTTCGAATTGTAGAGTGTGTGGCAGGTTCAGTTGGTTCAATAATACAATTTAATGTTTCTCAGAATAGAGTTCGATTGTAACTATCTATTCCTTTGAGCACTTAAAAGTGGTCAGTGGTCGTTATATTCAGACCCAATTAATCCCCAACGTAAGTACACGTATACAGACGCGTATGTTATTTCCCAAACAAGATACCTACTATAAATAATTAAGAGGCATAAAATAGTAATGTAGTATTAGTGGGAATAGTAGTAGTAGTAGTAGTAGTAGTAAGATATAAATGCGCCCCTCTTACCCCATTGATAAATATTGCTTAGCTTTGTTTTAGGAACACACCTGCACAATGATACTTTTTGATTCGTACACTTTAATAATCGACCTGTATCTGTCAATTTAAAGCTTTCAACATCATTATTGAAGGTTACGAGTAGCATCTCCACAGAACAGGCATCATACAACTACAAAGGAGGATGTGCTGCATAGAAAGTTTGTATCATGACAACAGAACAGATACTACACTGTCCTCTCTTAAATATTGAGCACTGAAAGATAGTAATTGTATAGTTTCAGATTGAAACAGATAGATACATAATTTCCTTTAGTAATATATACGATAAGGTGATTAATAATAGAAGTATGAATAGAGTTTCAGCTTTAAGCAAACCGATACAAAATCTCCATTGGTAATAGATATAACGTAATGACAAATTCTTATGGTTAATAGACTTATTAACAAAAGGTAAAACTATGTTTTGTTTGTCAGATAAATACTATAATATAATAATATTGATAAATATTTCCAATCGATTTAATTTATTTTAATAGTTAGTCCTGATCAATATTCTATTGCTGTTAGTCATAAATAAAGGGAAACGGTGAAGATTTCACTCTCAAAGTTAGAAGTCCTTATACTAATAACAAAGTCACCGGGTACTAATTTTATAATACATTAATACAAGCATAAAAATATACTAATTTTATAACAGAAAAATATTCTCCGGTGAAAAAGAGAAAAAAGAATTCTTCATTCGTCCTATTCGCTTTCATTTCTTTCGTTGCGCTTGGTTAACAAGAGGAAAGAAAGACAGAAATAATTGCTCTTTTCTCTCGTTTATTTCTATGTGTTTGGGTGACAGAGGTAAACGGTCTTTCGGCTTTAAGTAACATTCGTCTCCAAAATAAAAAATATTGATTCGATAGAATAGTGTGCACGCGGTACTTAAAGGTAACAGTTATAAGTTCGAACCTCACAACTCTGATTTTGTCCATAAACATCTCAAATCACAATATTAAGTGAATTAAGTTTACTCTTATTTTTCTCTATAAAGTGTGTAATTTATAGCAATTAGGATCCCGGTTGAGTTGTTATTTTAAAGCATTTAAACTCTCAACTCGGAAAGAATTTCTGGATAGAATTAACATTATCGGTAAAAGTCAAGCATTATGGTTTAGCTGTGCTTCCAAGAGAAAGTATTTGTCGAAACAGACAATATCTTCGAAAATTTTACGTTTATTTTTAGATGTCCTCTTTATTAAATGTTAATGGTTCACTTTTTATCTTGTTAATCATTAACTCAAACAAGTGTTCTTCAACTGAGACTCTGTCCTTGTGGTCACTTTTTTTTTTTTTTTAGTTTTTCATACCTTGCCAAATTGATGTATCGCCAATTGTGTCTCATTTATATTCATTTTAAACTATTGGGACTGCGCAGTTTATCATAACGAGAAGAAGTCGCTAATGGGAGGCTAATCTCACGACTATTAAACATGAAAGACACGGGGGATATCATAAAAGATGGAATGTAATGTGCTGTGAAAACAAACGAAGAGATTAAGGCGTAATGGAAGATAAACGAAAACAGTGTGTGTGTGTGTGTGTGTGTGTGTGTGCGTGTGTGAGAGAGAGAGAAAGAGAGAGAAAGAGAGAGAGAGAGAGAAAGAGAGAGAAGGGAGCAAGGCAATAAAAAGCGAAACAAACAGTAAATGTTCTTTCCATATAAACAATGTTCATCCTTTCTTTGTAAATGCTATCAGGGATACCTGGCGTAGCTCGAGGCCATAATTGCTGTAAATTAAAACGTTTCATATTGTATTTAAACTCATTCTGAGATAAAATCACAGTAAAACTATTGATGCTTTTTGTCTAGTTCTTTCCTTGTTTTTTTTAATGTTTTATTTTTTTATCTATCATTCTTCTATTTCATTTTACATTTCAACACTAATGTAGCCTAAACTAGATGTCGCATTTCTCTATATCTGTAACCCAGCTTCCGTTTCCCATTCTGACGACAAGAATTAGGCCTCGAAATGCTTAGGTATGAAGAGCGTTTATAATCCCCCTTTCTACGTTATTTTCTTATTCAACTGATAAATAAATTCATATCTACCTATATTTATTTTACTTTTTATATTATGCTTAATACTCGAATATTAAAGATTTGAGTATGAAGCTTCATACATCTTGATAGGTCCCTACATAATGAATTTTCCATTTTCGTTAAATCCATTTGATTACATATATGTGTGTGTGTGTGTGTCCGCGCGCGCTTGTGTGTGTGTGTGTGTGTGTGTGTGTGTGTGTGTGTGTGTGTGGGTTTGCAACAGATAGCGAGAGAGTGATACAGACAGACAACAGACTTCCAAACAACAGACCATGTACATAGGTGTGTAACTGAAATTATAGATATGAACGTTGATTCAATTTGTGTTTGTGAGAAAAGAAAAAAAAAAGAAAAAAAAAGAGAGGAAGAGACGTGTTCGCTGTATGTGATTTAAAACTCACGGACAAAAGGTGAGAAATGTTATCTTGTATTTGTCGGCCGCTTTTTCATGTGACAGTAATACCTCTTCCGCTTGAGTTGGTTTTCCCTAAGTGTCTCGAGAGTGGCAGCTCTCCCATGGAATTCCAGTTTTCTACCAACCCGAACAGACCTGCAATTGTGAACACGACAAAATGAAATCATGTGTCTATGTAGAAAACTAACAAGCGTGACGAAAGGCAATTTTCAAGGTGACCGGGCATTGCCCCGAAAATACATGCATTAGAAATATATACGACTTTAACATGATTGCATATTAATACAAACATAAGACATTACATATTAATACAAACATAACATATTACATATTAATACAAACATAACATATTACATATTAATACAAACATAAGACATTACATATTAATACAAACATAAGACATTACATATTAATACAAACATAAGACATTACATATTAATACAAACATAACATATTACATAATAATACAAACATAACATATTACATATTAATACAAACATAAGAAATTACATATTAATACAAACATAAGACATTACAAATTAATACAAAAATAAGACATTACATATTAATACAAACATAACATATTACATATTAATACAAACATAGCATATTACATATTAATACAAACATAACATATTACATATTAATACAAACATAAGACATTACATATTAATACAAACATAACATATTACATATTAATACAAACATAAGACATTACATATTAATACAAACATAAGAAATTACATATTAATACAAACATTAGACATTACATATTAATACAAACATAAGAAATTACATATTAATACAAACATAAGACATTACATATTAATACAAACATAAGAAATTACATATTAATACAAACATAAGACATTACATATTAATACAAACATAAGACATTACATATTAATACAAACATAAGAGCATTACATATTAATACAAACATAAGACATTACATATTAATACAAACATAAGACATTACATATTAATACAAACATAACATATTACATATTAATACAAACATAACATATTACATATTAATGCAAACATAAGACATTACATATTAATACAAACATAACATATTACATATTAATACAAACATAAGACATTACATATTAATACAAACATAACATATTACATATTAATACAAACATAACATATTACATATTAATACAAACATAACATATTACATATTAATACAAACATAACATATTACGTATTAATACAAACATAAGATATTACATATTAATACAAACACAACATATTAAGACAAACATAACATATTACATATTAATACAAACATAACATATTACATAATAATACAAACACAACATATTACTTATTAATACAAACATAAGACATTACATATTAATACAAACATAAGAAATTACATATTAATACAAACATAAGACATTACATATTAATACAAACATAACATATTACATATTAATACAAACATAAGAAATTACATATTAATACAAACATAACATATTACATATTAATACAAACATAACATATTACATATTAATACAAACATAACATATTACATATTAATACAAACATAAGAACATTATATATTAATACAAACATGAAAAACATTACATCTCAATACAAACATAAGAACATTGCATATATATCCAAACATAAGAACATTACATATTAATACAAACACTAGAACATTACATATTAATACAAACATACGGACATTAAATATTAATACAAACATAAGAACATTACATATTAATACAAACAGAAGCACATTACATATTGATACAGATATAAGAACATTACATATTAATACAAACACAACAACATTACATATCATTACAAAAATAAGAACATTACATATTGATACAAACATGAGAACATTTCATATTCATACAAAACTTAGAACATTACATATTAATACAAAACTTAGAACATTACATATTAATACAAATATAAGAACATTATATATTAATACAAACATAAGAACACTACGTATTAATGCAAACATAAGTACATTACATATTGATACAGACATAATAACATTACGTTATTAATACAAACATAAGAACATTACATATTAATACAAACATAAAAATATTACGTATTAATACAAACATAAGAACATTACGTATTAATACAAACATAAGAACATTACGTATTAGTACAAACATAAGAACATTATATATTAATACAAACATAAAAACATTACATATTAATACAAACATAAAAACATTACATATTAATACAAACATAAGAACATTGCATATTAATACAAACATAAGAACATTACGTATTAATACAAACATAAAAACATTACATATTAGTACAAACATAAAAACATTACATATTAATACAAACATAAGAACATTACATATTAATACAAACATAAGAACATTACGTATTAATACAAACATAAGAACATTATATATTAATACAAACATAAAAACATTACATATTAATACAAACATAAGAACATTGCATATTAATACAAACATAAGAACATAACATATTTATACAAACATAAAACACATTACGTCTTAATACAAACATAAGAACATTACATATTAATACAAACATAAAAAACATTACATATTAATACAAACATAAGGACATTACATATTAATACAGGCATAAGAACATTAAAGATTAATACAAACACAAGAACAGTAGATATTTCTACAAACATTATCACATTAAAGATTTATACAAACATAAGAACAGTAGATATTAATACAAACATAAGAACAGTAAATATTAATACAAACATAAGGACAATAAATATTAATAAAAACACATGAACATTACATATTAATACATACACAAACATTAGATAATCATACAAACATAAAAAATTAATTATTGATACAAACACGAGAACATTATATAAATATACAAACATAAGAACATTAAATATAAATGTTTTATTTACGGCCCCTCTCCAAAAGTAAAAATTAACAGCATAACGAATAATATTCTTCTATAAATAGATAGATACACATGCACACAATATCCGGTTAATAGAAAATACCCTTTCACCTCTTACAAATATGGTCAAATTCTCTTTTGGCTTAGCAAAACGGACTGGAAAAGAAAAACGATTAGTGCTAATTTTAAGAATTCATTTTTATCCTAACAAAATGTATATATGCTGCCTCGTTTCTTTTTGTTTTTAACTCTTTTCTTGTTTTATTTATATTTATATATTGTTTTTATTTTTCTTGTTTTGCAAACTTTCTCTTGTACGAAGCTGAAACTCGTCAAGCCCCTCCCGTACGGGCAAAACACTGCTAACTGCTACTATATTCCGAGCAAACTAGCGAAAAAAAAAAGCCTAGATTAGGAGAAGATAGGACTTTATTTAAGTAATATACTTAATATCTACATTTGCTATAAGCTCGTTTGTACTGAAAATGTGGCTTCCTTGCTATGTATATCAAACCACTGAATATACTTTGTCTTACTTTACAATTATATTTGTACCTGAAATATACATTGATCTTAGGTACGTCACTAACACTATTTTTTAATAGATACACAATGCTTTGTGCCTGTGGGGTATATGGTTAGAAAAGAAGAAGAAAAAAAAAAGAAACGTACCAGGCGTATCTGCAGTGCATCGCTCTTTGGGAAAGAAGAAGGAAAGGATGGCCAGCGCATTTGTATACGCGATGGGCATCTTGGGAAGGCAGAGCATGATGGGAGAAGCTATTTTTTTCCTGTCTCTCCCTTTTTTTTCTAGATAGGAGGATATAAAAGCAGGGGAAAATTCCCTGGGGGAGCAGAGAAAAGAGTCGTGAACATCTCTTGAAAAGAATTTTGTATTGCTGACGTTCGGATTGTGCGGTGGGACATTGGTGGCGGGAGGCCAGGTGTGGTCGAGAGAGTGACTCACTCCTTCCCGAACCCCAGAACCGAATCTTGATTATAACGCTAGAAGCTATTTCGGCGAGTCAAGCAGGTTAACATGGCTGACTGGAGACTCTCAACTCAGATGTTGAAACCCTTCACTGGGGAGAGTGACCTAATTAAATGGCTGGAAAAATTAAAGATGGTGGCAAGGTTGCAAATAATCGAAGATGTGGTCACCTTGCTGCTGCTCTACTTAGAGGGGGAAGCCCTCACTATTTACCAGCAGATGCGTGATGAAGATAAGGGAGACTGAAATTGGCTTTGCCGAGAGTCCATTTGAAGCACTCGGCAAGCTTGCAAGTTTGAGGTGGACAAGCGAGTCTGTTGACGTCTTTGCTGCAGAGAGGGGTCATCTGCTACCGATATGGACGAGTGGGGCACATTAGCCGCTATTGCGTTGCTGCACGGGACCAGGGAAATGAGTGAAGGGGAGCTATTGCGCCAATGGTTCCCCTTTCTATGTGGAAATGGCGCATAACGAAACGTTGCCTCAGTTACTGGTAGTGGTTAATAGGAAGAGAGCCATGGCCCTTGTTGACTCAGCCTGCACCATGACGTTGGTAACGAAGAATGTTGCTAGATCATGGAGTGGAACCAGGAGTATTAAGATTGTGGATGGCAGGGAAGTGAAATGCCTGGTAGAGACAACAGCGGAAATACTGGTGCAAAGTGAGCCTATTGAACTACGAATCCTGGTGTTGGATCGTCTGGTTGGTTATGTTGATGTGGTTTTACGTGTAAGTGCGATCAACCAACTGGGGGGGGGGCTACGTTGAGAGGGGGCCAAATAACTTTTGGACGCCTCAGCGCAGTAGGAATGGCAGGAGTGGAAGGTGATAGAAATATCAGAACACAAACACCAGAGGCTTGCTGCATCGAGGACGAGGATTTCCTGGCGAGGTTCGATGGTGAGAGGTTGACGGTGGAATTGAAATGGATCTCCGGGCCTCAGGAACTACGAAACAAAGTAAGCTGCTACAAGAAAACACTGCAAGGAGAAATAAGACAAGGATTTGAGGAAGAAGTGGAGAGGTGGATAGAGGAGGGAATTCTGAAACCGTGGACAGGGGAAGAAAAAGGAGTTCTACCATTACTGGCGGTTGCTCAACCCACAAAGAATAAAGTTAGACTGGTACTGGATTTAAGAGAATTAAACAGATACGTAGCCTGCCACACTGGAAAGGGGATTGATGTATGTGAAGAGGTGATGAGGAAGTAGAGGAGAATGAAGCAGGCCACTAAGATTGTCGACCTGAAGTCTGCTTATCTCCAGATCCATGTAGATGAAAAACTCTGGAAACATCAATTGGTACAAGGGGAAGTTGTATTACCTGACGAGGTTAGGCTTTGGGCTGAGCTCAGCTCCAAACATTATGACCGCTGTGCTGAAGACGGTGCTGAGTAAAGACTGTACAGTGGACAAGGCCACTAGTTTGTAAATTGATGACATTCTCGTAGAGGAAGCAGAGGTGACAGCAAAGAAAGTGAGAGGCCATGTCGCGAGATATGGGTTGACTGCAAAACAGGCGGAGTCCCTGGATGGAGAAGCGGCGTTGGGGCTGAAACTATGCCGAGATGGCAAAGGAAGCCTTGTCTTTAGACGAGGGAATGCAATACCCGAAATCAGAACTGACCTGACAAAACGAGAACTCTTCTCGGTCTGCGGGAGACTGGTGGGACACTATCCAATCGCCGGCTGGCTCAGGATAGCGTGCAGCTTTATTAAATGACAAACGGGCACTGATGGCTGGGAGGGCTGTGTGACGAACGAAGGAGGTCATGAACATGCTACAGGAAATCATCGCGAGAGTGACGAAAGAAGACCCAGTAAAGGGGGAATGGTATGTCAGCGACGGAGACACGGGGGTGATTTGGTGTGATGCCAGCAGTCTGGCATTAGGCATCGTATTAGAGATAAGAGGCGTAACTGTGGAATATGCGGCGTGGTTAAGGAAGAAAAACGACTATTCCGATATCAACGTAGCTGAACTGGAGGCCGCTATGAAAGGAATCAATCTGGCCCTGAAGTGGGGATTGGAAACGATTGAAATCAAATCCGATTCAGCAATGATAGTTTCAGGGATCAGGTCAGCAGTGACTGGCGATAAGAGAGTTAGGACCAGAGGTGCTGCAGAAATGCTGATCAAGCGCAGGCTTGGAGCACTTGCAGATTTGATAGCGGAATTCCAGTTGAAGGTATCTGTAGTGCTGATCCCATCAGAAAAGAACAAGACGGATTCGATGACACGGGTAAAGAAGGCCTGGCTGCAAGAGAGAAAGGAGGTTTCCTCAGTATGCTGTGTAGGAGAGGAAGTTAAAAGTTACATGAAATGCACCACTTTGGTCGAGAACGGATGTTATTCCTGGCAAGAGAGGTTTACCCGGAAACCACCGAGAAGGAGGTCAGGGAGGTAGTGGAGCACTGTCAGTAGTGCCAATCGATAGACCCTGGACCATCCAGACATGAAGCAGGAGAGTTACACATTGCAGAGGACTGGAAGCGATTGGCCATTGATGTGACCCATTATTGCCATAAGCTGTATCTGTCGATGGTTGACTGTGGACTGGGGAAGTTTGCCATATGGAGAGAGATTAGGGCAGAAGCTGCATGTAGAAGCACAGAGGTCATTGAAGAAATATTTTTGGAAAGAGGGCCGGTTGAGGAACAGTTAACCGGTTTCCGATCTGAAGCCTTTAAAGAGGTGTGTGATAGGTGGGGAGTAAGGCAATTTTTTAGGGCAGCATATCGGCCGAGTGGCAGTGGGATAGTGGAGAGGAATTATCGCACCATCAAGGCTGCTGCGGAAAAAAGCAACATTTCACCCATGGAGGCGGTGTTTTGGCACAATATCTTACCGAAAACCAGACAAGATGAGACAACCATGCCTCATAGAGCCATCTTTGCATATAAGTGGCGGCATCTGTTCAACAAAACGGTAAGAATTGAGGGTGGAGAAGCTACCATTAAAGTGGGTGAGGAGGTGTGGGTAAAGCCCCCTAATGTAAAATGTACCACTTGCTGGGGGAGGGGATCGTAACGGGAACGCAGTCAAAGAACAACGTAATGGTGTTTCCCGGCATATCTTAGACCTGCGTCATGTAACCCTGCCAGTGCGCAGTGATGGCAGTGAAGAGGAGGAAGTCAATATCCACCAAGAAGCTAACGATGCACCCCAATTCGAATTAGCCCCACAGGTTCACTACAGACGAGAATGATTGTGTTACAAATGCCCACAGCCCACTTGGGAATGCTGATCTTGCAGTGATAATGGTTGAAATCGCCCTAAACTCTAGGGCCAAAACTGAAGAGCCATTGCTCAAAACAACGAGATATTATAAAAAGGCTGACTGAGAAGCCATCAGGGATCTCATCAAAGACGCCCCATGGCGAAATATCTTGTCACTTCCTGCTGAACAGTGCGCAAATAATGGTTCAAAACGGCAATTGAAGCACATGTTCCCACGTAGAAATTTTATAGCAAGCTCCACTCTCCCCAATGGTTTACTTCTATCGTGCAGCTGCCATTGCACAAAGGCAGCATACATACTGCAGATTTAACCGACATAAGTCAATCCAGTTCAAACAGACAATAGTATATAGAAAGAAATAGCGACAGCTAAGAGAGAATTTACTGGAACCACCAAAAAATGCATTGAAGCACAGAAATTAGGAACCCATGACTTCTGAAAATCTACAACAGTGTAGTAAATAATGGGCAATCAACAATTCCTCCACTATCCAACATTCATCAGGTTGTTTGCTCAGCAACCGAGAAGGCTAACATGCATGCCAGTCGGTTTGCCTCCAACTCCACACTGGACCCTGCTAACCACCCCTTCCCAGACTTTCCTTTACAGACAGATGCCACACTGGACGATCTGAAAATCACCCCTTCTCAGGTGCATGCTATCATAAGAAATCTTTACACTTCAAAAGCATGTGGACCTGACCTCATCCCGGTTGTGCTATTAAAAAAGTGCTCCGCCGAAGAGGCTCCAGTTCTCTCCAAACTTTACAACAAATGCCTTAATGAATCTTGCTTTCCTGCCTGCTGGAAAACTGCTTCTGTGGTACCAGTTTTCAAGAATTCTGGCGAAAGAACTGACCCAGTAAATTATCGCCCCATTAGCCTCCTTTCACTTTTCGCCAAAATATTTGAGTCCATAATTAACCAAGCTCTAGTTCATCACCTTACAGATGCTACACTTCTGACCGACAAACAATATGGATTTAGGCAAGCCCGTTCCACAGCAGACATCCTAACTGTAATCTCTGATCGTATATACCATTCACTGGATAAAGCAGGGGAGGGTAGAGCAGTAGCTCTAGATATATCTAAGGCTTTTGACGGGGTATGGCATGAAGGTCTTCTTATGAAAATCAGTTCATACGGTATCACTGGAAGAATATTTAACATAATTAAATCCTTCTTAGATAAGAGAAAAATCCAGGTTGTCCTCAATTGTCGTACATCTAAACAATATGATATAACTGCGGGAGTGCCTCAAAGACCTTGGACCTCTATTATTCCTAATATTCATAAATGACCTCCCTGACAAAATTGACTGTGAGATGGGTATATATGCTGATGACACCACACTCTATAACAGACATGACAGGAAAACAAATGAACACATATCTAAAGAAATGGCAGAGGATGACCTCCAATCTGTAGTGGAATGGGGACAAAAATGGATGGTCACATTCAATGCTGCCAAGACTAAACTTGTTCCCTTCAATAACTACAAGAAATCTTCTCTACCACCAATAGCAATGGCCAGTGACTCTTTCACTGAAAGTACATCTTTTAAACTCTTCTGCCTAACGTTCACAAGAAACATAAGTTGGAATAATTATATTGAGAGTATTGCCAGAACCACTGCGAAGAAAGTAGGTTCTCTCTACCATGCTAGAAAGCTACTAACGCCCGAAAGAATCCTGTACCTCTATAAGGCCACCATTCACTCATGTATGGAGTACTGTTGTCATATTTGTTCTACAAGTACTTTAACGGTGAATTACTCCGACGAACTGCAAGCACTCGTACCCCCTCGACATAAATACCCCCGACAAACCCGACAAACAGCTAAATCCCACCCCTTCACAGTAGAAATCCCGAGATGTAAGAGAGCCTTCCACTTCAGTATTTTCTTCCTCAGACCCGCTAGACTTTGGAATTCTCTTCCGGGTTACTGCTTCCCTAACTGTACTGACGTGCAGAAGTTCAAGTGTAACGTGAACCAAAATCTTGCTGCCCAACTTCCAACATAGTACCCCTGTAGATTATGTCCGTGATAGTAGCCCCCCTACATCAAAGGTGCAATGTGCCTGGTTTGGAGTGAAAATGTAATAAACAAAACGTATATATTAATGCAAACATAAGAACATAAGTTCTTATAAGAAACATGAGTTCTTATATATATATATATATATATATATATATATATATATATATGTGTGTGTGTGTGTGTGTGTATGTATGTAAGGGAATATGTATATATATATGTATAGTTTATACGTCTGTGTACATATATGTGTATGTATGACTGTGTGTGTGCATGTGTACGCGCATGTTAGCATGTGCATGTGTGTATGCTTCCAATATAGTAATGATACAGGAATCGATCAGTTTTAGAATACATGGGTGCATAATAGGCCACACGAATGAATATAAATATATATATATATATATTTATATATATTCATACATTTTGCACACACACACACACACACACACATACACAGTCATACATACACATATATGTACATAGACATATAAACTATACATATATATATATATATATATATATAGACATATTCCCTTACATACACATATATTTTTCCTTCTTGTGATCTATTATGCTCCTATCTTTTTTTTTTTTACACAGGCATCATTACTTATCAAGGCCAAGAGGCCACTCAAGGATAAGGGCTAAAGAGTGTACAGTAGAAACTGGACAATATAGTAATCGTTAATAATGGAAATTCGGTAAATTTGTTAACTTATATGGAACGGCTCATCAAAAATTTGTTTACGTTAGACTTGAAGACAACCATATTGTAGTCAGCTGGAAAGCAGGAAAACGGAAGACGATTCCATAGGCATGCAGTTCTAAGAAAGAAGCTTTGTTCATGGAATCTACGTTTAGATTTAGGCGCAGATAAAGAGTGGGGGAAATTAGTGATAGTGTTTTCAGTTAGACGAATGTTTTTTGTGAAAGTTTGGCGAGTAGAGATCATAGATTGGGGCTAAGACGAGTACTTGCCATGAAAATAATGATAAATCAGAGACAAACTCGCAACATCTCTTCTGTGAAAAAGAGGTTGCAGGGAAAAGAAAAGGACATCCCCTACGAGGCTATGAAGTCTATTTTGAACTCTATCAAGGCAGATTAAGTCCTTTCTAGCAGCTCCTGCCCAAATGTGGAAACAGTACTCCATCCTTGAATGGGTCATTTACGGTCTTAGATGTGCTACCATAGATAGTAGTGTCATCAGCATAAATGTCAACGAATGATGTAAGGATGTGATTTGGAAGATCATTGATGTAGATCAGGAAGAGAGTTGGGCCCAGGATAGACCTCTGAGGGACTCTAGCATTAATACTGTGAGCTTCTGATTTCTGCCCATCAACCACTACTCTTATGAACTTATCAGAGAGAAATGATTTAATAATTGAGAAGACATTTCCAGCTATACCGTAACTGGAGATCTTGTGAAGTAAACCTTTATGCCATACTCTATCAAAGGCCTTTGATATGTCAAGAGCAATTGCCCCAGAAAGGTAGCCTCCATCAAGAGATTCGCTAATCCTATGAGATATAACTATAAACACATCTGCTGTAGATCTAGCAGAACGGAAACCATATTGCATTTCACTAAGAAGGTTATTTTTGCTGAGATGGTTGATTACTTCTCTATTTAACACAGATTCCAGCAACTTACTCATGATGCACAGGAGACTTATTGGCCTGTACTGAGAGGGAGATGACCTGAATTCTTAAATACAGGGCATACTGATGAGATTTTCCAGGGTGATGGGAAGCAATTCTCCTTAAGACAACGTTTAAACAGTTTTGTAAATATGGGCGCTAGCTCTGGTTGAAGTCTTTTGAGTACTATGATTAGAATACCATCAGGGCCGGTTGCTTTACTGGAATCAAGGTTCTTGATTAGCTTGGCAACATCACATCCAGATATTTGTATATCACACAGCGTGTTTTCTGACATAGGAGGAAATATTGGGGGTTGACGGCCTTGGTCGCAAAGAGTAGAATTAGCTGCAAAGTTATTGGCAAAGAGTTTGGCTTTGTCTGATGCTGACGAGATTACCTCAGGTCCATTGATGATAGTTGGGATAGAGCACACACTTCTGTTTAGGATTCTGTTTGCTATTTGCCAAAACTGGTGGGAACCAAGCTGCTGCTCAGCTACTTAGGATTTAATGGACTGAGCATATAGCTCTCTTGCATTTTTATTACTTTTTTACAGTGGTTGCTGGCAGTCCTGAAAGCAGCTTTAATCTTGGTAGCTATGGAAAAAGTGATTTCTGTGCGCGATGGCAGCAGCACATGCTAAGGAGAACCATGGCTGGCTGTTTGGAATGCAGAGGTAGATCTGATATAAATGTATGGAAGCTATTCCTGTCAGCCATAGAGTATCGATATACTGTACGATGGAGAGGTACATTTGAGGAATTATTACATTTCATTTATGTCTTAACTGATACAACAGAGTGGTCGGAAGATCCAAGTGGAGACAGAATGGAAGCTGAACACAGTTCGGGGCAAGTTGTTAGAAAAAGGTCTAGGAGACTTGCATACTAGCCAACAGTATCGGGCACACGGGTTGGTTCGTGAACAATCTGAGTGAGGTCATAAGCAATGGAGAAATCATGACATAACCTCGCCTCATCATCGTTTTTTTTTGAGTGAGTTAATCATTCCACATTGTGAACATTTAAGTATCCACAGACGTGAATATTAGCTGAAGGATAAGCAGATAGGACGTGGTCAATTTTCTCAGATATGCTTTTAAAGATAGTAACTCTGCTGTTGTGGGGGCGATAGAGAGTAAATATAAATGCAGTAGTTTGAGCAAGTGCAACCCGGAAGAACCATAAGTTAGGATCTTCTCTGGAGATGTCCCTACCACATGGAAAGCCATCTTGTATACAGGCACATATTCCATGGCCATGGCGATCTTGGGGGTCATATTTGGAAGTTAAATTAAAGTATCCTTTAATTACGAACTCATCTAGGGAGATAGTCTGTCCAATGTCAGTTTCGCTTAGAAATAATAGTCTCTTGTAATTGGGTTTCAACCTCTGGAAGGTTAGAACGTAGACCTCTGATATTAGAGGAGACATGGTAGTGGTGGTCTACGTTATGAGTGTATTTTTTATTGAAACTTCATGAACAATAATATTACTCTACACACACACACACACACACACACACACACACACACACACACACACACACACACACACACACACACGCGCACACACACACACACACACACACACACACACACACACACACACATATACAATAATAATTAAGCCAAATTTCTTAAATGGATGTAGAGGGAGAAATATATTGGATCAGCCATTAATAATTCATAGCACGGTTTAATGTTAGCATCAAATCATGTTTATCTTGATTATCTTAATTTCAGTTATTTTCTACTGAAATTCTAAATCTGTGATACAATATATTTCTCCCTCTACATTCATTTAAGAAATTTGGCTTAATTATTATTCCATAATTTTCGGAGGTACAATTTTGTATAATTTTCGGCCTTTTGTTGAGTAAATTCTCCTTAGATGTTATTATATGGAAGGATTCTAAAGTTCACAAATTTTTACCTATTTATTTGCACATATTTGTCCGCTTTACCAAAAATTGACGATTTCAATATATATATATATATATATATATATATATATATATATATATATATATATATATATATATACTAGCTGTACCCGGCCACACGTTGCTGTGGCTCAGTTTGTTAAAATGGAACACATTCCACAAGGAAATTGCATTTTGTATTGTCTATTTACTTATATTATTTTTGGCAATTTTTTTATCGATAAAAGTCGGGGTTTTTTCCGTAAAGAAAAGATGAATTTTTTTACCATAAATTGTTAGGTGAAAGGTTTTTTCAGAGAAAACTTGCACTTTTTTTTTTAAAGAAAGTTGGCAGTAAACGTTTCCTTTTGAAAGCAGAATTTTTATTATATTATTTTATTTTATTTATATTATTTCACCTAACTATTTACAGTGTTCGTATAAAGCATTCATCTTTTCAGATGAATGCTTTATATGAACACTGTAAATAGTTAGGTGAAAAGGGGGGGGTCAAATTCTGCATGAGTACCATTCTTTTTAATTTTGTCTTTTGTTCAATTTTTTGAGTGGGCTATCAGCGATTGCAAACTAACAAATTTAACCCAGATACAAAAAATTCAACAATTAAATAATTTTAATAAGTGCTCAGCTTCTAATACAAATCCTACTAAATCAATCCCCCTTATCAGCGATTGCGATTGAGGGAAGGACGAAACCAAATTATTGCCAGTATGTTTGGGAGAGGTTCTATTTTTTATTTTTCAATATTTAAAGCAGATTTGACACTCAGCTACCAGATTTTTATGGGTCGCTAGGTTTCTAATACAACGTAAGTAAATCTAGATGTTTATAACTTACTATAAAACTTGCGGAGTTTTACGGTTGTTGTAAAAATGTAACGGAAACTTAAATTTCGCTCCGTTATAATCTATTTTTTTTGTGCCTCCCCCAAACGAATATAATCAAAAGGATAACATTCAACAATTGTACTTTATATATATACTAGTGGGGGTACCCGACGTTTCCCGGGTGTTTGTAGGTGTGTGTGCTGTTAAATAAAAAAGAAACCGGGGGGGGGGGTGTAAAAGTTGGTAGGATCGAACCCGAAGCCCTGAGGCGAAGTTTGAAAAAAAAAATCGGCCAGCCAGAATGAGTTACTGAAAGATGTTTGAATTTATTTAAGTAAGAACCAAATTGACAGGTGCGCACAGCGTTACGACATTCAGCAAATGAGGTCAATGACCAGGTTTGTTTGTTATAAGTGGAGTAAAAAAGAAAACAACGTTAAAACTTAAGCGGGAGGGGTAATCAAAACACCGAAAAAAAACACAAAAAAAACTAACGTAAGCCAAACGAACGATGTTAAATGTAAAAATCGAAAAAACAAAAAAGAAATGGCTTAAATAAGCCTGTTTCGATATTAAAATTTTAAAAATCGGTGGGTAACCGGGTGTTTTTGGGTGTTGTGGTCGGGAGTGGATAAGCGAAGTAAAAAAAAAAAACAACAGAAAAACGAACGTTACGTGAAAAATGGCTTAAATAACACTGGTTCAATATTTAAATTTAAAAAATCGAAAAAAAAAAAGAAGACATCTCACACCACGATTCGAACCCAAAACGTTTACATAACGAACGAACGCGCTAAGCAACTGAGCTAACGCAACGTACATGAAATTTTGTTAGTTTTTCAACTATTTAAAGTAAATCAGATCATGACGTCATCTGGCGCATGCATAGAACCGGTCGTCGTCACGAAAGGACCGTTTTTGTTGACCGCCCCCCACCCCCTCTGTCGAAAATTATCGATTTCGGGGTGAAAAAAATGAACGTTTTAGGCCAATTTTTTGATATTTTTCGAGCGAAGGATGGAGCTTCGATATGATACCGAGTTTGTGAATTTTCGTTGTGTCTGTCGAAAGTTTTTAGTGGACACACAAACACATATACAAACATACATACACACATTTTCGCTTTTATATATATAGATAAAACACGAAATATTAAAAAAAAAAGAAAATTATTAATGAAAGGGACATAATTCCATTTTTAAACGAAAAAAGTCAGTTTGGTATATCTTTTTGCCATTTTTTACATAGGTCCAACTTACCGTCTACATTGGAAATGTCGACATTTATAGGTTGTCAAGTATGTTTTTTAGACACACCAATCTACCCATGTTAAAAACAGCTCTCGGAATAGACACCCCCATGTTAAGAACGGCTTTCGGAATAGACACCCCTAACTTTGTCACCATACCCGAAAAGCTATAAAAGTTGACATGTCGAATGTGAACGATGAGTTGGACGTAATGTAAAAATGTAACGATTTTAAAAGGGAACGAAATGTAAATTTCAGTTCCATCTTTACAACAACCTTAAAGCAAAGCATTCTCTGCAAATTTTACCTAACTTTAAAAATCTATCCAAATTTTCTATTCGTTCAATTTTACGATATTTTCAGGGTCAATGTGAAATTTTATGCTCTTTCCAATACACCAAATATAATATTTTAGATAAACGTTTTTTTTTAATTCATCCCCCGCCATTTTGAAATGTCTATTAAAATTTAAATAATTAATTTACTCACCAAAGTTTTATATATCACAAATTGAAAAAAAAAAAAAATCAATAACTAAAATATTCTAATTTAAAACAAAAAAAGAAGTATTTTTTAAATTTACCTGTAAAGTTCAAAGTGTAAAACCTTTTTTTTTTAAACCACGTTGATTTTTTTTTAATGAAAGCTCATGTTATGCTTATATCGTCAAGTAAATACCGGGCGTTGACGACAATTTTTTCTATTTCATTCAATGTTTTCTTTTTTTTTTTTAGATATTATAGATATTAAAAAAATTCACTCGATAATTAGAAATAAAATATAATAATCAAAAACTCGTGTATTTAATTAAAAGAATTTTTTAAAAAATCGGTCGACTTATAAGTGACTGTGTGCTTTTTTTCACCTACGGAAGCTCCAAAATACTAATTTTGGTTAACAGCACGCAATAAAAAGAGATATTAATTATAGCGTTTATAAGTCACCGTAAGATAATCGCGAAAAAACTCAGAGATTTGTCTCCCTCTATTTGAACAGTCAAAACATCTGAGTTCGCGTTTTTTTTTTTTTTTTTTGAATCCTTGTTTAAAAAAGTATTTTATTTAAAAAGGACATAAGGAATATAAGTATAAATATGGATACATTCTTAACAATGAACAATGGAAGTACACATTGAATAGAATTTTTATAGGTGAGTGACTTTTTGGAATTTATATATATTTTTTATAATCGAAGTAAGTAAAATTTCGTTGATTTTCTTTAAATCTTTTTTCAAAGAAAACCGATTTAAAAACAAATATTGCATAATTTGCTATTAAACTTGTTATTTTTTAAAAATTTGGTCTCTGCTCTTTTAATTGAAAAAAAAATAGGGTTTGAATTACGTTTTTCAAATAGTTATAAACTTCAAAATATAGTAAGTTGATTTATTCAAGTTCATATACGACATTTTTAATGACCGCTTCTGATACACCTATCGATGCACAGACTGTGCCCAGAAACCCTTTAATCACTTCCAACAATCTTTAGCAACTTCCAACGGCAGCGCTTGGTCACGTGTGTGTGTAACGAATAGTTGACTTGTTGATTTAGTCATGTACGATATTGAGACATAAAATTCATTTGTAACCTAGAACTTAGAGAGAAAGAGAGAGAGAGACAGAGACAGACGGACAGACAGAGAAAGAAAGAGAGAGAGAGAGAGAAAGAGAGAGGGAGGGAGAGAGAGAACATAGTTAAAATCTCAAATGGGAACTCACACCCTTGACGTTATTCTCGCGTTGCCTACGCACAGTTTCAACATTTCAAAATACAACTGCTGAGATACAACGCGCGGCTCTGTACAAACAGACTTTTCTTTCTCCAACATTACAACATCTCAAGAAAGAAGAAAAGAAAAAAAGAAGAAAGGAAGCAACATACTGAGAATGGACTTTAGCTCTGAAATATATTTATGTTATAAATTTCAAACAAGTAAAATATTTGTTTATTTTCCTAATATTACGTTGTTATTTGGCTTTCAAACGCACTTGATGCATATTTTATTTTATTCAAATCAAATCAACGTTTCTATATGGACTCACACCCTTCCAATTATTTTTGTTCGTACTTGTACTTAGGCAGAGTTGATACAAAATCAGGTTTTAATGTGGAGGAAATCCAGCACCCTCAAATGAGACACTCTCAGTTAGGAGCCCCCCCCCAAACGGTTGCCTTAGTCTAGAAGGATATCCTTATGGACCGAGTACAAAAGATTAAGAAGTTTAGTATCAGAGCAGGAACTAAACTTTGATGTTTTTGTCTATTACCTCGGTTTGTGCTGGTCTCTTTAACTGCACACCAATCTCTTTTAAGCTATTTCGTGTTGAAACCACAATCGTTTGTAAATGTTTATTATATACCACTAATTAAAGCATTTTGCTATTTGTTAGTACAACGTGTCATAGTTTGAACCCGATTGTGTAGTTTGTGATCGCATCCATTGGGCAAATCACTCACACATTTTACTGTGCTGAAATAGAATGTAGAAAACAACGTGAGTCTAGACAACAACATATGTTTAATTGGGGACGACGAATGAAAGTGAAAATATTATTAGTAGTAGTAGTAGCAGTAGTAGTAGTAGTAGTAAAATAAATTTTACCCTTGATTTAATACATCAAAAAAAGATTAGAGAGTTATCCGATCTTAATATTCAGTATTTATTAATATTGAATGTTAATATAAAAAAATTTACAGATTTGAAAACAAATAGAAAATATTCAAAAATTTGAAAATAAAAAATATTCATGAGTTTGAAAATAAATAAAAAATATTCATAAATTTGAAAATAAATAAAAAATATTTATAGATTTAAAAATAAAAAAATATTTATAGATTTAAAAATAAATAAAAAATATTCATGAATTTGAAAATAAATAAAAAATATTCATGAATTTGAAAAAAAAAAAAAATATTCATAAATTTGAAAATAAAAAAAATATTTATAGATTTAAAAATAAAAAAATATTTATAGATTTAAAAATAAATAAAAAATATTCATAAATTTGAAAATAAAAACTATTTACAGATTTGAATGGTAATATAAAATATTAATAAAGAACGTTTCTGAATTTTTTTAGATCAGGATTGATTATTTCTATTATTTGGATTCGTTTGATTACTGTTCTGATCTGGAATGTTATTTTCGCCTCGTTTTGATCGATGTAACAAAGAAATAACACTTATCAGTGAAAATAAAATAAAATAAAGAGTTATTGCCTGAAAATTTCACTAAAAGTTTATAAATTTAAATATAAAAATGTAAAATAAAATGCCTCGAAAGCGTAAAAATATTTGAAGTTGTTGCAGTAATTTTGCGAACCAGTGCGAATAAATTGAAAATACGCATTGGGATTAACTTTCAAAATGTATGATGTTATGTGGGCGTTGTTTCAATTTTCTATCTCGCTCAACTACAGATCTCATATGAACTTCCGGCTACGACATTGTCCAAGTTTCCCCTTTCTGTCCGGTCATATAACCGGAACCAATTTCTCATTACAAAAAACTCTTTGAAGTGTTTTCACTAAATCAAAACACAGGCTCTTACAGACGAATTTTATAATTTATGCTAATTGAATTAAACCCGAGCAGCCATGTCGAAAAGTTTCTCATAAATCATTTACGACAACAAAGTTTTTCATCTGCACAAAAGTACATTGAATATCTAACATATAAAATAATCTTGTAGGATTCGTGACTTTTATCATCGATAACTTAAAACCTAAAAAATATATTGATATAATGGACTGATCCAACACCCCTCAAATGAATGGACTGTTACGTCTATAAAAAGACAAGCAAACTCTCCTCACGTGGGAGACAGAATTTAGTACTAAGCTGTCAATGGACGCTTAGAAATGTGTGTACCTTTTTACCTAAATAAACCCTTTCTGTACAACCCCAGTAATGACTTGTTATTCATATAATCTACGATATAACAACTGGCGACGAAGAATTCGAACGAAAAAAAAACAAAAAAAACAAAGCGAAGGAAAAAGCACACAAGAAGATTAACGAGCAGAAAACAAAAGAAATCCAAAGAAGGAAGAAGAAAAAAAACTTCGACAGAGCCAACATTTAAAAAGTAAGTGTTTCAGTCTGTTACGGTCCTAAAAAAAAAAAGAAGAGAAATTGACATTTTGAAGCGAACATTTTTTTGAAGCGAACATTTAAAAAAAAAAGAAGTGTCCATTTCAAGTTTTATTCGGCTGGAAGTATTTTTTTTTTCTCTTCGGAAGGAAATTGTGCTTTTAATTCAATGAATTTATAGGACATTTGAATTAATCTTTTGTTTAATTGTGTGGTTTTGTAAAAAAAAAAAAAATTTTTTTTTAACATGGAGCAATTAGCGGAATTCACTAGAACTATGCAATCGGCATTGTTTGCACAACAAAAGCAAATGGAATTACTTCAACATCAACTTTTAGCCCTCGATCTAACGGACAAGCTGAAAGATTTGTCGATACTTTTAAACGAGTGTTAAAAAAGAACGATAACATCGACACTGAAGAAAAAAGTCTTCAGAAATTTTTAGCAGTGTACAGGATAACGCCTAATCCGAATACAAATGCAAATTTATCCCCAGCGGAAATAATGTTTGCCAGAAAAGTGCGCTCTGTGTTCGACCGGTTAATTCCGAGTAAAAAAGTAAAAAAAGTGTAAAAGATAATGTACGATACAAGATATACAAGGACGGGGATAAAGTTTTTTTCAACAATTATCGGGCAAGGAAGAGTTTTTGGGAAGAAGGCATAATCTCAAAAAGAATTGGAAGAATGGTCTACATTATAAAAGGTCAGACATTTTCCCACAAAAAACATATAAACCAACTCAGACCCCGATATATTGAAATAGTTAAAACCAATGAAGTACCGATGGAAGTACTGTATGACATTTTTCACATAGAGCCTCCAAAATAGGAAGCATCAGTAACTGAAAATACAAGTCACTCTCCAAAATAAAAAAAATTCGCAAACGCAAATTTTAAGGAGAAGTGAAAGAAAAAGAAAAAGAACTGAATTTTTTGGACAAAGTCAAAAAAGAAAAAAATGGTGAAGCGAAATTCTAGGGAAGAATTTAGCTTGGGAGGAAGGTGATATAATGGACTGATCCAACACCCCTCAAATGAATGGACTGTTACGTCTATAAAAAGACAAGCAAACTCTCCTCACATGGGAGACAGAATTTAGTACTAAGCTGTCAATGGACGCTTAGAAATGTGTGTACCTTTTTACCTAAATAAACCCTTTCTGTACAACCCCAGTAATGACTTGTTATTCATATGATCTACGATATAACATATATAAAAAACGAGTATAGTTTATTTTAATTCGGCGGTTTGTCTTTTTGCGGTTCGGAATGTTGTTAAGAACCAACAAAATTGCTGTTTGCTTTATTTCCTTAAAAAATTACGTTATCCGCTCGGATATTCTTTTTGTGAGAGACTATCTTGAAAATCATCTCTGCATTCATGTAGACAGTTATTTCCTTGGCATTCCATGATTACAGAGCAACACACCTACACAGTGAGCAGGTTAAGCAGAAGCGACTAGAAGACATTACCCATCGCTTCAATAATGCTTATGCATCAATAATTGTTACAGGCTAGTCGAACGTCCTTTTCTTTGTATAGCGAGATCAAAGTTGCGTCTATCACGTTATGACGTACAGAGCTAACATCAGAAGCCGGGCGATCGATATCCACAGCGATATTGTCAGATAACTTCAACGGAAATTACATCAAGTGATGGGTGTCTTTTCCGATATTAATTGTATTACGAATCTCAGAGAAAGTGAGGAAGTCCATCATCACTTTGTGAGGTATATGGCCAGAAAAAAAAAGAAACGTACCGAGCGTATCTGCATCGCTCTTTGGGAAAGAAGAAGGAAAGGATGGCCAGCGCATTTGTATATGTGAAGGGCATCTTGGGAAGGCAGAGCATGATGGGAGAAGCTATTTTTTCCCCCTGTCTCTTCCTTTTTTTCTAGATAGGAGGATATAAAAGCAGGGAAAAATTCCCTAAGGGAGCAGAAAAAAGAGTCGTGAACATCTTCTCTTGAAAAGAATTTTGTATTGCTGACGTTCGGATTGTGCGGTGTGACATTGGTGGCGAGAGGCCAGGTGTGGTCGATTGGAAAAGAAGAGGGCAGAGACATGCTGTTGTCGAGAGAGTGACTCACTCCTTCCCGAACCCCAGAACCGAATCCTGATTATAACACTAGAAGCTATTTCGGCGAGTCAAGCAGGTTAACATGACTGACTGGAGACTCTCAACTCAGATGTTGAGACCCTTCACTGGGGAGGGTGACCTAATTAAATGGCTGGAAAAATTAAAGATGTTGGCAAGGTTGCAAAAAATCGAAGACGTCACCTTGTCGCCGCTCTACTTAGAGGGGGAAGCTCTCACTATTTACCAGCAGATGCGCGATGAAGATAAGGGAGACCTTGCCTCAGTGGAGCAAAGATTGAAATTGGCTTTCGCCGAGAATCTATTTGAAGCACTCGGCAAGCTTGCAAGTTTGAGGTGGACAAGCAAGTCTGTTGACGTCTTTGCTGCAGAGATCAGAAGACTGGCAGGATTGGCTGGTTATATGGGGAGGAATCTGGAGATGACGGTAAAGCTATACCTAGTGAATGGCTTCCCAGAAGAAATCTCCGTGAACATGCAGAGAATCACTGAGATCAATACGATGGAAGTGGACGATCTCTTGGTCCACGCCAGAGTCCTAGTCAAGAATGTCAAGGGTCCAATCGTGGCTGCAGCTGTGAATGGAAATAAGTGCATGAGGCCCCACTTGAATGACAAGAGACAGGCAGCGAGGTGACAGGAGGGGAGACATGCCATCAAGTGCTTCCAGTGCTAGGGTCCTCACTTGCTCAAGGACTGCAAAGAGCCGAGACCGGGGGTCATCTGCTACCGATGTGGACGAGTGGGGCACATTAGCCGCTATGCGTTGCTGCACGGAACCAGAGAAACGAGTGAAGGGGAGCTATTGCGCCAGTGGTTCCCCCTTCTATGTGGAAATGGTGCACAATGAAACGTTGCCTCAGATACCGGTAGTGGTCAATGGGAAGAGAGCCATGGCCCTTGTTGACTCAGGCTGCACCGTGACGTTGGTAATGAAGAATGTCGCTAGATCATGGAGTGGAACCAGGAGTATTAAGACCATGGATAGCAGGGAGGTGAAATACCTGGTAGAGACAACAGCGGAAGTACTGGTGCAAGGTGTGCCTATTGGACTACGAGCCCTGGTGTTGGATCGTCTGGTTGGTGATGTTGATGTGGTTTTACGTGTAAGTGCGATCAACCAACTGGGGAGGGGCGCTACGTTGAGAGGGGTCCAAGTAACTTTTGGATGCCTCAGCGCAGTAGGAATGGCAAGAGTAGAAGGTGATAGAAATATCAGAACACAAAAACCAGAGGCTTGCTACATCGAGGACGAAGATTTCCTGACGGGGTTCAATAGTGAGAGGTAGACGATGGAATGGAATTGATCTTTGGGGAAGTTATATTGCCTGATTAGGTTAGGCTTTGGGCTGAGCTCAGCTCCAAAAATTATGACTGCCGTGCTGAAGACGGTGCTGAGTAAAGACTGTACAGTGGACAAGGCCACTAGTTCGTACATTGATGATATTCTCGTGGAGGAAGCAGAGGTGACAGCAGAGAAAGTGAGAGGCCATGTCGCGAGGTATGGGTTGACTGCAAAACCGGCGGAGTCCCTGGATGGAGGAGCGGCGTTGGGGTTGAAACTATGCCGTGATGGCAAAGGAAGCCTTGTCTTTAGACGAGGGAATGCAATACCCGAAATCAGAACCGACCTGACAAAACGAGAACAAAACGAACATGCTACAGGAAATCATCGCGAGAATGACGAAAGAAGACCCAATAAAGGGGGAAATGGTACGTCAGCGGCGGACACGTGGGGGTGATTTGGTGTGATGCCAGCAGCCTGGCATTGGGCGTCGTATTAGAGATGGGAGGTGTAACTGTGGAATATGCGGCGTGGTTAAGGAAGAAAAACGACTATTCCCATATCAACGTAGCTGAACTGGAGGTCGCTATGAAAGGAATCAATCTGGCCCTGAAGTGGGGATTGAAAATGATTACAATCATATCCGATTCAGCAACGGTAGTTTCATGGATCAGGTCAGCAGTGACTGGCGATAGGAGAGTTAGGACCAGAGGTGCTGCAGAAATGCTGATCAAGCGCAGGCTTGGAGCACTTGCAGATTTGATAGCGGAATTCTAGTTGAAGGTATCTGTAGTGCTGATCCCATCAGAAAAGAACAAGACAGATTCGATGACACGGGTAAAGAAGGCCTGGCTGCAAGAGAGAAAGGAGGTTTCCTCAGTATGCTGTGTAGGAGAGGAAGTTAAAAAGTTACATGAAATGCACCACTTTGGCCGAGAACGGATGTTATTCCTGGCAAGAGAGGTTTACCCGGAAACCACCGAGAAGGAGGTCAGGGAGGTAGTGGAACACTGTCAGGAGTGCCAATCGATAGACCCTGGACCATCCAGACATGAAGCAGGAGAGTTACACATTGCAGAGGACTGGAAGCGATTGGCCATTAATGTGACCCATTATCGCCATAAACTGTATCTGTCGATGGTTGACTGTGGACCGGCGAAGTTTGCCATATGAAGAGAAATCAGGGCAGAAGTTGCATGGGCGATCGGATGGGGTCATTGAAGAAATATTTTTGGAAAGAGGGCCGGTTGAGGAACAGTTAACCGGTTTCCGATCAGAAGCCTTTAAAGAGGTGTGTGATAAGTGGGGAGTAAGGCAATTTTTTAGGGCAGCATATCGGCCGAGTGGCAATGGGATAGTGGAGAGGAATCATCGCACCATCAAGGCTGCTGCGGAAAAAAGCAACATTTCACCCATGGAGGCAGTTTTTTGGTACAATATCTCACCGAAAACCAGATAAGATGAGACAACTGTGCCTCATAGAGCCATCTTTGCATATAAGTGGCGGCATCCGTGCAACAAAACGGTAAGAATTGAGGGTGAAGAAACTACCATTAGAGTGGGCGAGGAGGTGTGGGTAAAGCCCCCCAATGCAAAGTGTACCACTCGCTGGGGGAGGGGGGTCGTAACAGGAACGCAGTCAAAGAACAACGTAATGGTGAATGGCGTTCCCCGGCATATCTTAGACCTGCGTCATGTAACCCTTCCAGTGCGCAGTGATGGCAGTGAAGAGGAGGAAGTCGATATCCACCAAGAAGCTAACGATGCACCCCAATTCGACTTAGCCCCACATTGTGGTTCTTTACAACTGCACGAGAATGTCTGTAGTGGACCTGAAAATGTAATCCCCAAAGAAGTTGTCCCCCAGAGGCCTCAACGTGAGAGGAGGAGGCCTGCTTGGATGAACGATTATGAAGTGTCTTATTGATCTCAAAGGTCAGGGGGCGTGTGGGGTATATGGTTTGAAAAAAAAAAAAGAATGTACCAGGCGTATCTGCATTGCTCTTTAGGAAAGAAGAGGGAAAGGATGGCCAGCGCATTTGTATACGCGAAGGGTATCTTGGGAAGGCAGAGCATGATGGGAGAAGCTATTTTTTTCCCGGTCTCTTCCTTTTTTTTCTAGATAGGAGGACATAAAAGCAGGGGAAAATTCCCTGGAACAGCAGAGAGAAAAGAGTCGTGAACATCTTCTCTTGAAAAGAATTTCGTATTGCTGACGTTCGGATTGTGCGGTGTGACATTGGTGGCGAGAGGCCAGGTGTGGTCGATTGGAAAAGAAGAGGGCAGAAACGTGCTGTTGTCGAGAGAGTGACTCACTCCTTTCCGAACCCCAGAATCGAATCCTGATTATAGCGCTAGATACTTGGTTTACAGAATTCTGTAGCAAATTGTTAATGACCGTTTCATCAATCACGGACAGACTGCTTACCATGAAGTGCATTGAAGATGATGGCGTATATAAAAAAATTCTGGAGCACAACAGGTCGCTCTTCGACATTTTAGTTTTTTAATCAAAAAATAGAAGGCCTTACTTTTTAAACGACCCTCGTATATATATATATATATATATATATATATATATATATATATATATATATATATGTGTGTGTGTGTGTGTGTGTGTGTGTGTGTGTGTGTGTGTGTGGAGATGAAGGAAGAAAGTAGAGGAACGAGATTAGGGGATAGAGAAGGTGAAATTTGTGGATGAAATGGATGAAAGAAGAAGAAGAAGAAGAAGAAGAAGAAGAAGAAGAAGAAGAAGAAGAAGAAGAAGAAGGTCCCCCTTTTGTGGCAATTACAGTCTCAATTCTCCGAGGTATTGATTCATACAAATTGTAAATTGTTTTAAAAGAATTTTATCCCATTCTTCAGCCAAAACATCTTTCAGTTTTTTTTTTAGAGAAGATGGTGGCGGAAATCGATTTCAGTCTGAATAAAATGCTTCTTTTAGCTGTCTCCAAACGTAGTCTCGACCGGTGGTCGGAAATAAGGAAAACGTCAGAGAAAATCACATTTTTCCACTGCTCGAGGGACCATTTTGTAGGTTTTTAATCACTTTGAAACATTTGCCTTTAAGAGCAAAGGTTTTCTTAATTACATTTCATTTCCGTAAAATCCAGATTTGTGCAGCTTTCAACGAACAATTTTTGTGGAAACTGGGTCCTGTAAATTTTTTTTGAGCTCTGCAATAAATTTAGGAGCCGTAGTCTTGCGATCTTCTCTAACAATCCACTTCAGAGTCCGGCGGGCTCTTTCATACATCTTCATCTTTCAACCAGACTTGTGTTTTTCTGAGAGCATATTTTCTTCTCTTTTAAAAGCAGTCATTACTTTTGAGACAGTGCTTCTTGAAACGTCAAGTGAAGAGGACGAAGTCGATGTCCACTGAGAAGCTAACGATGTTACTGTTCCAGTAACACTTGCCATACGAGCTCCAACAGTTTGGTCTCTTTGGAAGCCAGTAAGGTTTGCCATTTTTATAAGAAAGGCTTTTGATATCTTTAAATATCTGTAAAAGAAAATTATTCTAATTCAGCATATCATATGTCATAAATAATAAACAAAAAAAGCATTAAAATATGTCAAGATTTGATGGTTTAAAACATATTCTAAAGATTGATACCAAAAGGTATTCTCTTATTTTGTCCAACCCCTGTAGATAAGGAGAGATTGAGAGAGAGAGAGAGAGAGAGAGAGAGAGAGAGAGAGAGAGAGAGAGAGAGATGAAATAAGCGAAAAATTGAATATAATATGAGATAAGAGTCTAGAAAGAAAGTGAGACGAACAAACACGCACATAACAAGAGAAGAAACTATAAACAGGGTAGGAGAGATAAATATAGAAATATTTTTAAATTTAAAAGAAAGAAAAAGAAAGGAGAACAGAGAAAGAGAGAGAGAGAGAGAGAGAGAGAGAGAGAGAGTACGGACATGGGAATTTCGCAATTTTAATGCCTATTCATCTTCAACTGCGATTCTATAAGAAGTTGCAACACAATTGATCAGGCAATGGCGTATCGAATGAAAGAAAAGTCGATTTTCCCACAAGTGATTCATTGATTATTTGAATCGGTGAGATTCGAACGAGCGACCATTAGACGCGCAATGAGAAAGCTCGTCTGACATGGCCTTAAAAAGGGAAAACAACAATTGCCGACAAAACGACGAGTACAAAAGGGGCGTTTCTGAATGTGTTTCGTAGAAAAAGACGCATTCATAAAAGAGTAATAAATTGACAAAATAAATGACGACACAGGAGTTTATAACAAACCCAACCTAACGACGCCACATCGGTGAAGAAAAAGGTTTATTCTCAACACTATTACACATTCGGGGGGCGAGAGGGGAGCTTTTTAAAATCTAATTTTGTAACTTTCAAATAAGGAACATTATATTATTATGAGTCAGAGTTAAAAAGTAATATGAACATGTAGTGAGCCTGAACTCCAAGGAGTCACCAATTTTTAGTGCCGCTTCCGGCTACAGGTAGTGTATTTGGGCGATAGTAACGTCTTTGAAATGTACAAGGAACAGTTCTAAAAATACATATAGTTAAATTGGTGAACGAAAAATGTGGATAAAAACATCAATGTTATGAATGAATCACCAGTTAGCAAGCGCTAACTAAATCATAAAATGAGTTTTGTAAATTTAAATTTGCGAAAAACGAAAATGTATGACAAAACATTTTTATACAAGAAATAAGCATATAAAGTTATTTTATGTAATTTATGCGAAGATGTGTTTGAAGAATGTGGGGTTAGTAGTCAAATATGTCAATATGTTCATAGTGTAAATATGCGTGTGTAAGTTGCGAGTATGTAAGTATTTGGCAGCGTGGCATTGTGCATGCATGTGTGTTGGTTTACCTAGTTCTTTTTAGTGCATGTATAGCTGTGAGTAGCAACTCGTCTCTATTCGCCTGGCTCTTGGGAATGTGTAAGAATGTGTTCACGAGATGAAGAAAGCTGGTATGTAGGTCATTGAATTATTTGCGCACCTCCCCCCCCCAAGTCTCATGAGTAAGAAGGGAGCGTTGATCATACATTATTGAGTTGCTTCGGTATTGCGAGCGGCTTGAGAAGTCTAGAGAAAACGGATTTTGTTGACCAGGTCTACGTTTGCACTGGTTTATTACTTTCACATACTTGTGTTACTTTAAGTTATTTTTACTTTAGGAGAAGTGAACGTTTATCAGTGCCAGGAGACCACTCTAAGGTAATGGCCAATAAGTGTAAGGTAGATGGTGAGATAACATGATCAGTAATGGTGGTCTGGGGTAAGGCTTGATTGTTTAAGAGGATGGCTCAAAGGAAACTTATTTACATTAGCGTTGAAAATGGGCATGATATAGTTAGCTGAGAAGCTGCCACACAGACGGACAGTTCTAAAAAAAAGAAACTGTTCATGGGATTTTCATTTAATTTTAGACACATGCAGAAAATGAGGGTAAAATTTTTCGACAGTTGTTGTAGCTAGGCGAGTGTTTGTTGCGAACGTTTTACAGGGAAGGCGCTAGAAGAGAGCTCAGTCGAGAACCTACCATAAAACTAACGATAGAGCAGAGAAAGATGTATTTTTATTCTTATTGTTGTGATTGACATGAAAATATTTCCAGCAGAAATTGGTTGCCATAATGGTTGAAGGTTGTTGTCAATATTTAATTATTTTTTTGTATTCAAATTATGTCTGATATCTAATTAGTAATTTATCGTAATAAAATATGCATTATCTATAGCAGAAAAAAATTGTGGTAATAGAATAAAAACCGACGGATCCTGACAAGATCGGTATCATTTTGAAACTCAATGTCTCGGACGACAACTATCGAAAACTTGGCCCAAAACATTAATTCCTTCACCATAAACTGGCCAGTTTTGTACAAGGAGGGGTCGATTTTTTTGCAAGCCACTTTTGCAAGTTATCGTATCGGTTGGATTAACTTTGGCTAATTTTAACCTTCCGAACTTCTGGTCGTGTCATGGAGCATTGGTAAGATATCGGATTTTCTTTTACTTTCTTTTCCGCCTTTGCGCCACGGGTTCGAGCCTGCCTGCCTACTACCACTTTTTTAACACCTCTCTCCACATGGACTGCCAACAGTTGTTTTGATTCAACCTACAGGGTTCCTTACAACACCACCTACACACACTCGGGCAACGCCAAATACTCCCCCCGCTACTACCATTTTTTTGCTCCTCTCTCCACACGGTCTCCCTACTTTATTTTAACCCCCTCCACACACACACGCACACACACACACACACACACACACACACACACACACACACACACACACCTCCATACCTGGGCAACGCCGGGAACCCTTGCTAGACTATTACACAAAAGGCAAAATGTGTGTGTGTGTGTGTGTGTTTGTATGTTTCGCAAAAACTTAGACAGAGGCAACGGAACCTGACAAAACCGGTATCATTTTGAACCTCGATCCTTCAGACGACAAATATTGAAAAATTACCAAAACATTAATTCCTTCACCCTAAACTCGGCCGTTTTGTACAAGGAGGGGTCGATTTTTGCGTCTCCATTTTAGCAAATCATCGTTCCCTTTTCAATTGACTGCGGTTAATTCTGATGATCGGGACTTATGGTCGCGCTATGGAGACATCGACTAAGACGTTGGTTTTTTCCTCCTTCGTGTTACAGGTTCGAGTCTGCCTTCTACTATATTTTTAACTGTTGTTTTGATCACCCCCCCCCCCCTACTACCACTTTTTTTACACTCCCCAGGGTTCTCTACTACACCACCTATACACACCCGGGCAACTCCACTGCTGTTGTTTTTACCCCCCCCGCCCGGGGGGTCCTTACTACACCCCTCTACTCTATCATATAAATCTCAATCGTCGGTTTCTGTGAATGTATGTATGTATGCATGTATGTTTGTATGTATATATGTACGGATGTTTGTATGTATGTATGTATTTTTGTATGTTTGTATGTATGTATGTTTGTATGTATGTTTGTATGTATGTACGTTTGTATGTATGTTTGTATGTATGTATGTATGTATGTTTGTATGTTTGTTTGTATATATGTATGCATGTATGCATGTTTGTATGTTTGTATGTATGTATGTTTGTATGTATGTTTGTATATATGCATGCATGTTTGTATGTATGTATGTATGTTTGTATGTATGTATGTATGTTTGTATGCATGTCTTACAAAAACTTTCGACAGACGCAACGGATCCTGACGAGATCGATATCGTTTTTAAGCTTGATGCCTCGGACGACAAATATTGAAAACTTGGCCAAGAATATTTATTCCTACACCCTCAACTCGCCAGTTTTCTACAAGAAGGAAGCAGCTTTTGCATCGCCATTTTCACAAGTCATCATATCGGTTGGATTGACTACGCTTAATTCCAATGTTCGGAACTTCTGGTCGGGCGATAGAGATATTGGCTAAGATGTCACGATTTTTTTTTAACCTTTTTTTCTCCTTCACGTTATGGGTTTGAGCCTGACTACTACTATATTTTTAAAGCACTTCTGCCTACTGTTGTTTTGATCCCCCCCCGAGGTTCCTTACTACACTACCTAAACACCCGGGCCACGCTGAGCACCCCCGCTAGTTGATAATAAGGGAAGAAAAGCGTATGATAGAAAAAATTATTAAAATAATATTAAAAAGATGAGGAATAAAAGTTATATATAACTTTTTTATTTCATCAGAACAAGAAGAAAAAGTTAAGGTGAAAATTAAGGGGAAAATTAAGAAAAAAACCCTTTATACCATGGCATTTCGAAGCTGAATGCTTCTCATCAGAAGAGGAGATGGGGCAGACTTATACAAAATGCAAATATGGAATAAAAACTGGCTTAATAGCATTTACATATGAAATGAGAATGAAGGAATAGGATAAATAATTAATAAACCATGTATTATCTACAACATATCAAGGTAAATAGGAAGAGTAGTATATATGTAGGTTATAGTAAAAAAATTATAGTACAAAAATTATTGTACAAAAATTATTGTACAAAAATTATAGGCCACTGTGAAATAATAGAGAACATTAAAGAAGAGTCAACAGTAAAAGAAGAAAAGAAAAATAGGGAAGGTAAAAGAGAAAATGGAGAAAAATGAGAGGAGACAGAAACAGCAAACAGGGGATACGGAAATACATAAATAGATAAAAATAGATTAAAAAAATGTCTATAAGTGGAGAAAAATGGGATTAGAAAAAATTATTACAAAGCATCTGAAGTTTCGAGGGTTTTTTTATAACTTATTTATGCACACATTCTTTCGATCGACTTTGTGTCTCGAAAGATGTAATGAAAACCCCATAAGATAGGGAGATAGCAATTTCTAAAAGATAGATGTACTGCTGATGTGTTTGTTTATTTTGTTTTATTTGTAAAGTCCGTTTCCTAGTATTGCCGCCGCGTGTGTATCTTATCTGTCTGCTGTGTCTTCCGTTCGCTACTTGCAGAAAACAGAAAATATAAAGGATAGGAACGCTCATGACTTGTCACCTCTCTCACTTTCTGGAGATCAACGTGGTTATATTTGTGTGTTCTGTCAAATACTGTTTCTCTTCCCTCCCCACTGTCTCTATGTCTCGTTCTCTCTCCCTCTCTCTCGATGCGCCTCTACTTTCTTAATGACACATGTTTCCGGCTTGGCAATCGTATGTCACTGACCCAGAAAGTGAAGATCTCTCAATCGTTCCTTTTTTTTTTTTTCTTTTTCTTTTATACCTTTTTTTTCGTGGTAGGTGTGATGAGTAAACACTGATGGCTGATCACACACACACACACACACACACACACACACACACACACACACACACACACACACACACACACACACACACACACACACACACATGCATATGCATATGCACGCGCGCGTTCTAACCCCATAACTATTTCACTAAATCAATTTTTTAAAGTAATTCTTTCGGGCGAAATAAATATATTTCGCCCGAATGGATCAGAGGGAGTTTGCAAATTGCATTGTTATGATGACGGAAAGTTTCAGGTCTCTGATAAAGATATTACGATGTGAGATTCTGAAAAAAAATTTTTTTTAATAAAAAAAAAAACTTTACGTGCGTACGTCGCAAACAAACATGTGTCATTGAATTCCTGACAAAAATGCATTGAAAATGGTGGTGACTACGTAGAAAAATAAATTCTGGACACAAAAAGTTGCTCGTTACCACTCCCGTAGTTCGTCAATCTTTTGAGATACAAAATAGGAGGCTTTACTTTTCTATCTATCTATCTATCTATCTATCTATCTATCTATCTATCTATCTATCTATCTATCTATCTATCTATCAACCCACTAGGAGTTTTCACACAGACCATCATCAAAGATTTCTCTCTGTTAAAAAACTGTGGTATTCCCTAAAGTTTAAGTGACAACAAGTCTCCACAGATTTCCAATACTCTCCACCTCTTTCGATAAACTTTGCAAATGAATGTGCATTATCGCAACAGCCGTTTACCATTGATTTCTAGCTGGCAATTGCCATTGACCGTCAATGAAATTTGGGTTGTAATAATTCACCCCAAAATTCCAGTTCTCTTCGCACTCATCCAGTAGAGGTCTGATTAGTGCTTTTTTTTCTCTTCGGTCTTCCTATCCTCCTTGACCCTTCACGTCTATTTGGTGTGGTGCGAGTTGATGCCGAAACTACAATTATCCTTATACGGTTTCAGTTTTCTTCATTCCATGTGGTGTTCTTTTATCTTTTTGTTTTACCGATGGCCGATTAGCGTGTGCAGTTTCTGCATTCAAGGGTTTTCCTTAATATTTCAGCCGTTTTCATTATTGTCATTCGTTGTATCTTCTCAGCAATATCCCTAGTTTCAAACTCGCCCATTCTTTTTTCGAAAATTTTCGGGATTGTTGCTAGCGCTGCTACACGTATTTGTGTTACCATAACTTTCTTCATCTTTCGTATCTCTTTCAGCTCTCTAGACAGTTCTGCGTATTTTCCTCGCTTCTCCGTCTCCTTGATATTCACCCTCTGGTCTGCTGGAATGGCGAAATCTACGATTTGGCTGGACTTTGTCTTCTTCTTAATAATTATGACATTTGGTCTTCTTATCTTGGATGGGTTTGTCTGTTTCTACGTCCACATCCCATAGGATTTTGTGATTTCCGTTTTAAGTACTTCTGCCTGTTTGTGCTTGTATTATTTGTCTGCGTGTTCAAGATGCAGCTGTTTTTATAGTTCCTAGTGTACTATCTTTCCCACTTAATCGTGTCTATTATTATATTTTTAGGCTAGTTTGCCGCATTCATTTATTATGTGGTTTATCGTTTCGTGTGACGTTATTTTTTGTTAATTGCTAACTAAATTGTTAATTGGCAAAAATAGCAATATTTCTTTCAACTTGAAATGGCGAGTAATTGAATCTTGCAAACCATATAAACCAGGAGATAAATTCTGTGCACTATGTACAAAAGAGACCCTAAAAATTTTGAAATATGAAGATATAAAAAATGCAACCACCCTATTAAATTCAAGACAGGAACTAATCTTCACATGCAGTCATAAACGTTGGTTTAAATTTAATAAATATAAACCACCTTAAATCATTAAAAATTACTTATTAGTAAAAATAGATTACAATTTTTTTTCTGTAATAAATTAAATCAGACTAATTATCCCCCTTGCACCCTTTAATTAAAGAAAATATGACTAATTATCCCCCTTGCATTATGTAATTATACAAAGAACATTAACTTACAATTTCTTTCGAATTATAAACCGTGGCGTCTTTAAATCAAAAGTATGCTAACAGAAATAAATTATTGCACGGGCGTCCTTTTTGAAAATTTATCATTCCATAAGCTGAAAAGCTATAGCAAGCATCTATATGAGTACTTTAACCATAGTTCCTGATTTCAAAAGGCGAAAAATTAAAAGGTAAATATTTGTACCTATATTTTTATGTATATATCTGTATATCTATGTATATGTATATATGTGTCTATTTTTTCATGTATATGCATGTATATATTTGTGTATGTATGTATGTATGTATGTATGTATAATATTGTACTTAAACCGAATTTATATTTTACTCTATTTCTTTTCTATCTCTAACCCATGTTAATTTTCTTATCAATTTTAAATCCAGACCTTTATTTTAAATTTTTTCCAGATAAATCTGCCTTACTTTTAATGCTAGGTTTATTTATGGTGTCTTTTAAATTTAATAAAAACCCTTCACAATTTGCTGATGAGGAAACCTTGTTTATTAAAAAACTATATGCAATAATTATTGTCTGTAACTTGATGTCTACCACAATAAAAACACTGTTTTCCGAAACGATCGTACAAATAATTGATTTTGTTGCTGTTCCTTCTTATGAAACGGATTTTTAATTTAATTATAATTTGATTTTTAAATTATCAATCACATTACTAAATATATATATATATATATATATATATATAAAAAGCTGAACGTCTGTGTGTGTGTGTGTGTGTGTCTGGTCACGAATAGGCTCCTATATGGTTGACTATTATAAAAAACTGATCGCATATAACGATAGAAGATGTATCGAGACACAGGAATGGGTATGTTTGATCTGGCATAATGATGATTCATTAAAATCGTGGGGTCTGCGTACGCGCTTGGTCCACAAAGTATGGAAAAAAAAAATTAAAAAATTAAAAAAAAAAGGTTTACAAGTATTTTTGATATATATGTACATAATAATACTTTGATAAGTATATTTTAACTTAAATAGGGATGGTATAATAAAATTTCTGGGTCTGCGTTTGCGCCTGACCTCCATAGAATGGAAATAGGCACAAACTTTAATAAAGACTTTTCATATCTATCTGCGTAAGTATACTTTGATAATTATGTTTCAGTTTCAAGAAATATGGTATAATAAAATTATGGGGTGTTCGTTCGCGCCTGACTTCAATGAATGGAAATATGTCACAAAGTTTAACAAGTTTTTATAATATAGATCCACAGAATATTGTGATAAGTGTTTCAGTGTGAACAGGTATGGTACAATAAATTATGGGGTTTATCTATTTTATTTTTACTTTCATCATATTTTGCTTTGGTTTTGATACCCCCAAATTCGAAGCTATCTCTTTACAACCCTTCCTTTTCATAACCTATCATGTATATATATAAAAGCGAAAATGTGCGTATGTATGTATGTATGTGTGTATGTTTGTGTGTCTGCTAAAAACTTTCGACAGACAGAACAAAAATTCACAAACTCGATATCATATTGAAGCTCCATCCTTCGCTCGAAAAATATCGGAAAATTGGTCAAAAACGTTCATTTTTTCACCCCAGAATCGACAATTTTCGACAGGGGGGGGTCAACAAAAACAGTCCTCTCGTGACAACGATCGGTTCTACGCATGCGTCAGATGACGTCATGGCCTGATTTACTTTAAATAGTTGAAAAATTGATTAAGTTTTATGTACGTTGCGTTAGGTCAGTTGATTAGCGCGTTGATTCATTATCTAAACGTTTTGGGTTCGAATCGTTGTGTGAGATGTCTTTTCTTTTTCGATTTTTTAAATTTAAATATTGAACCAGTGTTATTTAAGCCATTTTCACGTAACGATCGTTTTTCTGTTTTTTTTTTTTTTTACATCGTTTATTCACCCCAGACCGCACACAAAAAACACCCGGGTACCCACCGATTTTTTAAATTTTAATATTGAAACAGGCTTATTTAAGCCATTTTTCACGTGTTTGTTTTACTGTTTTCATTGTTCGTTTGCCTTACGTTAGTTTTTTTGTGTTTTTTTTCGATGTTTTGATTACCCCCTGCTTAAGTTTTAATGTTGTTTTCTTTTTTTACTTCGCTTATAACAAACAAACCTTGTCATTGACGTCGTCGTCGTAACGCTCGACGACTTCTGTGCGCGCACCTGTCAATTTAAACATCTTTCAGTAACTTATTCTGGCTGGCCGATTTTATTTTCAAACTTCGCCCCAAGGCTCCGGGTTCGATACTACCCCCGGTTTCTTTTTATTTAACACCACACACACCTCCAAACACCTGGGCAACGCCGGATACCCCCGCTAGTACTTTCATAAATCAGAGTCTATTTTCTGTAGGCTGTTTTTGAACCCAGTCAACGACGGGTACTTTTGCTAGTATATATATATATATATATATATATATATATATATATATATATATATATATATATATATATATATATAAGAAACAATGAATACAGCGGAAAAGAAACATTTACCCGATATAATCAGAGGTAAACTTCAATTTCATAAAAATATTAACATTTATGTATTATTGAATTAATCTCAACCAAATAAAAAAAGCTCAATACAGACACAGCAGAAAGTAGAGCTTATTTCAGGTGAAAATAAAAGAACTTAAAACTCTAAATTAAATTTACAATTAAATTTATTATTCGACAGAATACTCCAAAAATTAGTCTTTTAGGTTGTATTGCGTTCACAGTAATGCAGAAAGTGAATATTCAGTCAAGGAAAAAAAAGCAAATGAATAGATAACCAACAAACGTCCGCTTCCATCGTTGACAAAGTAAGAAATCTTACTTTAATTTACTTTAATTTACTTCTTACTTTAATTTCTTACTTTAATTTCTTACTTTAATTTCTTACTTTAATTTACTTCTTACTTTAATTTCTTACTTTAATTTCTTACTTTAATTTCTTACTGTTCTCTGGCGAGAAGAATAGCAAAAGTGACATTCTTTGAAACTCCGCGAAATAAGGAAATTTGAAAAAAGATTTTTGTAGTATTTTATCAAATAATAAATTTAATTGTAAATTTTAATTTATACTTTTAAATTAGACATTGCCCGGTCGTAAAATAAGCTTAAATATGATATTTTGATTAATGCAGATTTCGTATTTATTATGATATCATATTGGATCCAATATATAGTAATGACTTAAGCAGTTAAGAAAAAAATAAATGACTCGTGCGCCACCACCGAGAATCGAAACCAAAACGTTCAGCTTACGATTCATTTTTTCCTCTGCCGTTAATGATTCAGCTATGAAGGCATGTTTGCTGCAAGGCCCAAAATTAAAACATTAACCAATAGTTACTACGTTATGCATGCGTATTCATAATGCTGGCGTTCGACCAGGAGGAGTTTGGTAGGCAAGATTTTTTAAACAAAAATATATACGTATCTATCTATATCTATTTATATATATATAAAAGTGAACGTGTCTGTGTGTGTGTGTCTGATTACATTTCCCTACGCAATAACTCTGTCATTCTTCAGTCTGCGGACTCGAAATTGGATATACAGGGTATTGAGATTTGGGAAAATCTTTGTAATCCGTTTTCAGACAGAAATTTGACTGTTAAGGGGTCAAAGTTCAACAGTTTGATCTTTGAAAACGCTACCAAACTCCTCCGACAATTTTGGGTATAAACACTTGAAATTTTAGATATAGGTTCCTTGGACATGAACCTAATTTAATAACTTGATTTGAGCCTAAAACAATAAATGTTAAGGGGTCATAATAGGGGTCAAAGTTTAAAAGAATTTGACCTCTGCGGTCTCTACCAAATTACTCAAACAATTTCTGGTCTAAACATTTGAAATTTTACATAAAGGGTATTCAGAGATAGGGAAAGCTTTTAATCGGTTTGGGTCGAAAATTTGAGCTACGAATTGCATGTCTACGTAAAACTTTCGACAGAGGCGACGGATTTTCACAAGAGCAGTATCGTTTGAAGCTCGACCCTTCAGACAATTAATACCGAAAAATTGGCTAAAAACATTAATTTCTTCACCTTCAACTGGGCACTTTTCTACAGGAAGGGATCACTTTTCCGCCGATATTTTTGAAAGTCATCCCCTCTTTTCGATTGTCTAGCCTTAATTAAAATTTACGTCACTTCCGGTTTGGCGGTAGTCGTAACAGCAAAGACGTCAGTTTTTTCCGTTCTTTTCCTCCTTCGCGGTATGGGTTCGAGCCAGCCTCCCTACTACCGCTTTTTTAAAAATTTATTTTTGCTCAACACAAACCTCCAAACACCCGGGCAACGCCGGGCACCCATGCTAGTACATAAACAAATATGAAAAGAGTTTTGTGTTTACTATCAACTTTTTACAGAGATATTACGCAAGTATAAATTATGTAGAGTATCCGCATGAATATAATTACACATAATAGTTAACTAAAGATCGTCCTCCCATAAGAAAACCGGGGGGGGGGGAGACAAAAAACCTAATAGGCAATTAATTAAAATGAATGTTTAAAAGAATATGCAAATTAGCTAGATCTTTTGCAGATGAATGCAATTCCACGAGATAAAGTTACATATAAAGTTGTAATTTCTGTCTAAATAAACAGAAAAAAGGTGCGCCTTTTTTCTTCTTGGCCTTTGGGCCAAGATCTTTATTCTGTTATCAAAGTGTAGCATCTGTTCCCGCAGATGCTGCACTTAAGATAATTTGTACCAGTCAATGGAGGGGAAACCCTCTATACTGGGGCAATTATTATTTTTGGTAACCAGAGTGCCCCCTTTTTGCCTACTTTTAGGGGAGCTGGTTTTTACCTCACATTAAAAACGGCCTTGTGCCTAATTTGCTCAGTGGGGGAGCAAATAAACACCATCTGTTCCCGCAGATACTACAATCAAAGACCATATGTAATGGCAACCCCACATATCAGACCATTGCTCTTGTGGCAATCAGTTTTCGGTTCATGTAGGGGCAACCCTATATACCAAGAGGCATCACTACCAGCTCCCCCTTTCCTCCTCTTGGGAGAGCTCGTCCCCCTTTCTTCCCCCTCCATCTCTCCACATTAAAAAACAGCCTTTTACCTAATTTGCTCAGTGGGTAAGCAATCGGACAATTGCTTTTGAGCAATCAGTTTTTGTCAATGCCACTATCCAGCTCCCTCTCGGAGGAACTGGTCCCTCTCCCCTCACTCTCTACATTAAAAAAAACGGCTTTGCACAGTGAGGAAGCAAATAAATAACTAAATAGAAAAAGGGGTTTTAATATGAATATCAACACACACACACACACACACACACACACACACACACACGCGCGCGCGCACGCGCGCACACACACACACACACACAAGGTGGGGATCAATATAACGTGCCTGGTGACAAAATCCCTTTTCTTTTACACCACAAAAATAGCTTTTGATTTTTTTTTACTTAATCTCATAAGGAAATATAACGTTTTATTCGCTTTGTTTGCAATCCATTTTTTTTTTTTACATTTTAAGGAGAGCTTTGCTGATTGACCGAAAAGTTATGTATCAGTTTAATAGAACGTTATAATTTAAAAGTGATTCCCCACGTTAAAAATCATTAAATAAACTAATCCGCAGAAAAAATAAGAGAATATGAAAAGGAATTAATTTTACGACAGGGGAGAAAGCTCTTTCAGGTCAGCCATCATTTTTTTTTTTTTTTTATTCCTTTATTTGTTTCACTCATGTCCCTGAGTTTGATTTCACCACTTATCAAGACCCGAAAGCCACTCGAGGGTAAGGGTACGCTAGTTATCGGGACAACAGTGTAGTAATCGTTAGTATTTTTTATAATTTGATTATTTAAGGGGATGGCTCAGCGATAACTTGAACTTGAAAGCGACCATATTGTAGTCAGCTGGAAAGCAGACCAGCGGAACAGAGTTCCATGGGTGGGCCGTTCTAGGAAATAAGCTTCGCTCATGTTTAGATTTAGGCAGAGAGAGAGAGAGAGAGAGAGAGAGAGAGAGAGAGAGAGAGAGAGAGAGAGGGAGAGAGATTGTTGATAGTGGTTGTGAATGTTTGGCAAGGGGGAACCATAGATTGGAGTTCAGACGAGCACTTGCCATGAAAATAACGATAGAGCAGTCAGGCTAGCAACGTCTCTTCTGTGGTTTGTTGCAGAGAAAAGAAAAGGGCATCACCAACTAGGGTTAGAATCCGGTTTTGAACACTGTTAAGGCAGGATAGGAGGCTCTGAGCAGCTCCTGCCCAAATGTGGCAACAGTATTCCATCCTAGGACGTACTTGGCGCTTATACAAGTACAGAATTGCATCAGCAATAAGATATCTACTGGACCGATAAAATGATCCAACCATTTTTCCAGCGACCTTGGCAATGGATTTGATGTATGTGCTCCATTTCAGATCAGGAGTGGAAAACACGCCAAAAGCTTGTCAAAGAATGGTGCTTCCTCAAGAGGAAATCCATTGATTTCAGTCAAAGTGTTGATGATGAAAAGAGAGAAACGTTTTTTAGATTCAATCAAATTAACCAACCACCTTTTTCCCCATTGAAATTATTATTATTATTATCATTACTATTATTACTATTATTATTATTATTATTATTATTATTATTAATTATGCATATTATTGTTATATTACGTATCATAAAATGAGCGTTTGTTGTATATTGGTTGAAATTGGAATGGAGATGATATATTAAAACGTGTCTATTTATAAAGGATTGAGTGTTTAATTATCTGACCAGAGTCAATGTCGTTGTGTGTGTGTGATCTCTAGTGGTCTTTCTATTACATATGTGCATATGCTGTTAAGTGCGAATATGTGTGTGACATGTCATTTGAACATACCTTCTGCCATTTTGTTTGTCCATCTGGAAATTCTCGTCTGGGAGGGAGACTTGATACCTGCTTTTGGGGACGAAGATTTATTTCACACCAAGACAAGAAATTGGTTCTATAGTTTTTTATTCATCTTCCAGTTTGTTCACAGAAGATTGGAAAGTGAATTTAGCCTTTGTTGTAGGTCTTATTTCTACCACGTCAGCGTTTGTTCCCCACCCCCAACAAAAGGGGAGGAGACAACGGCGAAGCCGTCTGCTCTTGTCCAAGTGGCAACCAAATCTCGTCGATTCAGCTAACCTAATCACATGACTCACACGCAATCAAATCAGCTGATATTGACTTCCGGTCAACGTGTCTACACTATAACTCACCTCTTCCCCCCTCTCTCTGTCTCTCTATCCATTCTCTAACATTATTAATTATTATTACTGTTATCATTATCATTATAATAATTAGTTTTTCATTATTATTATTCGCTCACAAGGAGCTTTCACACAGGTCATCAAAGATCTCATTGAATACAGCCTGTGGTGTTCCTTGGAAGCTGAGTGACAACAAGTCTCGCCAGATTTTCCTTACCCTCCACCTCTTTCGATAACATTTGCAAATAAATTTGCATTATCGCAACAGCTGTTTGCCATTGATTTCTCGTTGGCAGTGGCCATTGGTCTTTACTGGAATTTGAGTGGGAACAAGCTTCCCCAAGGTCCCAGTTCTCTTCACACTTATATAGTGGAGATCTGATCAGTGCTCACTCCTTGGTTTTTCCTTCCTCCTTGACTACTTGGCTATTCGGTCTCCCTCTTTTTTTGGAGTGGGGGGAAGGGGGACCGGGATGCGGTAATGGAGAATGGGGTGGGGTTAGAGAACTTATAGGTATGCAGCTTCAATATTCTTGCTTCCATGTAGCACTTCATGTTTTGTCTCTGTAGCAGTTTGTCTGGTTTGCACTTGTGGTTCGTGTGTGTTAGTTTCCCCATTCAAGGGTTTTCCTTAATATTTCAGTCATTTTCAATATTGTTGTTCGTTGTATTTTTCCAGTCATTCCTCTGATTCCAATTTCTCCCATTCTTTTTTCAAAATTTTTTGAGATTGTTACTAGTGCTCCTACTATTATAGGTATTATTTTGATTTTCTTCATCTTCCATATCCCTTACAGCTCTCTGACTATCTCTGTGTATTTGCTTCGTTTCTCTTTTTCTTTGATATCTACCCTGTGGTCATCTGGAACAGCAAAGTTCCTTTTTGTTGGTTATCTTGGCTGTGTTCTTTTTGGTTGGTATAATTTTGGTCCCTGAAATTGAAGATTGTACTTACCTATACATCGTCCGTGTTATCTACGTTTCTGAAATAAAGGAAAGGGACCAACATTCGCAGGATAACGACCAGCCCCATGCTGGTCACAGAGGGAGCATCTGCCGATCATGACAACTAGATCTTTCTTCTAGGTCCCGCGGTCTGCGTAATTTGTATTAGACATTTTTTATATAGCAACACTGGGCCCAGAATTCTTTCACCTGTGGTTCTGAAGCAGGGATAGTGTATACCTTACATGTATATAGAAGGCATCGTGCACTGCTACACATAAAAAACATGAAAAAACAGAGCACATGCAGAAAAAAACTTACATAACATAAAATAAAAAGGAAAAAAAAAACAAAGTATTGTACTTAGTATGAGTATAAATAAGTATAAATAAGTACAAATAAGTATAAATAAGTATAAATAAGTATAATTAAGTACAAATTAGTATAAATAAGTATAAATAAGTACAAATAAGTATAAATAAGTACAAATAAGTATAAATAAGTATAATTAAGTATAAATAAGTACAAATAAGTATAAATAAGTATAAATAAGTACAAATAAGTATAAATAAGTATAAATAAGTATAAATAAGTATAATAAGTACAAATAAGTATAAATAAGTATAAATAAGTATAAATAAGTATAATAAGTACAAATAAGTATAAATAAGTATAAATAAGTATAAATTAGTATAAATAAGTATAAATAAGTATAAATAAGTATAAATAAGTATAAATAAGTATAATAAGTACAAATAAGTATAAATAAGTACAAATAAGTATAAATAAGTACAAATAAGTATAATAAGTACAAATAAGTATAAATAAGTACAAATAAGTATAATAAGTACAAATAAGTATAATTAAGTATAAATAAGTATAAATAAGTACAAATAAGTATAAATAAGTACAAATAAGTATAAATAAGTATAATTAAGTATAAATAAGTATAAATAAGTATAATAAGTACAAATAAGTATAAATAAGTACAAATAAGTATAATAAGTACAAATAAGTATAATTAAGTATAAATAAGTACAAATAAGTATAAATAAGTATAATAAGTACAAATAAGTATAATAAGTACAAATAAGTATAAATAAGTATAAATAAGTATAAATAAGTACAAATAAGTATAAATAAGTATAATTAAGTATAATTAAGTATAAATAAGTATAAATAAGTATAATTAAGTATAAATAAGTATAAATAAGTATAAATAAGTATAATAAGTATAAATAAGTATAAATAAGTACAAATAAGTATAATAAGTACAAATAAGTATAAATAAGTATAAATAAGTATAAATAAGTACAAATAAGTATAAATAAGTATAATTAAGTATAATTAAGTATAAATAAGTATAAATAAGTATAATAAGTATAAATAAGTATAAATAAGTACAAATAAGTATAAATAAGTACAAATAAGTATAAATAAGTATAAATAAGTACAAATAAGTATAAATAAGCACAAATAAGTATAAATAAGTATAAATAAGTATAAATAAGTACAAATAAGTATAAATAAGTACAAATAAGTATAAATAAGTATAAATAAGTATAAATAAGTACAAATAAGTATAAATAAGTACAAATAAGTATAAATAAGCATAAATTAGTGCAAATATGTATAAATAAGTATAAATAAGTATAAATAAGTATAAATAAGTACAAATAAGTATAAATAAGTACAAATAAGTATAAATAAGCATAAATTAGTGCAAATAAGTATAAATAAGTATAAATAAGTACAAATTAGTGCAAATATGTATAAATAAGTACAAATAAGTATAAATAAGTATAAATAAGTACAAATAAGTATAAATAAGTACAAATAAGTATAAATAAGTACAAATAAGTATAAATAAGTATAAATAAGTACAAATAAGTATAAATAAGTACAAATAAGTATAAATAAGTATAAATAAGTACAAATAAGTATAAATAAGTATAAATAAGTACAAATAAGTATAAATAAGTACAAATAAGTATAAATAAGTACAAATAAGTACAAATAAGTGTAAATAAGTATAAATAAGTATAAATAAGTATAAATAAGTACAAATAAGTATAAATAAGTACAAATAAGTATAAATAAGTACAAATAAGTATAAATAAGTACAAATAAGTATAAATAAGTATAAATAAGTACAAATAAGTATAAATAAGTATAAATAAGTATACATAAGTATAAATAAGTACAAATAAGTATAAATAAGTACAAATAAGTATAAATAAGTATAAATAAGTACAAATAAGTATAAATAAGTACAAATAAGTATAAATAAGTACAAATAAGTATAAATAAGTATAAATAAGTACAAATAAGTATAAATAAGTATAAATAAGTATAAATAAGTACAAATAAGTATAAATAAGTACAAATAAGTATAAATAAGCATAAATTCGTGCAAATAAGTATAAATAAGTATAAATAAGTACAAATTAGTGCAAATATGTACAAATAAGTATAAATAAGCATAAATTCGTGCAAATAAGTATAAATAAGTATAAATAAGTATAAATAAGTACAAATAAGTATAAATAAGTACAAATAAGTATAAATAAGTATAAATAAGTACAAATAAGTATAAATAAGTATAAATAAGTATAAATAAGTATAAATAAGTACAAATAAGTATAAATAAGTACAAATAAGTATAAATATGTATAAATAAGTATAAATAAGTACAAATAAGTATAAATAAGTACAAATAAGTATAAATAAGTATAAATAAGTACAAATAAGTATAAATAAGTATAAATAAGTATAAATAAGTACAAATAAGTATAAATAAGTACAAATAAGTATAAATAAGCATAAATTAGTGCAAATAAGTATAAATAAGTATAAATAAGTACAAATTAGTGCAAATATGTATAAATAAGTACAAATAAGTATAAATAAGTACAAATAAGTATAAATAAGTATAAATAAGTATAAATAAGTATAAATAAGTATAAATAAGTACAAATAAGTATAAATAAGTATAAATAAGTACAAATAAGTATAAATAAGTACAAATAAGTATAAATAAGTATAAATAAGTACAAATAAGTATAAATAAGTACAAATAAGTATAAATAAGTACAAATAAGTATAAATAAGTATAAATAAGTACAAATAAGTATAAATAAGTACAAATAAGTATAAATAAGTATAAATAAGTACAAATAAGTATAAATAAGTACAAATAAGTATAAATAAGTACAAATAAGTTTAAATAAGTATAAATAAGTACAAATAAGTATAAATAAGTATAAATAAGTATAAATAAGCATAAATTAGTGCAAATAAGTATAAATAAGTACAAATTAGTGCAAATAAGTATAAATAAGTATAAATAAGTATAAATAAGTACAAATAAGTATAAATAAGTACAAATAAGTATAAATAAGTATAAATAAGAACAAATAAGTATAAATAAGTATAAATAAGTATAAATATGTACTTTCCTGCCTAGACAGCGTCCCAAACCATCCTCGAAATTTAGTGAACGATAACCTTTTCTCTCCTTCGTCTTTCTCACAGAAGAAACGTTGCGAGTCTGTCTCTGCTCTATCATTACTTTTATCATATGTGATCGACTGAGCTTCAATCTCTCATTGTTAAACGTTCACAACAGATACTTGTCTAGCTATAACAACCGTTAACAATTTCCGCCATTTTCTGTTTTTGCCTAAAACTAAACGCAATTTCCATGAGCAGAGTTCCTTTCCTAGAATTGTCCATCTGTGGAACTTAATATGGTGTAGCTGCTTCCAGGTTGACATGGCCATTTGCAAATCTTATGTGAATAATTTCTTATTGAGCCGTCCTCTTAAACCCAGTTTCCACTAATACGAAACATGTTGATTCACTCTCTTAACCCTTATCCTAAGATGGCCTTGACAAGCAGTGACTCTCTAAGAAAAAAATCTCCACTATTATATAAAAGGAACTCTATGTGTGTGTGTGCGCGCAAGAGAGAGTGAGAGAGAGAGAGAGAGAGAGGGAGGGAGAGAGAGAGAGAGAGAGAGAGAGAGAGAGAGAGAGTTCCTTATGGTCACCTAAACGGCTGTTTGGATATGTTTAAAATTTTACACGAATAGCCTTTACGTTCCCAATAATATTTCTAGATTGGTTTTATATTGGAATGTCTTTGATAAGTATCGATAATCGATAATTGAAATCCAATCAAAGAAGAAACAGGTGATTTTGGCTAAAGTTAACGCCTTATGCAGCCTAACATGACATGTGAATTCGAGAAGTTTTATTACCGCACAAGCAGAAAGGATCAGCATATGAAAGCAACATTAGGCACTTTTGAAAAACAGGAATCAATGTTTCTGTTTAGACCACAATGAAGTCAGAGATGGCTTCATTGGTGAGGTTGAATCTCCCGACCAGTGGTATCCTGCACTGATGATTCCCGAAAGGATGAAACACTAGTGTCTGTAGGTATTAAAAATATAATTAAAGTAATATATATATATATATATATATATATATATATATATATATATATATGGAGGAAGTGAGGAAGCATGACTGTGGAAATCTTTTTACCCATATACGATGTCCAGCATGTTAAAAATATACCATTTGTTGTAAAACCCTAATGGATAAACATCTGAAGAAGTTGGTGGGGACAGGATTATTTTTACGGAAACATAAATCGTAAAATTGCCACTCATTAATGAAACAGCTGTAATGGAAAAATCCAGGAAATGAACGGTTATAAAAAAGAAAACGTAAGTCTTTGAATTTTCAACAAAACTTTGCACTATATATATATATATATAAGTATGGTAGTTTGCTGACGCATTGCGGGTAAATAAATATATAGGCTATTTGCAATGCGAAAAAACAAAACAAACAAAAACAGACCAATAAGTTTCCTGTGCATCATGGAATCCATATTAAATAGAGAAGTAGTCAACCACCTCGGCAGAAATAACCTTTTTAGTGACATGCAATATGGTTTCCATTCTGCTAGATCTACAGCAGATGTGCTAACGGTTAGAGCTCATAGGATTAGTGAATCTCTCAAGAAAGGCTTCCTTTCTAGGGCAATTGCTCTTGACATATAAAAGGCCTTTGATAACGTATGGCATAGAGGCCTACTTTACAAGATTTCCAGCTATGGTATAACTGGAAATGTTTTCTCGATTATTAAATCGTTTCTCTCTGATAGGTTCATAAGAGTAGTGGTTGATGGGCAGAAATCAGAGGCCCACAGTATTAATGCTGGAGTCTCTCAGAGGTCCATCCTGGGCCCAACTATCTTCCTGATGTACATCAATGATCTCCCAAAACACATACTTAAATCATTCGTTGACATCTATGCTGATGACATGACCATGTATGGCAGCACATCTAAGGCCGTAAATGACAAAGTTCTCTCTGATTCTCACTCCTCTGATCTTTAGCTTGTAGCACAGTGAGGGAAGAGGTGGCTGGTTACTTTTAATGCATCTAAAACCAAGCTCCTATCTTTACATCATCAACGCTCTGATCCCCATCTGGCATCAATTGAAATGGATGGCTCTCGTCTTAGGGAGGCTCCATGTTTTGACAAGCTTTTGGGTTTGACCTTTACTCCTGGTCTGAAATGGAACACATACATCGAGTCTGTTGCCAAGGTCACTGGAAAAATCGTAGGATCCTTCTACCGCTCCAGAAGATATCTCACTGCTGATGCAATTCTCTATCTATATAAAAGCCAAGTACGTCCACGGATGGAGTATTGCTGCCACATCTGGACAGGAGCTGCTAAAAACAGCCTATCATGCCTTGACAGAGTACAAAATAGACTGTGGCTTAGTGGGAGATGCTTGCAACCTCTCTCCCACAGAAGAGACTTTGCGAGCCTGTCTTTGTTTTATCATTATTTCCATGGCAAGTGCTCGTCCGAGCTCCAATCTCTGGTCCCCCCCCCTCGCCAATCTTTCACGAAAAACACCCTTCTAGCCGAAACCACTGCCAGTAATTTTACCCACTCTTTATCTGTGCCTAAATCAAAACATAGATTCCATGAACAAAGCTTTTTTCTGAGAAGTGCACGCCCGTGGAACTCTCTTCCGTTTGCCTGTTTCCCGCCTGACTACAACTTGAATGCCTTCAAGCCCAACATAAACAAATTTCTGATGAATCGCCCCCTTAAGTAAGACATTTTATCAAATCTCCAATACTAATGATTACTACGATACTATCTCATTGATTACTGTACACATAATAACCCTTATCCTCGAGTTGCTTCCGGGCCTTGATAAGTGGTGACCCCCATGTAAAAAAAAAAACAAAAAAAAACACGAAATAGCACAAAATAACCGCTAAAAATACACCAAGACACCTTCTAATGCAAGAAAGAAAAAAAAAAAAACGGAAGAATGGGTCATCCAACAATGCACTAAATATTTTATGGATGAACTAATCCAGGAATAAAGAAGGAAGCAGGGTATCACTCCATCATGATCGAAAGATGATGATGATGATGATGATGATGGCTGTCCAACATCACAGCTTGATGACCAAGCTTCCAAGAAGATGAGTGGTTGCAGCAACTAGTGCAGGTTCTGACACACAAAGTAGAATGCATGAGCCATCCGATATCCAGTTGTGAGGTTCTGCGAGGAGAAGACTATTATAGCATGTAACACAATGGAGTGTATGAATATCTACATCGAACCTGCTGTAAAAATTGAATATCCAGTGTAGCAGTAATAACTGTTGAAAATAACTCATATACCATCCACTATGACAATGGAATTCTTGCAGCTAGATACATGAACACGGACCTGTTAAACGGACATAGTGATATGGCATAAAAATTAGAAAGTAGCAATCCTAGTTGAAGTCCCTAATAATTTTGTCTTAAACAGCACTGAGCGAGAGAGAGAGAGAGAGAGAGAAGAGAGAGAGAGAGAGAGGGGGGGGGGAAGTAAATACTCGGGTCTTATGTCCGACATGTTAATGTAGACATTGGTTACCTCCCTTGCTTGTGGTGATATAAATAGGAGTCGGCCATCTTGGTTTAGTCAGTTCGTTCGTACAGTTTAGACAGACTACATGTGTCTCAACAAATGGTAGCAGAGATATCCCTCTGTGTGCGACAAAACGAAAAAAAAAAAAAAAAAAAAAAAAAATTTTTTTTTTTTTTTTTGTACAGCTCGTCTGTAGCACTAGACAGATCGGATATCGGATATGGCAACTTCGAACAAACAACCTCCATTGTTGGAGGGGGAGGATGTTTACGAGAACTGGAAACAAGACGTTGAAATGTGGTCGTTGTTCACGGACCTTTCTGAGGAAAAAAAAAGGGCCAGCAGTGTTTTTGACGCTACCACCGAATATTAGAGAATGTGTTCGTGAATTGCCAACAAGTGACATCGGCGGACGAGATGGCTTGAAGATCTTAATAAAGAAACTGGATGACATATATTTAAAGGATGAACACACGCGCGCTTACATGACTTTTAAGGAATTTTACACTTATAAAAGACCGTCAGGTACCAGTATAAATGACTTTCTTGTTCGTTATGAGTTTTTGTACCAAAGATTAAAAAAATTCAACATTATTCTACCGGAAGGAGTGCAAGCTTTTCTTGTTTTGAACGCGGTTAACATATCGGAAGAGAACGAAAAATTAGCGCGGACAACGTGTTCTGTTTTGACGTATCAAAACATGAAGGAATCGATAAAGAAAGTATTTGGTGACATTTATCGTGATGAAAATATACCGGCAGTGAAATCAGAGCCCGAAATCGTCAATTATAATTATTCTAAACCGGGTAACAACAAAAGGTGTTTTCGTCGAGGACAATCTAATCCATGTGACCGAAGTGGAAACGTGTTGTTGTGTTACAAATGTCAGTCTCCGAACCATCTAATTAGAGAGTGTCCTAGAAATACGCCCAGGTTTACGAAAGCGACAGAACAAATACACTTTACGTTGTTCATTCAAGAAAATATTTATTTGAACAGTACAAATGAAAAAATCTCAAATCTTGTAAAGGAAACATTTGGAATGGCAGTCTTGGATTCTGCTTGTACTCGCACACTGGCTGGCGAAGTGTGGCTTGATGTTTATTTAGATACTTTAAATGAAAGTGACCTGCAACTAGTGAAGTATACGAACTCAGACCGGAGTTTTTGTTTTGGTGATGGAGTGGCTGTCACAGCAATTAAAGTTGCTAAATTTCCGGTTACACTCGGAGGTATAAGAGTTTATATCGAAGCAGATATTGTGAAAAACGACTTGCCTCTTCTATTAAGTCACAAATCAATGAAGACAGCAGGAATAGTGCTAGATTTCCGGAAAGATATGTGCTGGATTTTTGATAAATGTATTGAACTAAAGACCACAACTTCAGGGCACTATTGTCTCCCCTTAACAAATAAGTTGTTGGATCATAGTGGTACTAAGAACATTGTATTACATGTTCAGAATTTTGGTCAGTGTTCTTTCACAGAAAAAAAAAAAAAAGCAGAAAAACTTCATCGACAGTTTGCTCATGCCTCGAAGGAAAAACTTGTTTCCTTGGTTAAAAAAAGTGGCAAATTCAATGACAAGGAATTTATAAAGGCGATTGAGGAGGTTTGTGAAAATTGTCAAATTTGCCTTAGATTTAAAAAAGCTCCACTGCGACCGGTTGTGGGATTGCCTCTTGGCAATAGATTTAATCACACAGTTTGCATGGATTTGAAAGAGTTCATCCACAATGAGGTGTGGATACTACATCTCATTGATGCCGCTACCAGGTATTCAGCGGCAACATTGATCAAAACAAAGAAGAAGGAGGAGATCATCAAAAACATCTTTATGATGTGGATTACCTATTTCGGATCTCCTGTTCGTTTTCTGAGTGATAATGGGGGTGAATTCAACAACGAACACTATAGACAGATGAATGAAAAACTCAACATAGAGACCTGTACTACTGCCGCAGAAAGTCCATTCAGCAACGGTACTGTAGAACGTCATAATTTGATAGTTGCTGAGGCAATGAAAAAAACAATTGACGATGAGAAGTGTGAACCTGAAATTGCCTTGGCATGGGCTATTTGTGCAAAAAATGCCCTCCTCAATTACTCTGGACACAGTCCAAATGAACTTGTATTCGGTTTCAATGTAAATACACCCTCAATTCTGACAGACCAGTTACCTGCTATGGAGTCCTCTACTACAAGTGACATGGTGAGAAAAAATTTAAATGCTCTCCATAGTGCAAGGAGAAACTTTTTGGAAGCTGAGTCCAGTGAGAGAATTAGGAGAGCTCTCAGGTCTAATGTCAGAACTTATGCTGATGAAGATTATGCTACCGGAGACCAAATCTATTATCGGAAGCAGGGTTTTAAAGGATGGCGTGGTCCAGCAAAAGTGTTGGGCAGAGAAGGCCAGTTTGTCTTAATCAGACATGGCGGAGCATTTTATAGGATGCATCCGTGCCAATTGATGAAAGTGAATAAAAACAACGAAAAAAGAACAAAAAAAGCTGAAATGCTGGGAAACACTACAGAAGGGAAGAATGAATACCTTCCAGTTGAGGAGGAGGAGTTGCAGAATCAAGTGGTAGAAAGTGAAGATATAGACAGAGAAGAAGTTGTTGATAGTTCTACCAGTTTAAGAGATAAGACTGAAAAACCTGGCCGAAATAAGACCATAACTTATAAAATAAATGGAAGTGAGGAGTGGAAGAAAGGAAAGGTTATGTCAGTACAGCCTAAATCAACTGGCAAATATAGTCATTGGATCAATATAGAACCTGAGGATGAAAACGAGGATCAAGTTTGTATCAACTGGAATCATATTGATCATTGGAGAGAAGTGCCCCAATATACTGAACAGGAAAATGTAGTCCTGCTCACCGCTGAACAAGAGCAGTCGAAAGCTGTAATGGATGCCAAGCATAAAGAAATAAAAAACATGAACACCTATGAAGTATTTGAATGTGTGCCATACACAGGTCAAAAAACAATATCCACAAGATGGGTGATTACTGAAAAATTCAAGGATAATCAGAAAACAATGAAAGCTCGCCTTGTAGCACGAGGCTATGAAGAAAATAGTAATCTGAAAACGGACTCCCCAACATGTAGCCGTGAAGCTATGCGAATGGTCATGCTAACCGCATCAATAAAGAATTGGATGCTGCAGACCATAGATTTTACCTCAGCCTTTTTGCAAGGTGGTATTTTAGAGAGAGATGTGTACCTGAGGCCACCATCTGATGTTTGTCCTAAATCTCAAGTGTGGAAATTAAAAAGATGCATCTATGGATTGAATGATGCTCCACGGGCATGGTACAAGAGAGTTACTCAGGCTTTGATTGAATTAAAAGCAGTAGCAAGTGCTTATGATAATGCATTGTTTTTGTGGCATGATATTAAAGGAAATTTGACTGGAATTCTTGCTATGCACGTGGATGATTTTGTTTTCTGTGGAAACACAGAGTTTGAAAGGGATGTGATTGCAACATTGAAAGAAAAATTTAAGGTGGGATCTCATGAAAGTGGAACATTCAAATATGTTGGACTGAATGTTAATCAACAGGAAAATGGGATCACTGTAGAACAGGATCTATATGTATCTTCCATATCTCCAATAGAAATAAGCAAAGGGAGGATACTGAGGAAAAATGATGAACTGAATGAAGAAGAAAAGCATGAGTTGAAGAGACTTGCAGGTCAGATGATGTGGGTTTCAACTCAAACACGCCCTGATATAGCTTTTGATGTGTGTAAAATGAGCAACACTGGAAAGCATCCCAAAGTAAAAGCCTTATTTGAGGCGAATAAAGCCTTATCAAAATTGAAATCCAAGAAGGGTTCTATAACATTTCCAAAATTGGGAAAGCCCTCAGATTTACACATTTTGTGTTATACTGATGCCTCTTATGCCAGTCTGGAAGATGGATCTTCACAGGGTGGTTTTGTTGTCTTTATTGGAGGAAGTACTGACAAAATGGCCCCCATGTGTTGGGCGTCAAAGAAATTGGACAGAGTGACAAAAAGCCCATTGGCCTCAGAGACTCTTGCTCTGAGTGAGGGAGCTGATGCTGGTGTTTTGACTGCGGTTATGATACAAGAGGTATTTCAGTTATCTAAATTGCCAGACGTTCTCTGCAAGACAGATAATGCATCACTTGTGGAGACATTGAATTCCAACAATCTGGTAAGCGATCGACGATTGAGAATAGATGTAGCAAGGCTGAAGGAAATGAAGAGTAGAGGGGAGATACAGATAGAATGGATCAAGGGTTGTGATCAGGTCTCTGATTGTTTGACCAAGGCAGGAGCTTCGTCTGAGCTTCTAAGGGACTTGTTAAATCAGAAATAAATTATTCACTTGAGGACAGCAGCAATGTTAATGTAGACATTGGTTACCTCCCTTGCTTGTGGTGATATAAATAGGAGTCGGCCATCTTGGTTTAGTCAGTTCGTTCGTACAGTTTAGACAGACTACATGTGTCTCAACACGACACACAAACAAACTGGAATCTTAGGAAGATTTCCATCATTCCAGGAATGATAAATGCAACCGAGCTTATGAAAAAGAATTACAAAAACTACTTTGTGAATATACCTGGTGAAAAAAGTTTAAGACAGATACAAACAATGCATTTAAATAGACAATCAGAATAAAAAAATCCATTCCTTGATGTTTCTGAAATAGCGGATGTATGTCTCGCATCCAGTAGGATGCCCCATATGTAGCAAAAGCAAAAAAATAAGAAAACTGAAATATTTAAATAATAATTTACTTATTCGTACGTCCAGTGTCATAAAAAACATCATTATCGCAAATATTAATTCATCAGAAACGAATTATCATCTAAAAATCATTAAAACCATTTCCTCTATAAAAATATATAGCTAGTAAGCTAGATATAGAGAGAATGTGTGTGAACGTACATCCAGGAGATAAGCGCCCGCGTGTTTGCGTGTTGTGTGGGTACGTGGGAGAGACGGATGAGGGGAAAAAGACTTACCTCGAGACCAGCTCAGCGTTACCGACCAAAAATAGAAAAGAGGGACCAAGATGGCGACCGCCGTCTTTTGTAAAGTATGATGTCTCGCAAAGTCACACGAATTCTCGGAATATGCAAATTTAGCCGGCCTAGAACGACGATAAAAGCGGGTGAGGGGAAAGACGTGGGGGAGTGACGATTGAGTTGGCTGGGGAATCGTGTGGCTGTTGCTTCTTGTGCCGTGTTGAGGATATCTTACCGTGTTAAAGAGAGAGTCGGCGCCATCTTGAATTTTTCCTTACATTTTTTTTCTTACAAGCTATTCCGGCCATTTGGCCTCTAGGACTATGACCGAGTCGAAATTTGACTTAAAGCTCATACCCGAGTTTGACGGGACCACGTCCATCGTCGACTGGGTTGAAAGGGTCGAGCTGACGTGCGACCTTTGTGAGGTGAAAAGAGTACACACTGTAATTCCCCTGAGATTGGCTGGGGGTGCCTTGAGTGTATATCAGCAACTCAGTGCTGCCGAAAAGGGAGATGTCACCGCAATTAAAGCTGCGCTGTACAAGGCATTTGCCATGGATCCTTGTACGGCCTATGAAAAATTTGCTTCCCGAAAACTTCTACCGGAGGAAAGCGTGGACGTTTTCTTCGCTGAGTTAAAGAAACTCGCAGTTCTGTTCGGTGGAGGGGTGTCGGAGCGGACGCTTGCGTACGCGTTTGTGGCGGGCCTTCCCACTCGGGTGAAGCAGCTACTGAGAGCCTCAACCAGCGTTTCAACAACGACCATGGAACACTTGATGGAACGTGCTCGAGCCATCATCAAAGATGAGGAGGACCTGGGGGAACCAGTTGTGATGGCGACACAGACAGGCCAGATTGGCGCTCGGGAGATTTCGAATCAGAACCCTGCAAGCAATGGGAAATGTTTTCGCTGCGGCCGACGCGGACATTTTGCAAGGAATTGCACCAACAGGGGGCGTGTGCGCTGTTTTAAGTGTGGCGGTTTGGGGCATCTAGCCCAAAACTGTGCGGGAAACGTATCAGGGGAGAGGACGTCAGCGCCGCCCTGCTCCCCGAGCAAAATTTGAACAAGGTGCAACCAGTAATAACCGTCTACGTAAACAGGATACCCTGCTCAGCACTTCTCGACTCAGGCTGTTCGCATACTATAGTGAGCACCAGGCTGTGTCCAAGTTGGACTAAGAGGAAGATCAAAGTCACCACGATAGGAGGCGAGACCCAGACATGCTGTGGAGCTGGAACTGTCAAGATCTACATGGACACCGGTGCAGCCACTAAGATCAATGTGCTCGTGACCCAAGGAAATCTCCTGGGGTTTGACCTGTTGCTCGGATACGATGCCATCAAGGCGCTGGGGGGGGAGTCGCAATTCATCGGGATGGAAAGGTGCGATTCTTAGAGGCCCCAGTGTGTGCAGCGCTCCATATCGATCGGCCGGATTTTACAGTGGACTACGACTCGCGCAAGAGGGCCTGGATTGCATCTTGGATGTGGACCGAGGGAATGGCACCGACTAAACTCAAGAATGGGGTTGCAGAGTACCCTATACCCAGTGAGGCCCGAGCAGAATACGAAAGGGAACTAAAGGCGTGGATCCAAGATGGCTGGTTAATCCCCTACCCTGAGGACAAGCTTGGGCCTCCGAAGGGTCTAATACCCTTGATGGCAGTAGTCCAGCATAACAAGTCGAAAGTACGGCCCGTGCTGGACTATAGGGAGCTTAACAAGCATATTGAAGCCTACACTGCCGATGCTGACGTATGCGCCAGTAAGTTGAGGGAATGGCGTCAGAAAGGCACTAATGTCTCAATATTGGATTTACGAAAAGCCTATTTACAGGTGCGAGTTGATGAGACGTTGTGGCCGTTCCAGACAGTTTGGTTCCAGGGGCAGAGGTACTGCCTTACACGCCTTGGCTTCGGCCTAAATGTGGCACCACAGATCATGAAGACTATTGTCAACACAGTATTGTCCCAAGAAAAGCCCATGAGGGACTCAACGTCAGCTTACATTGATGACGTATACGTCAATGAAGATGTACAGTCTGCGTCGTGTGTCAAAGAAAAGTTGGCTCAGTTTGGTCTGGAATGCAAGAATCCCGAACGTTTAAGGGAAGGAGCACGTGTATTGGGATTGGATGTTTATGAAGAGGATGGCACCCTACAATGGAGGCGTGGCAGTGAAATTCCAAGCATCCCCAACCTCGTTACAAGGCGGACCGTTTTTTCTTGGTGTGGAAAACTTGTTGGTCACTTACCGGTCTGTGGCTGGCTCCGCGCAGCTGTTGGTGTGATTAAACGCAGAGCAAATTTAACAACCACGGGTTGGGATGACATATCCGATGATGTCCTACTAACTCTGATGATTAAAGAGACACTGGAGAGAGTGAACAAGAAGGACCCTGCCTGTGGGCGGTGGTGTGTTAATGGAGACAACGTAGGTGTGTGGGTTGATGCCAGTTCTTTGGCGTTGGGAGTATCGTTGGAGCAAGGAGGAAACGTGTTCGAGGATGCATGTTGGCTGCGGCCCGTAACAGATTCTCAGCATATCAACCTGGCAGAGCTGGACGCTGTTGTAAAGGGGGTAAATCTGGCCCTGCAGTGGCAGTCTAAGAAGTTGACCTTGTACACAGATTCTCTCTGTGTCTACCACTGGGTGTCTGACACACTTTCAGGACGGACACGAATCCGTACCAAGGCAGCAAGCGAAATGTTAATACGGAGAAGGCTAGACACGCTAAAAAACCTGGTATCTGAGTATGGGCTATCACTGAGCGTCACTCTGGTGCCATCACATTGTAATCGTGCTGACCAACTGACCCGTGTACCTCACAAATGGTATGAAGCCGCGAAGATGGGAATGGAGATTACTGCTCGATCTTGTGCAGTTGCAATCGACCCATGTCAAATACAAAAAATTCATGCACAGAGCGGACATCCGGGTATCAAGAGGACCCTTTATTTTGTGAGGCGTGCATACCCAGCAGTGACCAAGATGGATGTCAGACAGATCGTCAGAAATTGTGAGGCTTGCCAGTCTATTGATCCTGCACCAGAGCGATGGCAGAAGGGTCGCTTGGAAGTTGAGAGTGTGTGGCAGCGGCTGGCCATGGATATTACCCATTACAGTGGCAAGCCCTTTCTAACTCTCATTGATTGCGGGCCTACGAGATTTGCGGTGTGGCGGCAGATGACCAGACAGGATTCAGCAAATGTTGTTCGCCACCTATCATCCATTTTTTTTTAGCGAGGTGCGCCGGAAGAGCTCCTGACTGACAATGATGCAGCGTTTTGTAGCCAGCAAGTCCGGCAGTTGTTAGATGAGTGGGGCGTCCGTCTACGGTTGCGATGTGCGCATGTGCCATCAGGAAATGGCATTGCTGAAAGAAGCCATCGCAGCATCAAGAGAATTGCTGCCAGGAAGCGATGTACTATTGCGGAAGCAACATATTGGTACAACATTACGCCAAAGGACGGGACGTCCCCTTCAACCGCACCTGCGAATGCTATTTACACGTACCAAGTCGGAGTGAAGGGAATCAACACTACGCAGCCAACCGACAAGGGAACATATAACAGATATGAAGTGGGAGATCCAGTGTGGGTGCGGCCTCCAGGAAATCGGTGCACCGACAAGTTTAAGCGAGGACACATATCTGGAGTGATTAGCCAGCAGTCTGTTTTGGTCGATGGAACCCCACGACATGTGCGAGATCTTCGCCCAGCTACCGAGGTGCGTCATACAACTACAGAAGAAAGCAGTGAAGCGTCTAGCGATGAGCTGCCGATGCACGGATTCAGTGAGCCACTTCCAGAGACTGATAGCGATACTTCATCTGATGAGGCGGAACCAGATCCAGAGCCCGAATCTGAAACAGTGAATGTACCTCTTCGCAGAAGCACACGCACTAAAAGGCCACCCCCCCAGTGCTCTCTATGTGATCATCAGATCAGGGGGGAGTGTAACGTGCATCCAGGAGATAAGCGCCCGCGTGTTTGCGTGTTGTGTGGGTACGTGGGAGAGACGGATGAGGGGAAAAAGACTTACCTCGAGACCAGCTCAGCGTTACCGACCAAAAATAGAAAAGAGGGACCAAGATGGCGACCGCCGTCTTTTGTAAAGTATGATGTCTCGCAAAGTCACACGAATTCTCGGAATATGCAAATTTAGCCGGCCTAGAACGACGATAAAAGCAGGTGAGGGGAAAGACGTGGGGGAGTGACAATTGAGTTGGCTGGGGAATCGTGTGGCTGTTGCTTCTTGTGCCGTGTTGAGGATATCTTACCGTGTTAAAGAGAGAGTCGGCGCCATCTTGAATTTTTCCTTACATTTTTTTTCTTACATTTAGGCAGCATGCTTTCATTTAATCACGCGTTATGATAGAGTACCTAACGTTTCTATTTGATTTTTTAAAAAAGTTCATTCTACTTTTCGTATAATCATTCTTGTCTGTTAAATTGCTGTATACAAAATCTGTTGTGGTCTTTTTGTTCCATTTTTTTGCGAACACATTTAACTTGCTATTTTATTTTATAATTTAAAAAGTCATATTGAGAGGAAACTGGAAGTTTTTATTTTATTATAGTTTCTTTTTAAAATTTAAAAAAATGTGCAAGTTAATTGACATCTGTTTCTTTATAATTTATATAAAAATATTCAGAAAAAAACAAAAAAAACAATATGTTGAATTTTGATTAATCAATTCTTAAATCAATTCTTTTGAGTTTTAAAAAGTAAAAAAAGAATTTGCTAAAAAATTGTTTTAAATTCGTCGTTATTTGTTTTATTTTATTTTTCATTTTATTTATAATGTGTATTAAAAAATTTCAACTACCTAGTAGATAGAGAGAGAGAGAGAGAGAGAGAGAGAGAGAGAGAGAGAGAGAGAGAGAGAGAGAGAGAGTGAGGTGGGAATAGATTGCTATAATGTTTATATTGTAGTTTTTCTATACAAATGACAACTGGTTTAATTTTACCTGACTTCATTATTAAAGAATTGAATTTGTTTTTCGCCAACCCAAATACTTGTTAACTGTCACGCACCTGTTCATCCCGTCTTGGGAACGCTACACCTACTCCATCCAGATCTCCTTTCTCTTGTCCTTTATAGTCTCTCATTTTCTTTTCCCTTTAGTTGATTCCCCCTCCACAGTCGACGTTTCCTCGTCACCGGCATCTTTGATGTCTCTTTTTTCTCGGTGAAAACTCTTTAATAAAACAGTTACAGTAAAAAACGTGCAATCAAACAAAATGTCCATCTATTTAACTAAGTGGATGAGTTGGTTGACATTTCGTGTAGAAATAGATTAGTCATCATCATATTGAAGTCAAACAAATAAAGCATCAGAAAAATCAGATTAATTTGAAATTTCTCCTTCACGAAGTTATTTTCACAAAGGAATCTTCATGGTGTGAGCAGTAGTCTGAAGAATCCAAATAAAACGAATTAAAGGTTGATTTCGTCTTTTCCAAGACTCGCCAGTATGGATTTAACAACTCGACCTAAACTAGTTACACGTGGAAACCAACAACACTGGGGTTTTAACTCAACATCATTAACCCCTTGTTTAACTGCTATCGGGACATCTAAATGCGGTTTCTAATAATCTTGTACATAATATTTTGATTGCAGAAATTCCTCTCTTCACCAAATTGCCGTAGATTTTCAATAACAGATGCCACATACAAATTAATTATGTCTAAACCTTCAACCCTCGTCTTATGTAACTTTACTACGTCGTTTTATACACATTAATTCGTTATAATTAAATCGTATATTACATTTTAGGAGAGACATCATCACTATTGCCCAGATCTATAGATGAAGTAATTCGTATTTTCCCCTCTATCTGACAAGTCCTCCCACTCTCCTCCCAGACAAGACCGGGTAAATATATAACCATTACAACTATTTTGACCTGATATCCTTATTAACTGGATTAAACACTCATACACATACAACTACCATTACACCTTAAAATTCGAAAATAATGATTTCTCCCAGTAACATTCCTCCTATTCTCATTGACTGCTTACCTTGAAATTCTATTATTCCGAAACATACCAGCTTCGGCTAACATTCACATTTGTGATAACTTCAATGTCCACAATGTGGAATGGCTGACTCACTCAAACAAGACAGATGATGAGGGGAGGTTCTATCACGATTTCGCCATTGCCTTTGACCTCACTCAGACTGTCCACGAACCATCCGTGTACCTGATACTACCGGTCAGTATACAAGCCTTCTAGACCTTTTTCGCACAACTTCCCCTAAGCTATGTTCATGTTCCGTTCTATCTCCTCTGGGATCTTCCGACTACTCTGTTGTATCAGTTAAGATAAAAATGAAATGTAATAAGTCTTCAGACGTACCTTTCCACTGTACTGTATATCGATACTCTATGCCTGACTGGGATAGCTTCCGCACATTTATATCTGATCTACCTCTGCATTCCATGTTTAAAAAGGATGTGTCCTCTATAGTATCAGACCTGACTGAATGGATAATTGTAGGCATAGACCGATTCATACCATCCAAAAAATTCCAACAAAAACCTAACAGCCAGCCATGGTTCTCCCCTGCATGTGCTGCTGCCATCGTGCACAGAAATCAGTTTTTCCATAGCTACCAACGTAGTAGATGTACTGAGACTAAAGCTGCTTTCAGAACTGCCAGCAACCACTGTAAAAGAGTAATAAAACATGTAAGAGAGCTATATGCTCAGTCTGTTAAATCCAAAGTAGCTGAGCAGCGGCTTGGTTCCTATCAGTTTTGGAAAATAGCAAAGTAAAAAAAAAAAAAGCGTGCGTTCTATCCCAACCATCATCAATGGACCTGAGGTCATCTTGTCAGCATCAGACAAGGCCAAACTATTTGCCAAGAACTTTGCAGCTAATTCTACTCTATGCGACAAAGGCCATCAACTCCCCGTATTTCCTCATATAACAGACAACACGTTATGCAACATACAAATATCTGTGCGTAAGGTCGCTAAGCTAATCAAGAAGCTTGATTCCAGCAAAGCAACTGGCCCTGAACGCATTCCAATTATAATGTTGAAAAAGCTTCAACCAGAACTTGCCCCCATACTAACAAAACTGTTTAAGCATTGCCTTAAGGAAGAGTGCTTCCCAACACCCTGGAAAATCTCATTAGTATGCCCCGTATTTAAGAATTCAGGTGATAAGTCATCTCCCTCGCAGTACAGACAATAAGTCTCCTGTGTGTCATGAGTAAGTTGCTGGAATCCATATTAAATAGAGAAGTAGTCAACTACCTCAGCAGAAATAACCTTCTTAGTGATATGCAATATGGTTTCCGTTCTGCTAGATCTACAGCAGATGTGCTAACGGTTATAGCTCATAGGATTAGTGAATCTCTACAAAGGCTTCCTTTCTAGGGCAATTGCTCTTGACATATCAAAGGCCTTCAATAAGGTATGGCATAAGGCCTACTTCATAAGATTTCCAGCAACAGTATAACTGGAAATGTTTTCTCAATTATTAAGTCGTTTCTCTCTGATAGGATCATAAGAGTAGTGGTTGATGGGCAGAAATCAGAGACCCACAGTATTAATGATTCTCTCTCCTCTGATCTTGAGCACATGTTACAATGGGGGAAAAGGTGGCTGGTTACTTTTAATGCATCTAAAACCAAGCTCCTATCTTTACATCATCAACGCTCTGATCCCCATCTGGCATCAATTGAAATGGATGGCTCTCGTCTTAGGGAGGCTCCATGTTTTGACAAGCTTTTGGGTTTGACCTTTACTCCTGATCTGAAATGGAACACATACATCGAGTCTGTTGCCAACGTCGCTGGAAAAATTGTAGGATCCTTCTACCGCTCCAGAAGATATCTCACTGCTAATGCAATTCTCTATCTATATAAAAGCCAAGTACGTCCACGGATGGAGTATTGCTGCCACATCTGGACAGGAGCTGCTAAAAACAGCCTATCATGCCTTGACAGAGTACAAAATAGACTGTGGCTTAGTGGGAGATGCTTGCAACCTCTCTCTCACAGAGGGGACTTTGCGTGCCTGTCTTTGTTTTATCGTTATTTCCATGGCATGTTCTCGTCTGAGCTCCAATCTCTGCCCCCCCTCGCTAATATTTCACGAAAAACACCCATCTAGCTGAAACCACTGTCAATAATTTTCCCCACTCTTTATCTGTGCCTAAATCAAAACGTAGATTCCATGAACAAAGCTTCTTTCTTAGAAGTGCACGCCCGTGGAACTCTCTTCCGTTTGCCTGTTTCCCACCTGACTACAACTTGAATGTCTTCAAGTCCAACATAAACAAATTCTGACAAACTGCCCCCTTAAGTAAGACACTTTATTAGATCTCCATTACTAACGAACCGATTACTACGATATTATCTCATTGATTACTGTACTCGCAATAACCCTTATCCCCGAGTGGCATCCGGACCTTGATAAGTAGTGACTACCATGTAAAAAAAAACATACAAAAAAACGAATACATCAGCCTTTAATCAAGATGGCTGTTCGATCGCCACGCATTTATATAAATAATTTATAATTTAGTTTAAAGTTACACAAATCAAAAAGTAATAACTTCCACATAGATAAGTTAGCGCAGCTACCTCTGGTGATGTTTACATCTAATGAAAATACTGCTTCGTTCTAAATCGTCCAAGCTTTATTCCTTTAATCATTTGATTTAATCAAAAATATCGTTGGATCGATCGTCAAAACTTATGGATGAAAATATGAATGAATCTCTGGCGTAAGACTATAAAATTGACCCCCTATAAGAACGTTATAATTAAAAACTGATCCCCGACAATAAAGGTCATAAAAAATTTCTTTTTTTTTTTTGTTCGTTTATGTATTTATTTTCTGAAAGTTAAGTTTGTAATTAATCTGTTTAACGGTAAACATTCAAAAAAAAAAAAAAAAAAAAGAAAAGTAAATTGCGAAATTTACAGGGGCGGGAGCATTTCATAAACGTCCGCCGAATCTCTTACTAAAAGATTTTTCGTTTCTTTCTTATGGGAGGAGGGGTTTCATTATTTATACCGTGTTTGCTTATTTTCGTTATTGAAAACAACGAATTCAGCGAGGGTCGCAAAAAATCGTTCCTTTCGGCAACCGCGCATTGGTTAAAATAGAATAAAGCATAACGTTGTTTCGATGACGTCTTCGTGAAGCAATGGATAAAAGGGCCCGCGTCGCAATCTACGGGTTGAACGTTCACCCCCCCTCATGCAACGGATTGTTTTTCTTTTTGAAAGTTTTCACACAGAGTTATCTCCGCTTCCTCTTTATTTTGCTGTTTTTATCTCTCTCTCTTTTTTTTATATATTGTTCCATGTTTTTTTTTGTGTGTGATAAATACGTATAAATGTTCGTGTTTTTCTCTTCGATTTTCTCAGTTTTTTCTCTTATCGAATTCACATACTATTATTTGTTGTTTTTTTTCTTTTTATTTGTTTTTATATTCCTTTTTATTCGTTTTTTTTATTATCGAAGCGAAACGAAAAATCTTCATTTGTTTTCGGGGTATTTTCTTTTTTGTTTGTTTTGTGGCTTATTTTTATTTTTTTATTCATTTATTTTTCTTTCTTTACAGTTATAAGTGACATAATTGCAACTAAGTATCGCAGTAATTAATGAAAGAAGTAATAAATGATAAATACACGAAAGAAGTTTCGTTTCATTTTCGTTTCATTTCCTTAGGATAGGATTCCATGTTTTCGTTCTTAAATAAATTTTTACTTCTTAAAAAAGTTTCGCTTCATTTCCTTAGGATAGGATTCCATGTTTTCGTTCTTAAATAAATTTTTACTCTTTAATAAAGTTTCGTTTCATTTTCTTAGGATAGGATTCCATGTTTTCGTCCTTAAATAAATTTCTACTTCTTAATAAAACTTTGAGACGAACTAGTTTTAGTTGCGGAGGCTGGTAAGTAACCAGTATAACTCTACCTAAGCGACGTAACTATTATGCCTCAATCAGATACCTATATATATATATATATATATATATATATATATATATATATATATATATATATATATATATATATATATATATAAATATATATATATATATATGTGTGTGTGTGTGTGTGTGTGTGTGTGTATGTGTGTGTGTGTGTGTGTGTTTATTTTTCTACGTTGTATCAGATTATTGTTATTGTGACAACTGATATCTTTAACCCAACATTGATTCTAAGATATCTCATATCTGTATAATTTGTTTTATCTCAGTTTTGTAGCTGAATCTGCAAATGGAACTCCTCAATATGTGTCATGTCAACATGATTTATAATCAAAGAACGCGTGATGGTTGTAATGGTAAACCCGTCTTATTTTGACATGAAACTGGCTTGATTCTGCAAAGTTCTCAGGTCCCATAGAACTTGATATCAGATTACGTGAGACCAAAAAGAACCAGTCTTCCTGACTTTTCGACCCTGACTCGGCTTGATTTGCCGCAATTGATAATGAGATAGCCCCCACCCCACCTACATGAGGAATCTTAACAGAAATTCATTAGGGTAAGCCTCTGCTCTCGTTTCGTTTATTTCTTTTTAAACAGATATGCAATGCATATAGAAATATATAGAAAGATAATTTGCGTGTCTGATTGATGAAAGGTAACTCTACAAAACAAACAAAAAACAACTACAAAACCAAACAAATAAAACAAAGAAAACGTCCGTTCAGTTTGCGCGCGTTTAACGCTGTAAACGTTACTTCAAAGTTTAGCGTAATAAAGTGAAAAATAAACGAACAAAACTCACTCTAAAAAATAAATAAATGCTGAATCTATATATTATTACAAATGCCAATTTTCTCCATTGATCGTGTTTTTAACGTGGAAAATTGGATTTTTTTTTAATTCCCTTTAGTGTTATAACTAAATAATAGCCGCTACTGCAATGGTGTTGGTGCAATATCTGAATATGTCAATTTCCATCTTTGCTTCTACCGATAATACGAATATCTGAGAAAATACGCTTCATAGTATTTTCATGAGAGTTAGTAAATATGATTGATGTATATAAGCATTGTTTTCATTTGTAAAAGAAATTATGTTTTAAGCGAAAATGATTCGCTTTGAAGTAATTTTGAATATCCTTTATATGTCTATGTTTTCGCAAATCACAAAAAAATTGTTACATCGTTCAAAAAGATGTAACCTTTTTATGATATTATGTTAATTACTTTAAAATATATAAAACGATTTAAAATCACTTAAACTTACGTGAGATTTTGATGTCGGCTTTAGACATAATCAAAACTACTGCCTTCGTAATGCGTACTCTGCTGATTCCATTTTATGTCAATCACACGTTTCTATTTGTGTATGGATTGATAAACTTAAAAACAACTTTTCATTTTATATAGACTACTAATAATTAATTACTTATGAAAGCTAAAATTCAGTTTAATGATAGAGAATATTATGAGGGGATTGAAAATGATCAATAGAATAAGCAAAATTTGATTTCTCATCGTAATGGTTTATGAAAAGCATTTGTTCACATCGGATTTAAAGACGACTATATTGTAGTTCGTAGGGAAGAAATCCTAGAGTTATGCATTCCTCAGAGAAGAAATTATTGGAAAACAAGTTTATCGAAATTTCGTTTGATGTTGGGTACACAGAATCAATTGTAGTTGTAGTAAAAAGTTGAGTTCTTGCTATAGATGTCTGGCAATTGAGGTCCAGTATAGATCTTTGCATGGAAATAATGATAGGGTAGAGAAAGACTAACAGCATATCTTCTGTGAGAAAAGGAATGCAGAGAACACCACTACATTGCGAAATTTATTGTAAAGTCTATTCAGACAAGAAACAGTGCCCCGGGCGGCACCTCCTTAGATCTGACAACAATACTCCATCCTTTGATGTATTTAATTTTATATAATGTTGCGGCCCAGAAGGGTCACCAAGAAAGACACGGACACTGATATAGGTTAGAAAAAGGTATTTATATTGAGAATAAAATAGAACATGCAAACAACAGTCTACAAATGCAACATGGTATACTACGAAGTACTTACATCAACCAGATAGTCGGTACTTCTCGATCTATTTATACAATTCGGAAGAGTCCATATCCACGAACTTGGGGGAGTCTCCACAACACTCCTTTCCCAAGCCTTTTTGCATTTTTGTTGCGTTGTTTTTCGCTATAATTTTCGAATTATATGCGTTATTCTTTTTACTGCCTTCCTTAATTTGCTGCCTGCATGCTACTAATATCTTTTCGCCTTCGAGTTGGTAGTCGATGGTGACTTTTCTTTCTGCTCGACCGTCACTGCTCTAATTGAGGTGGATCGAGCTCAAACGTTTAAAAATGGTGTCAATTGGTTCTCCTTCTACAGGTGATGTGTCGTTTATGACAATGTCTTGTACCTTGTATGATATTCCCAATCCTTTATAATTTGATTTAAGATCTGCGTTTCTTTGGTACTATCATTATTTTCTAAACGACATCCCGTTGCGCAAGTTTAGTTAATGTAGTATATTTACGTTTATACAAAGAAACTGAAATTTTAGGAGTTAGTATAGTTGAACCATCTTCGTATTTGGCAATCCTACTTACTGCTCGGGTGAATATTATCTTTTCTTTTTCTTTTTCTTAACGCTTCAATCTCTGTTTAAGCATAACTTTCTTTTTTATACAACTCCGTGACGCTTTTATTTTCTGCTAAATTTTTAATGGTTGTTGCGTTGTTTTTCGATATAATTTTCGAATTATATGCGTTATTCTCTTTACTGCCTTCCTTAATTTGCTGCATGCAATTTATTTCATGAGTCTTTGGTTATTTTTCGCAAAAAAACTTGATTTCGAATTGATTTCGCACGCACGTTTGTTCAATTTACATATTTTCTGTTGGTTGATAAATTCTAAAGTTTAAAATGTTCAACTCAAATAGTTTTTTCAGATTTGTTTGCCTTCAACTTTTTCATAGCCCCATTCAAATTTATAAGTAAATATTATTTATTAGGATCGAAACGGCTATGTTCAGACAATTCTCACCTGGAACCGTAGAGATTCAACGTCTCTATCAATTGCGCCACGGGCGCCGAAGAGCGATCAAGGTTGAATTTTTTGGTCTAATAAATTCATGTTTATTATCTGATCTTCCATGGTCGGGTCCGTACCGAATGGTATATATCATTTAATTGGAAGGATGAGGGTCAGAGGAATAGTTGGCCGAAACGTCGTGAAACAACTAATAAAGATGGGGATAATTGTCCGCAATAAATAAAATTAATAAATAATACTCATCTCAAGGAATTCCAATTAAATAATAAATATTATTTTACAAAAAAAAAAAAAAATCTTATTGCCAGTCATCTTGCAGGCTAATTTTTGTTGAGTTTCTTCCACATATGCAAATTATAATTAAAAAGTCTTACTCAGTGTACTTCCACGGTTTATTAAATATTTTTACTATTACGTATTTGCTTAAATTTTCTTCTGACTTTTCGTTAGATTTTATCAGTCTGATTCTATTTTTGTTTTGCGTTTGATTCTACAATGCGATATTTAATGATCAAGCTTGCCACAATTTTGAAAAGGGAAGAATATTTTCCAATATAATTCTCCATATCAGTAACATTGTATTGGGAGAGATTTCTTTTATTTCTGCATAGTCCACTCGTTTTGAAAATGTGAGTATACATGTTCTTTTTTTCTTTGCTTTATACTGAGAATGTTGTTGGACATATTACTTTTTCTCTGTTTTAAGGGAGTAATTTTTGGATGTATACTTTATTTTTCTAACGTATGCCAGTACTCTCCGTCTAATCTCAATATTTTTTGCTGACACTAATCCTTGAGAAAAACGAGACATTTAAAATCATCTGGCGATAATTCTGCTAGCTTAAAGTCGTTTCAGTGGTTGTTTACGATCGCTGCGAACGCTAAATAATCTTCATCTTCCCGCTTAGCAAATTTAAAACATTTCCACCTTTTATGGAACAACCTCATATTCGGACTGAAAGGTTGTGATAGTAACTTCACGGCTTCTGCGAAGTCCAGATGCATCGTCTTTTTCGGTATGATATAATCTACGAACCTGCTGTGTTCCGCAGTTCCTAGTTTTCGTAAGAGCAGACGAACTTTTTTCGCATCAGGCCAAACTTTGTAATCGACGTTGAAAAGGTTTTCATGCCTTCTAAAGAAAGCATCGAACGTTTGGTCTTGCTCAGAAACGTAGATAAAGGTAGCCATGATGTCTCATATCGTGTTTTGCGAAAATGATGTATTACTGTACATGTGAGGTTTATTGGTTGAACTTTTGAGAAGTAATTCCTGACTTTTTCTAGACGTTTTCCATTTGGAACTGTTGTTTATTAATTTTTGTAGCTGTTGAATCAACGTTTTCTCCATTCTCTGTTGCCTTTGCTTAGCTTTCTGCTGTGTTTCTGTGTCGAAACGTCCGGAGAATGGTTTCAAATGGTTTTTAGCCTTGGTTATACTACGGTTGATCAATTCTTTATTACCTGGATAACATTTGTCACATAAACAGCTGAAATACTGTTGATATGTCGTAGACAGCCAGCTCAATCCGTTGTACCGTTTGTTTGTAGCAACGACCGTGGAAGTGTGTCGATTGGGTTCTTTCCTCCCCTTCCCCCATTTTTCAGTTGTAATAATCGTCATGATGACGAAAATAATACACGTATTTCTCTATGTGCACCGTATTTAGTTTTTTCTTGTATATTAGTTCGTATCACAAAGCAAGTTCATTTCCGCTTATTCCCTAAAGGGCAGATGGAAAATCCTGAAAAATATGCCCGTTCAATTCGGCGGTCAACACACCAAGAAGAAGATTTTATTGATTCCTTTGTCATTTTGACTTCCTGGACAAGTTAGCTTAATTTTCGGAGTTGAATTTCTAGTGGAATTTTTCGCTTTGTACGTAATGTAGAAACGTTCATAAAAAAAACACACCCAATGCTAGCGTCACTTTTGAACAAGTGTAACCAAATATTATTTCCAGATTGTTTATGGAGATAGTAAAATTTTAAATAAGCACACCACCACCACCACCACCACCACCACCACCACCACCAACAACAACAACAACAACGAAAGTCCCTGTAATTTTAATTATCAAAACAATAATTTTAAAAACATATTTTTTATTTATTATTTAAAATGTCAGAATAATAGTGAGAAAATTATCAAGCAGGCGTCCAAATTATGTTTTAAACAGTTAAGGGTTGATGCGTCAAAAGTTCGATATTTGTTAAATATATCGAACTTTTCAGAATTTTGTTATTGTTTCATGTAAAAAGTATAGCATTTTTAATCGAAACGGTGGAATTACCCGCTGTTATCATTTCAAATATTGAAAATATATCCCTGAGGCTATTTCTTAATTTTGTAAGTAAATTCACTTTAATTTAACTGATAAGAATATTTTTTTCGATTTTATTCTTAACATCTAGAATTAACGTGAGGATGACCTCGTAAAATAACACGCATATTTTGTGCCATACATCAGGGCAAAGAAGATGATTTGAACTCTGTTCAAGTGATAACGAATACCAACGGTTAAAAACAATGTGATCGGTTATGAAAATAATTCGCTTTACATTATCTGTGATATGAAAACATTCCTGGCAACAAATCTAGTTTTTTTTTTTTTTTTTTTTTAATGAGTCGTCTTTTTAAGTTCACGTAAAACGTTATTTCTGTTACTTGTGTCTACTGCTAATTGAGAATTTTTTTTTTAAGGCAAAATGTCGCCTCTCAATATTTTGATGAAACTGCAAAGGACCTTTATTTAAACTTTTAAGCGATCTTTATTTTTTGCGATCTCCTTATGTGCTTCCATCAATTTTCAACCCTAAATTTAATCCAACTGATTTGATGTAGTGGCAACATTTTCACAGGAATAATGAAGACGAAGCTTTAAGAACTCCACAACAACATCCTACCTCCACCCCAACAAGCAAACACTTGGAATGATAAAAAAAAGTCCAGACACTAACATCCACGCATGTGCAAAAATAAATTGAACAAAACAAAGTTTAGAATCGTTTGTGTACAGCAGTTATTAAAGTCAGCGCATATAAGAAGTTCTTTATGCACTTATTGTGCCTCCCACAAGCTCAGGAATTTTTGACTGGCCATAATTAATGTCAGATGATAGCGTAGTTTATTTATCAAGGAATTGGAAAATAAAGCGAAAAAGAACCCCCCAAAACAATGATATTAAATTAACGTCAAGATAAACAAACCCACGAAACGAAAAACATGCAATTTCTTGTTTTACATTTGCCAGATGAAATTTTTGGAAACACCCTATTTAAAAATTCCGAATGTGAGATTTCCTTAAAATTGTTTCCTTTTTTTTTTAAATTATATTTTTAAAATTCCGTTTTCTTTTCAAAATGTAAATTTACTTGGACGAAATTGAGTTCAGTTCAACAAATAAAGAAACATTTTTGTGGTATTTATCACAATTTTCCGTTTAAGAGCATTTTTTAAAATATTTCTCATTCATCTCCACATTTTCCTCTGAATTTTTATTTGTATTTTTACAATGTCTTATTCTTCGTGAAAGGTTGACTGTGATGAGAAGAAAGAAGAGAAATACACTTACCTTGTCGGATTTTTAACCAAATGTTTTTTTTACTATCACTTTATAGTTACTGGAGTAATGTGACCTGTACCACATGATACACTGATTCTAGTTATAAAGGATGGCTAAGGCTTCTGTATTTTTCTTTCTTCTTCTAATTTGCTTCACCGGTTCATCGAGTGTCAGTTAACTTAGCAGCAAGCCATCTCGTTACCAGTATCTTCTGGTTAACGAAGCCATTCGACAAGCCACATTGTAAAGACGGCCAAACTACGTAGCGAAAGTAATAAGTTTTTCCACGAAATCTGTCGACATCTTTACTGACGTACGTGTGTATGTATGTGCATGCATATATGTGTATGCGTGTGCGCATGTACGTGTGTATGTGCGCGCGCGTACGCGTGTATGTATGTGTGCGCATGTTAGTATGACTAAGGGGACTAATTCTTTGATTCAGGCAGATTATTCGAAACACAGGTCAGCGATAATATACACATATAAGCGCCCCCTCATGCCAAAACATAGTTGTTAATAAAATTCCCAATCCTTTCTGCAATTTAATAATACTTTAGTCTATGACTGACTTGTCCAGCAAGTTTCAGTCATGAATTTCCAACAATTTTTGAATGACCTTCACCATCACCGAGGTGCACGACTTATATGATCTTCACTGAGGTGCGCGACTTGACACACACACAAAAAAAACAGCCTTTTAATCACCTGCTAACGCACGCGTCACTGTACCGTCCAATGACAACAACAACAACAACCTTCTCACTCGACCTGCCTTTTATACCACTATCTCAATCCCTTCTCTTGTGCATGCTCCTGGAGATTCCTGACAACCTCGAGACTTCTGCTTATAAAAATCCAAGTTTTGTTGTTGCGCATGCCTATACAAAGCACAAACACGTGGGCGTTTGTTGTGTTGGTAAGTACTACACTCCCCCCTGATCTGATGATCACATAGTGCACTCCGGGGGTGGCCTCTTAGTTCGTTGGCTTCAGCGAAGGGTGGTATTTACAATCTCGGATTCAGGTTCTGGTTCTGGTTCTGGGTGTGGTTCTGGTTCTGGTTCTGATCCTGCCTGATCAGACGAACTACAACTACCACTCTCTTGCTCGGTGACCTCACTTATCAGCAGCTCATCATCTGATGATTCATCGCTCTCTGTAGTTGTGGGATGTACTTGACTAGCTGGGCGAAGATCGCGCACATGGCGTGGGGTTCCATCAACAAGGACCGACTGCTGGCTGACAACTCCAGATATTCGTCCTCACTTGAACTTGGTGGTGCACGGGTTTCCAGGGGGTCTAACCCAAACTGGATCCCCTACATTGTATTTGTCATGACTCTCCTCGTCGATTGGCTGGACAGTGTCAATGCCCTTTATCCTAACACGATATTTGTGTATGGCATTGGCCGGTGCTGTTGTTAGTGTCTTCCCATCTTTTGGTGTGATGTTATACCAATACGTGGCCTCCGTAATGGTGCATTGCTTTCTGGCAGCAATTCTCTTGATGCTGCGATGGCTCCTCTCAGCAATGTCATTCCCTGATGGCACATGAGCACATCGCAGTCGTAGTCGGACACCCCACTCATTCAACAACTGCCGAACTTGGTGGCTACAAAAAGCAGCATCGTTGTCTGTCAATATCTCTTCCGGCGCACCTCGCTCAGAAAAGATAGATGACAGTTGGCGGACAACATTCGTTGAGTCCTGCCTGGTTATTTGCCGCCACACCGCAAAACAAGTGGGTCCACAGTCGATAAGGGTTAGAAAGGGCTTACCACTGTAATGGGTAATATCCATCGCTAATCGTTGCCACACATGCTCAACTTCCAATCGCCCCTTCTGCCATTGCTCAGGTGCAGGATCGATAGACTGGCATGCCTCACAGTGCTTGATGACCTGCCTGACATCCGCCCTTGTCACTGCCGGGTCCACACGCCTCGCAAAATACAAAGTTCTTTTGATACCTGGATGTCCACTCTGCACATGAATTCTTTGTATTTGGCATGAGCTAATCGCGCCAACTGCGCAAGATCAAGCAGCGAACTCTACACCTGTCTCCACAGCTTCATACCATTTGTAAGGCACACGGGTTAGTTGGTCTGCACGATTACAGTGTGATGCCACGAGCGTTACACTCACTGACAGGTCATACTCTGATACCAGACTCTTCAGGGTGTTTAGCCTCCGCCGGATTAAGATCTCACTGGCTGCCTTAGTGCGGACTCTCGTTCGTCCCGAAAGAGTGTCGGACACCCAGTGGTAGACGCAGAGAGAATCCGTGTACAAGTGTAACTTCTTATACTGCCATTGCAGTGCCAGATTTAAACCCTTCACAACAGCATCCAGTTCCGCCAGGTTGATGTGTTGAGCATCATTCACGGGTCGCAGCCAGCACGCGTCTTCAATTACATTTCCACATTGCTCCAATAACACTCCCAATGCCAAAGAACTAGCGTAAACCCACACATTCACAGTCCCCATCGACACACCATTCTCCACGGGCAGGGTCCTCCTTGTTAACTCTCTCTAGGGTTTCTGTCGTCATCAGAGTTAGAAGAGCATCATCAGATACATCATCCCAACCTGTAGTTACTAAACTTGCCCTGTGTTTGATGACGCCCACAGCTGCTCGGAGCCAGCCACACGCTGGTAAGTGACCAATAAGTTTCCCACACAAGGAAAAAATAGTCCGCGCGTAATAACATCAGAGATGTTTGAAATCTCACTGCCATGCCTCCATCGTAAGGTACCGTCTTTCCCGCAAACGTCCAATCCTAATACCCGTGCTCCATCCCTAAGACGTTCGGGATCCTTGCACTCCAACCCAAATTGAGCTAACTTTTTTCTGACGTGCGACACAGATTGTACGTCTTCATTGACGTACACATCGTCAATATAGGCCGATGTTGTGTCCTCAGTGGTCTTTTCCTGGTACAACACTGCATTTACGATGGTCTTCATGATTTTCGGTGCCACATTCAGCCCAAAGCCAAGTCGAGTAAGGCAGTATCTCTGACCCCGGAACCACACTGTCTGGAACGGCCACAATGTCTCATCTACTCATACCTGCAAATAAGCCTTCCGCAAGTCTACTATAGACACGTTGGAGCCCTTCTGGCGCCATTCTCTCAGCTTGCTGGCGCACACGTCAGCATCGGCAGTATACGTCTCAATATATCTATTGAGTTCACGATAGTCCAGCATCGGACGAACTTTTGATTTGTTATGCTGGACTACCGCCATTAAGGGAATCAGACCCTTGGGTGGTCCCAGCTTGTTGGGGTAGGGGATCAGCCATCCATCCTGGATCCATTCCTCAAGTTCTTTCTCGTGTTCATTACGGGCCTTGTCGGGTATCGAGTACTCTGCAATGCTATTCTTGAGTTCGGTTGGCGCCCTTCCTTCTGTCCACTTCCACGATGCAGTCCATGCTTTTTGGTGAGGGTCGTAATCCACCTTAAAATCAGGCCGATCAATGTGAACTGCAGCACACACTGAGGTTTCCAAAAATCGCACAGTCCCATCTCTTCCGATAACCACTCCCCCCAGTGCCTTAATAGCATCATATCCCAACAGTACATCGAATCCCAGCAAATCCCCTCGCATCACCAGCACGTTAATGTCTGCGGCCACACCAGAGTCTGTGTGGACTTTGACAGTTCCGGCTCCACAGCAAGCTTGCGTATTGCCACCTATTGTGGTTACTTTGATGTTCTGCTTTGTCCAGTTTTGACACAACTTGGCACTCATGATGGTGTGTGAGCACCCGGAGTCGAGAAGAGCTGAACAAGGCACTTGGTCCACGTACACATTTATTGTCGGTTGCGCCTCAATTAAATCTTGTCCGGGGAACAGGGCGGCGCTGACGTCCTGTCCCCTTGTGCATTTCCCACACAATTTTGGGATAAATGTCCATAACTACCACATTGGAAACAGCGCGGGCGTCCCCGCCCCTTGTTAGTACAATTTCTTGCGACATGGCCTCGCTGGCCGCAGCAGAAACATCTCCCATTAGTCGTGGGTCTCAAACTGGGACTCTTTTCAGCATTAGTCTTGGCTGCCTGCGCCATCATTACAACCGGTTCCCTCAGGTCCTCCTCATCTCTGATAATAGCTCGAGTGCGTTCTAACAAATGTTCCATGGGCGTTACAGATACGCTTGTGGAAGCCCTCAACAGTTGCTTAACATGGGTGGGAAGGCCGGCCACAAATGCATACGCCAGTGTTTGCTCTGACACTCCATTGCCAAATAGAACTGCAAGTTTCTTCAGCTCCGTGAAGAAGACGTCCACGGTTTCTCCTGGCATGAGCTTCCTAGAGGCAAATGTTTTGTAGGCCATGCAGGGATCCATGGCAAATGCCTTGTATAAAGCATTTTTTATACAGGTAACATCAGCCTTCTCCACGGCACTAAGTTGCTGATATACACTTAGGGCGCCTCCAGTCAATCTCAGGGGAATCACGGTATGCACTCCCTTTACTTTACAGAGGTTGCAGGTCAGCTCAACCCTTTCGAACCAGTCGACAACAGAAGTGGATCTGTCGAATTCGGGTATCAGTTTTAAATCAAACTTTGCCCCAGCCATAGTTGTCCAGGAAAAGAGACAAAACGAAATAGCCGAAATAGCTTATGACCTTCACCTTCACCGAGGTGCGCGACTTGACACACACAAAAAAAACAGCCTCTTGATCACCTGCTAACGCACGCGTCACTGTACCGTCCAATGACAACAACAACAACAACCTTCTCACTCGACCTGCCTTTTATACCACTATCTCAATCCCTTCTCTTGCGCATGCGCCTGTAGATTCCTGACAACCTCGAGACTTCCGCTTATAAAAATCCAAGTTTTGTTGTTGCGCATGCCTATACAATGCACAAACACGTGGGCGTTTGTTTTGTTGGTAAGTACTACATTTTGTTCTAGTGTCGTTTACTGTTATGCACGATGAGTTTCTGAACGAGCTTTACAATTATCGATTTTTAACCTCCCAATTTTTATGTGGGTTTTTATCAAAGATCATGTCTGCCAAAACAATTTCTCGGTTATTCCTGAATAAAATGGGCCAAAATCAGTTTTCCTTGCAACACAAACGTGCACATTTGGAGCATGTTATTGAATGGCGATAAAAAAGACTGTCGGACACCCATGACTTAAATTTAGTGGACAAGTCCAACATTGTAAAAAGAAATTTATTTGTACTAGATATGGCTGGACTGCAAAATAATTGTGAATTTTTTTATTAATGATTGCGTAGTATTTAATTTGGATCGCTTTTTAATTGGCCATAGAGTATCCATATTTGTATGGCCGAACCAATAAGGCTGATGTCAGGAAAGTAATTTCGTATGTGGCACTTGGTTACGTCATTTTTTTCATCAAAGTAATAGCAGCACTCAACACTAACTATGTTATCACGTTGCATATTGTTATCAAATGCAAATCTGTATGAAAAGGTTTGAATTAAGTGCTAAACATTGGTGAGTATTTTAGCTTGAATAAAGATTGGTTAAAATATATTTATTCAAATTAATCTCTCTTTATGCGTAAACAGAATCAGGAAGCAATAAAAATGAGTCGGAAATGGCGCTAGATGGACAATAGAGAGAGTGTCGATTTAGTTTCATTAGATGGACAAGACGTACTTTGGGATCCAAAAAATAATTAAGTTTGAAAGTTTATTTCAATAAAGTTGTGGAATCTTTTCCCCTCACGGTTTTTCTATTTAATTTAAACAGTCTGTTGCGCGTGTCCCTCTCGGTAATACACTTTCTTCTAGCTCAACCTCTTGTTCTCTCCACGGTTCCTTTTATGCGCTTGGTATAGTCTCATTTGCATAAAAACGGCGAGAGTCCGCGTTACTCACACATGATCGCCAAGTACAAAAGCAATTGCGAGTCGCCATTTTTTTTTGTCAAGCGACCGAACACTGCAAAACACACACATGCAATTTCGGTGAGTTAGCATTTTTCCTACTGATCTCATGATCACAATCAGAACATGGGGGTAGCATCCGTCTTCCCCGAAGAAGAACGACACATTCTTTACCCTCACGTGTATTCTTGCCTGCGGTCTGAGTTTCAATAGACACTATCAACTGGGAGATTACTGGCATCGGAATCCAGTAATCACTGTCGAGTGAGATTTGAATTCAGATAAATTAAACACTTACTATTCTTAGAATCGCTTTCGTTATTCGATGATAATTGCGTCTGTATTACTGGTCGGGGTTCTTTAATATGACGAGGCAATTTTCACGGACTGCGGGTTGATCATTTCAGTAACACGACCAGTCCTATGTTATGTCGCGCACCTGTCGCGTGGGTTTTTAACCCAAACGACGTCTCCTTTTTTATACTTCCCTCTAGTCATCTCTGGTTCAGGCAGCGGGTTAGCCTCAACACCCTTTAATCGGACATAGTATTTATGTAGTGCGTCAGCTGGCGCAGTGAAACGTCATCTTTTGTGGTGACGTTGTGCCAAAAGACCGCCTCCAATATTGAACAATTCTTTCTGGCTGCGATGGTCTTAATGGTCCTATGACACCGTGCTACAATTTCGTTTCCACATAGCGATCAGGAACAGCGAAACCGCAAATACACATCCTAATTTTTCGAAAATTCACCAAAGTATTTACTAGTGAATGCAGTGTCGTTGTCAGTCAGTATTTCCATCGGCGGGCTTCGCTCAATGAAAACATTCTCCAACTGACGGATAACGTTGGTCGCATCTTGCCGGCGAAGTGGCCGCCATATTGCAGATCTAGAGAGCCCACAGTCTATGATAGAAAATTATCACCATTATGATCGGTTATGTCCATCGTCAACCTGCTCTAATTACTCTTCACGCTGAGTTTTCCTTTTTTTTTTCCAGCGAACAGGTGCCAAATCTATCGATCGACATGTTTCACATCTGATTATGCAATTCCTTTGGACACTTGCGAGTCAACTGACCTGGCAAGTAAAAGGTCGGATGTCCACTTTGATGATGGGTATCAGCTACCTGATGCTCGTCCAGTCATCCTCCTACCATTGCGTATCCCTCGAGCATGGGTTATTTTCCTTCCTTGAGCAGATCCATCCATCTACCTGGCACTCTGGTGATACCATTACGTCTATGGTCAATTCATATTCTTCCGCTAGCGATTACTAGATTCCTGACCATCGCCTGACTATCATCTCGCAAGTTGCACGCGTGTTTTAGTTAAAGTGTCAGAAATTCACCTGTGCACGCACGCCGCATCAGTGACGAAGTGTAATACTGTCGCCCCCTCTCCCATTCAAGGGTTTAATTGACTCCTTTGAGTTCTGAGTCGAGGTCAGTTAGATTGATGTGCTGAGCATCATTAGTTAGGCGTAGTCAACACGCATCATCAATGACAGTCTCATTCGCTTTCAATGCCACTCCCGTAGCTATGCAGCTTGCATCCATCCAGACTGTAATTTCTTTACCGTCTATACACTAGTTTTCTCCAACGGAATCTGCTTCTGTACTCTGCTCAGAGTCTTTGCTAATATATAACTGAGAGAAATGTTTCAATACTATCATTCCAGCCATTTGTTACTGCAGCTGCCGGGTGCAAGATAAATGCAACTACCATTCTGAGCCATCCACACAGGAATGTGACCAACAAGTTTACTGCAGAGAGAATATGCGCCGACGGGTCAATCTATCAGGGATTTCCGAATTTGACTTACTCGTTTCCACTGGAGAGTGCTATCTTTATCCTAGACCCGCAAGCCAAGAACTCTGACACCGTTTCTCAGTCGAACCGGATCTTTGAAAACTAAACCATAGTCCAAAAACATTGCTGCACGCGCAATGCAAAAACGAAGCTTTCATCAACGAAAATGTCATCAATATATGCTGGTGGCACTTTTGACCGTATGGTCTTGAGATAAAATAGCGTCTATAAGGTACTTCATAATAAGTGGCGCCCCATGCAAACCAAATGTCAACAGCGTAAGACAAGCGCCGGCTTCTAAAAATCATTTTGAAACGGACATATTACCTTGCCGACATGGATTTGAAGATATGCATTTTGCACATCTAGAAGTAACCCATCGACTCCGCGTGCATTGGCAGTAAAAGCATCTATTCAATATCGTTCAATTCGCGGTAGTAAAGCACAGGACGCACCTTGTTCTTCTGCACGACTGCCATATAGGGAATTAGACCGTTGGTGGGTCAAGTCCTTCTTCTGGCTATGGCAACAGCCACCCATTCCGCTGCTAGTGTAGGAGCCCGATCTCATAGGTATCCATGTTATGAAAAAGTACCTCATATTCTTGCATCCTGTTGGTCAGTTCACTGAGGAGAGAATGACCGTTGGTCCATTTCCATTATGCAGTTCATTCTTTGTTATTGCAATAATGCGTCACGCTAAAATCTGGTACGTCAATTGAGATGGTAGCGCATCTGTTCAGGAGCTCGAAACGTGCTTCACCTGATTCCATCAGATATACCCCACCTTGATCGCATCAATCTCCAACAGTAGGTCGAAGCCCAACAGCTGTTCATTTACAACCAAAGCCTCGATGTTGATAGCCGGAACTTGGCCAACCCCCACCTTTATTCTGCGTATCTTTAGCAATTCAACGTTTTTCTGTCAGCCGTTAGGACTCCTACTGACTTCTGCTTCCAAAAGCGACATACGGCTTTAGTAGTCAGCGTCTTGGAGCACCCGGAATGTCAACGTTGTGTACTTTCATGGAGGGGAATTTCTTAGGAATCAGTTGCTCGGGGAAGAGACTGACGCTAATGCCTTCCCCTTCGGCGTTTCCTTGGCACTGTGATGCTATACATGTCCATAGCGACCACAATTGAAACAACGTATTTCACGATGAACCTTGCGCACTCGACTATCCTGCCTCTCTTGACGATGCTGTAAGCAGTTCTTCGCCATAAAGTTAGAACCATCGCACCTGCAGCACGCAAATTTTCCACCATAATAACATGCCTTTGATTCTGAAGGATTCCGTCTGGCAGAGGCAGCGGCGAACTCTACGGCACCTTCGTTGTCAATCATGACAGCTCACTTTCGCGTTAATAGTGGTTCTGCACTTATTGCTTCCATCCTGGAAGAGCCACACAGTAGATGTTTTGTGGTGGTCCAGAGACGAATGCGCATATTAACCAACATTAAGCAACGGTCCCGAACTAACCGAACTGGGTGCGCAGCTCAGCAAAAATCTCGTTTATCGTTTCATCTGGGTGTAGTTATCGAGTGCTGACCTGCTAAGTGCATCAGTACATATGCGGTTATGAGGTCTTGCTTGCTCTGTTTTGCTCATTACTAAGTTGTCCGTATGTGGCCACAGCTACACCTCGCAATCTCAATGGCAGCACGCGTTCAGCATTCGTCATGGCGCAAAGCTCGCACACAAGTCCCACATTTCCAATCCACTCAACACTCTCATTTACGTATAAACGGCGACCGAACCCTGCAAAACACACACACGCTATTCATGTAAGTTATGGTTTTCTTTACATTAGCTTATAAAACACGTCTCTCTTCTGTTCATTCTCATTCATGGTCTTTCAGCACTGGACGATCAACGCGCTAATATGGACAAATAATCCCTCTGTTTTTCATTACTTTTTAATCAGCAAATTGCTACGATGTAACACGAAGACAATTGGAAGATGAAGCCGCTTAACCGAAGTTTGTCAGTTTAATCACGGCCACCGAGAGTAAGAAGAAGGTCTGTTAACTGAAAAATGTCTGAAGGCAATGTAGGTAAGATTTGTCAGACTGTCAATACTATATGAGGGCAATTTGAAAAAGAGCAATAAAACATTTATAAAAAGAAAAAGGAACAAAGTTCGATTAATACTGAAACTGAACTTTATTCAATATAAAATATAAATATTATCTATGTAAAATTAAGTAATTTTAAAGCAATATACAATTTAATACTGATAAAACTGAATTATGAATTTAGGAAACAAATAATTAAAAAAACATATTAAACACCAACGATAAATAATTTTAAAAGTGAAAATCATCGATAAATAATTTTAAGAATGAAAACAAACGATAAAATACTAAAAATTGAAATCAAATAAATAATTTAAATACAAACAATAAAAGTTACTAGTGCAGAAATATTTTTTAAATTTAATTTAAAGAAAAATCACATGGGTTGAATGTTATTTTTTGGAACTTTAGAGATGAGGATTGATAATATAAATATTATCTATGTAAAATTAAGTAATTTTAAAGCAATATACAATTTAATACTGATAAAACTGAATTATGAAGTTAGGAAACAAAGAATTAAAAAACATTAAACACCAACGATAAATAATTTTAAAAGTGAAAACAAACGATATTTGTTTACATTCTAATATACTTGACACCACTTTTGTTTGGAAGTAAAGAAAAACGTAAGTTAAAACAGTTGGAACACTAGTAACTTATCTTGTCTTTGGTTACATTTATCTTCGGCACAGGATCACAGTGTAGTATCTGTTCTCATGCTACACTCCATTTGTTCTGTCTTCGCTCAGTGGAGGAGAAATCCTGCATGACTGAGACAATTTTTATTTTATTTTTGTTCCTATCAAGATTGCCTCTTTTTGGGGAGCTAGATTTCCCCACATTAAAAACCGACCTTATGTCTAACTCTGCCCTCGTGGGGATGCAAGTAAATAAATTTTTTAACCTTCCTGATAGATTGAGTAGCCTTATAAGAAAATAAACAGTTAAAAATATCAACATAATATTTGCTGTATTAGCAATAAATAGTATTGTTTCTTTAATTTATATTAACAATGTTATCAAACGTTATGAAAGTATTTGAATACAGTTCTAATTAAATACATGTTTAATTATTAACAAATAACATTACTTATTTTACTATATTTGGTTGGAATAAAATTTTCCCTTCTAATGGTACATATCTAAATTGAGACTTGCTCCTTCTCTTTAGGAAAAGAAAATATATGTACTTTGGGTTGTCTAACATGGTGTATTCTTGCGTTGTTCCAAAATATTGTCTAACATGGTGTATTCTTGCGTTGTTCCAAAATATTGTCTAACATGGTGTATTCTTGCGTTGTTCCAACATATTTTCTAACATGGTGTATTCTTGCGTTGTTCCAAAATATTGTCTAACATGGTGTATTCTTGCGTTGTTCCAAAATATTGTCTAACATGGTGTATTCTTGCGTTGTTCCAAAATATTGTCTAACATGGTGTATTCTTGCGTTGTTCCAAAATATTGTCTAACATGGTGTATTCTTGCGTTGTTCCAAAATATTGTCTAACATGGTGTATTCTTGTGTTGTTCCAAAATATTGTCTAACATGGTGTATTCTTGTGTTGTCCCAAAATATTGTCTAACATGGTGTATTCTTGTGTTGTCCCAAATTGCTGGGGAAATTATCCAAAGAATAATCCAAAAGGATAATTTCCCCGGCAATTTGGAACAACTCAAGAAAACACCATGTTAGACAACAAACTGAAAACTAGACGAAACTGCTGCCATATACCTACAAGTGGATCTGATAATGACGTCACGCTGTCATGTGCATCGGCCTTCTTTACTCTCGGTAGCCACGGTTTAATACACGCGTGATTGCTTGCTAAAAATCATAGTTAATCTTAAACTGACAATGATCATCATTTTTTTCTTGGTCTTTGTTCAAATCTTCTCTCTTTTTACATATTTTCCCCTGTTTTATGCGATTCAGTTTTCTAGCCCTTCGCTATTTCTACTTTTACAAACGGTAGTTCCTCACGTCGAAAGCTTAAGTCTTGTAATTCTTTTCTTATTTTCTCTCGTCGTTTCGTTTTCTTTATTATTTTCAATTTAATAAAGAACAACACAAACTCATTTGGAGTTTTACAACCTTTTTGAAGTTTTTTTTTCTTTACTATATATATTTTGCTTATATTCTTTATATATATATTTGCTTTTATTATTTTCGTTAATAAATTAAACACAATACCTCAACCCATCCTCACGGTGTGCAGTTTTTTTCTCAAACTCGATCGCTCTTCTTTGTCATGCACTAAAACAAATGTCTAATCTGCTAATTCACCACGTTTCGCCAGTGACTTCATATCTGTGACGTAACTATTAGGACACGTAGCTATAGCTCGATTTCTAACGGAAAATTTCACTTATATAATTTTAACTTTAATGTAAATTTCAGAGACTAGTTTTATTTTTACACACCCGCATCTAAATTTTTCGTACAAGTTTTAATTACGTTTATCTGCTTTCATTTCTCTTTATTTTGTTATCCTTTCTTTTACATACATTTTCTTATTTTCTCTAATTTGCGTTGTTGATCTTTTCCTCTTCTTTTCTCTTTTTACTCCCATCACCCATCCCCATTTTTAACCTTTTCTTTAACCCGTTTTACTTAGTATTACATTATTTTCTTTAGTCCAACTACAAAATAAGGTGACATGCATACCAGCCACTAAGACAGTAAAAGAATATATTGGATAAAAAATAAACAAACGGTGAAATTTTGACAAAATGTGGAAGAAAATAAGAAACTTCATCAAAGAATGACAATTTGCCAGTGTAAATATTTCCCTTCCTCTAAAGAAATATGTGATTTCTTTTTCGCATCAACGGAAATAATTTTCACACCGATTCGCGTTTTAGGGAAACAAGAATCGTCTTTATTTACATTATCTGACATGAAACAAACGAACAAGTTAATTAGTCGAATTTGACAAATGGTCTGAAGTAGCTGAGATTAAGGTCTTTCGTTATTTATACTTTGATATAAAACAAATGGTCGGACCATTGGCGATGGCGACACGAAGGCACTCTTTTCATTACTTCACCGAGGTGTAGAGGATGCTGCCACTCGTTTCCCAAGATCACTCCACTTACCTCGTAACAACCTTACAAATTGTTACGGAACTAAAGAAGATTGTAACAGCAATAATGCTATTATGAAATGAGATGAGATTATTTACATTCTCGGTCGTAATTTTTGGAAATGAAACTTTCGTTTCAGGCACAATTCTTCTCTTTTTCTTTTTAATTATCACACACACACACACACACACACACACACACACACACACACACACACACATATATATATATATAATAGAGAAAGGTATTTGGCTTGAAGTATTAATATAAGAAGGCTATAGCAATGCAGAGAACCGGCTGTTGTAATTGTGTGACGTATGAAAAAATGGACAAACAAAAAAAGGTCTTATTTGTTTTTATTATTATTTTTTAAAACTTAGTATACCCATTTATTTTTTTTAAATATTCACAATACAAATCAGCAAACACTAACTTACTATTTGATATAACCGGGATGGTGGAGGTCTTAATATTTCGAGAATGTCATCTCTTTTTCCATAAGGAAAGAAACCAAAAAAATGTCCTAAAAGATAGAAGAAAAACGTCAGTTCTGCTTTACGATATTTCAAAGTTTTTCTTTCTTTAAGGAGATTCATGCAGTTTCCGTATACAGTATAGCGTGAGGGATTTCCTCGATCCCCATGGATTGTCGCCATCTCCTCTGCTGACAAAAAACAGCTGTTCCTTTCCCTGAAACGTACCAGCAGATACTCAGTGCATAGTAGCATTTCTCTATAGTTGTGCCAGTAGCCACCATCGCCGTTGTTGAGTTTAAGAAGCAGATACAGAGTTGTCCGCGTTCTTCTTATTTAGTTGTGATGATACCACGACCGTCTTCTCCTCTTCCCTAAGTAGCTGCAGTAACGGATAAACATAAAAATACGACAATTGAACAGTTTTGAAAACTTGGGGGAAAACTAGAAGAAATGGAATGGGACAAAGCACATCGCTGATAAAAGGAACTGAAATATTAAGTAAAATCATCGAGTGCGAACCCAGATAATTAGGTTACACAAATCAACCACAGGTGAGTTGAAATAGAATAACCCTGTATAAACATAAACAGAAAAATAAAAATAATATTAAACGATTTCAAGGAAACCGAAACTGCCAGGATAAATATGTAAGTAAATCCAATAATCTGACACGCCTTTTCATTGCCCACACATGTTTACTGAGAAAATATAAAAAAAAAAGAAGAAACAGAAGAAGAAGAAGAAGAAGAAGAAGAATGTGTATCAAGTCTAAATTGCATGTCTAGACGAGGAGGAGGAGGAGGAGGAGGAGGAGGTTTCAAAAGTCTTCGTGGTCACGACTAGTCGAGTGTGGAACGAACTGGAATTGAATTTGGCACACCCAGGTTGACAGTCCGTGTCGGTAAACCATCAACTTCCTGCTGATGCAAGTGCAAGATGTATTGCTTGTCAAGTATCGGGTGACCACCCTAACCCTAACCCCAACCCTAAATAGAATCGTTTATAAAATTCATAGTCTTTTATGCTTGTTACACTATATAAAATTATGTTTGTTACAAATAAACTTTAGGCTATGCCTAACTTGTCCTCCAAATTTACGACATGAATCTCCAACAGTTTTGTTTTATCGCCATTCAATAATAAACGCACGCGCCAATTTTTAAATAAGTCTCACACATTCCTCTTGTTGGCACTGTCCTGGTGTGGCTGTGATAATGATGGCCATGTTCAGTTAAGGAATAGTTTGGATATTGTTTGATAGGCATTATTTATACGAATTATAATGATTATTAAACAACCCCCAGATAAAAACTGGGACTGTCGTTAAGATCCCCTCAGTGTGAACCCCATTCAAGATCACACCGCCTACCGATGAGTCGATCACTAAAGTGCCTCCGAATATAATTTAAGTTATATGAATAAAGACTATTTATAATTGAAACTTAATGGGAAAGTCAGGAATAGACTAAATAAGGTTGGATTGCAGAAAGGAGTTTGAGTTTTATTAACAATTTCATGGGTGACATTTTCTAGGGTTACCTGCACCGAAAGTTTACCTCGTTCTTGTATGCGGAGTCTGTCCGAATGATCTCGCAGATTGGAAGGTAAATAAGAGATACATGTCGGCGATCACTTGAAACATGTTATATTCGTGAAAGACATACTGTGGATCTACGCGCTTGTAAAATAAATCCTGATGCCCTAAAGGTTTTCATATTTACTGGTGGAGCTCCATTGACCAGAATGCTGCTGGCTGGACGTATCCGGCGTTAATAAAATCCGGATGTTTAAATTATTTCGGTTGGCTCGCTCGTTAATTTCGACGGGGTTAGGTTGATCTTGTTGGAAAAAGTCTATTCAAAATTGCACTGGTTGAAAGATGAGAACTAGAAAAGAAAAAAAAATGAAGAGAGAGAGAGAGAGAAAGAGAGAGAGAGAGGGGGGAAGGAAAAGAAAGAAGAGAGTAAACGTAGAAAAATAAAAAAAAATTAACGAAAAATAAAGGAAAAGTGAATGGAGGCAAATCTAAGAAAGGAATTATCAAGAAAGAAAGTTAAAAAGAATAAAGAGAAAAAGAAAAAAAAAACAGAATTTTAAATGAAAAATGATAAAAAAGAATTGAAAAATGAAAGTAAAAAGTAACGATGAGTAAGAAAAAACACACACACACATATGGGGGAACCAAACAGAATTTGAGAAATTCGTTAAAAGGACACTTATCGTTGAACTTTTAATTATATATATAAATATATATATATATATATATGTATATATATATATATATATATATGTGTGTGTGTGTGTGTGTGTGTGTGTGTGTGTGTGTATGTAAATATGTATGAATAAAAAATCAATACAAAAAATATATAAATGTTTATATCTTTTCTGTATTTATTTCCTGTGTTGACGTGTAGGAATACAAAAAGTCTTTGGAAAAAAACAAGAATGTTTCTTTCAAAAGCACATATTTTCGACCGATCCCTCGATCTTCTTCAGTGTGAATATAGGAATGATAAATAGAAACACTTTCGCATTCATATATATATATATATATATATATATATATATATATATATATATATATATATATATATACGTATATATATGTATATATAGTGGAGATGGTAATTAATAAAAACTGAAGAAAGTGCTCAATGCTGTTGTAAAGCAAATATGCGTTTTGTTTTTTATTACCGTATCTTTCTGTTAAGTTACATTATTGTTTCGGCTACACGGCCGTTTTTTTTTTTTTGGCCGTCTGTAGCGTCCTCAGACTTTTTCTATAAAATTCTGAGGACGCTACAGACGGCAAAAAAAAAAAAAAAAAAAACGGCCGTGTAGCCGAAACAATAATGTAACTTAACAGAAAGATACGGTAATAAAAAACAAAACGTGCATATATATATATATATATATATATATATATATATATATATATATATATATATATATATATATATATATATATATATATATATATATATATGGGCTACTGCAGTGTCCGGAAAAAAAATAATTTCCATTATTTCAGCTGTTTTGAAAACTTTCCAATCGGATTATATGCATCGACACACTGAACTTATTTTGGAATAAATTCTCTCTAAAGAACTATTTTGCATTTCGGATCACCTTGAGAGGATTTTCATGCAAGTTGAAATATTATGCGCGGTTTATATATATATATATATATATATATATATATATATATATATATATATATATATATATATATATATATATATATTTAATATCCAACATTTTTTCACTTTTTTATTTGGCAATTTATAACTACAATAAATTGCGATTTCATTAATGCCTTACCTAGCAAATTCTAGTATTGCTCCAAATATAATTTGCTGATTTCTTTATATCCTTTGATGAGAAGAATAATAAGATTAGCATTCTTTGAAACTCCGCGGAATAAGGACTTTGTAAATTGTTTTTTGGAGCATTGAGTCAAACAATAAATTTTAATTGTAAAGTTCAACTTACAATTTTAATTTTCTTCATCTGATATATATATATATATATATATATATATATATATATATATATATATATATATATATATATATATATATATATATGAATGCGAAAGTTTTCCCATTTATCATTCCTATAAGACAGCTAAAATACCCAAATCCATAATACAACATATTTTGTAATATTTTCTTTATCGTAGAAACGAAATGCTCTAAGACAAATTATGGATGGCTCATTTGCATGACTATTTTTTGAAACAGTTCATGATAATTTGATGTTTGGTGTTATTCATTCGTAATTTTATTGTCCTATTTTTTCTATATATGCAATAGTTGTCTCGACATTAACAGTAATTAATTAATTTAATACAAAAAATGCATAAATTATCAAACCTTTCTTAAAGTATTTGCTGATTAATTTTCAGGAAAGTTAATTTAAATTAATCTAACTAAAAAGACAAGTTTACATGTATAAAGACAGCAAAGAGGGTGACCGACTACCCCCTCTTTCTCCTTCGTTATAGACGCCACACGGCACAGAGGAGAAGATAACTGATTGCTCCCTTCCGTGAGTGACTGGCTCAATATTTTTTATTGTTATTAAATCCCATGAAAAAAAATCATAATTTAACAAAATTAACACACATCATCATGACTCGGACGAATTGATTTCTTCTTTCTTTTCATTTATTGACGGTCTTATTTAAAAGATAAATAAATTTATGAAAATGTCACTAACATGTTAATATCTTTTAATATCTTTTGATATCTTTTAATATCTTTTGATATGAATAATTTTTTTCATCTATTTATGTTATTCACACAATGCAAAAAAATATTTTTTTGTTTACGATAAACTTTTGAATGAGATGTTTACTATTTAAGATTTTGGTTTCAAGTAATTAAATTTGAAACGTAATAGCGAGATGGCAAATTCAGTTAGTGTATATATATATATATATATATATATATATATATATATATATATATATATATATATATATATATATATATATTACTATAATAATTAAATACCTACAGACACTAGTGTTTCATCCTTTCGGGAATCTTCAGTGCAAAGGTGTCACGATTAACACCAGTCGAGAGATTCGAACTCGGCAACACGAGCCATCTCTGGCTCGATTTAAAATAACGTTCCCATGTAGTAGACATTCCGAACGTGAAAACATACCCGTGTTTAATAAATCAATTAATGGTCAGATTTTTGTGAAATTTTCGATACTTATCCATTTTAGAATGAAATTACATATAAAATGCAGTTTCCGTAAAATATACGAGGGGAAATATTTTTTTAGTGCGTGTTCTCCCCCATATTTTTTTTTTCGAAATTCGAACAAAATATATATAAATCCATCGAAATTTCTATTTAAGAGTTCAAATAAGTAAAAAATATTTATCTTTTAAAAGTTTAAATACACGTATTGAACAAAAATTTACCTTGAAGCTAATATAAAAAAATGATATTAACTTAATATTATTATGTTTTTTTTAAATAGCGTTTTTTTTTTAAATTAAAATATACTATAATCAGTTTAATTGCCAAGAAAAAGTAACTTCTTAAAAATTAACTGATTTTTAAAAGATTAAAACGATTAAAATTCCATTATTTCAAAATGTCCGCTACGACATAGATTTTTTCATTAATTGTGTGAAAATTTTTTTAAACTATAAAGTTATAATATAAACATGACTCTTGCCACCTATTTTATGGCCAGATTAAAACCGATTCGAAATTAATATTGCGTTAAAATCTAGTTTTTGTACATGCACTGCGATATTCTTGTATGTCTTGTTTTATGAAATAAAATACGGAAGCATAGACTGAACAAAAATGAACTGGTTGATGTAAAACATTCACTTCAGCAGTTGCGTTCGTCGTTCTAAAACTCCACAGCTTAACTCGATTATTCTGTTAGTGTTTACTAAAAAGTAGCCAAAATATCTATTAAAAGTAAGTTGTTAAATTATTTTTATAAATTTTTTTCTTGTGTTTTACGTTTAATTTTAAAGTTTATTAACTTTTTGTTTTTCAATTTTAGATATTTTAACAACTTCTTTCGTTAACGTTTGTTTTCAATTTCAGTAGTAATGAAGTGGTCGGAGGCATGAAACTGGTAAAAGGGAAAATTATTCCCAATTAGAATTCAGGGTGGAAAAATGGTCTTTTGTATAAATAATTTAAATTGCTCCAAAGTATCGAAAACTTAAATAAACAAATAACATGTGTAGTGAACTAACAAACTATTTTATTGTCACTTTTGCTCTTCCGTAGATGTCAAAAAGTCACGTAACATTTTACTTTTGTGCTATGTTTTCTACCCCCTACTGAAGCCCCCACCCCGATTTTACTTAATTATTTCTAACGATAATAGTTAGTCTTTTTTTACATTTCGATCTTTAAGTAAACTATTTGAATGTAAAATAAATTCCTATTAAATTAAATTACAGTAGTAAATAATAGTTTTAAAAAATCGTTCGGCCTGGCTCGCACATCAATTGATGACGTCACCAGATCATGTGTACATTTTGGAAAAGTTCACATAAAAATAATAGTGCCTACAGTACATTATTATTTTTTTTTTCATAATAACAGAAAGGTGGTAGCTTTTTTACTCTCTCGTTATACAGAAGAATTTTTTTGTTAGATACATATCATTTTGCTACACCGGTTTTTAACATTATTGTCACAATATTACATAGTTTTTTGTTTGTTTGTTTTTTTAATACGAAAGCATGTCACGAATTGTTTAAACAGTCCACGGATACTTATTTGATTTATTGCACACATATTTATTACTCATATTTCTTTTCATTATTTACTTTGGGGAAAATTTGACGGCACACTTTGGATACAAGTTTTTTGTTTCTACATATTACATTACACTTCAACATTCTTGGCGGTCTTCAGAATTTGGTAGGATCACATGCAAACGTTTCGCTTAATTCACAGTTAATGACAATTTGTGTAACGTTTTCACAAACAAAAAGTTTTTTATTTTTATTTTATATGCATTTAATTAGTGTCTGTATCTGGCTGGAAGCCTAATTGTTCTTCCTCTCGTTGTGAAGTTTGTTGTTGTTGTTGTTGTTGTTCTCTTTTCCGTGCCCATTTGTGGTACGGCTTGTCTTGGACTATTTTCTTGATTAAATATGTTTCCATAGTCGTATGTAACTTTGCGTGTTGGATTTTCATTTGTTTTTAAGAGGTGACGCCTGTTACGTCTTAAATATTTTCCTTGTTCTGTTTTTGCTAAATACGAACAAAGCTTTTTTAGTTTTTTAACAATTGTACCTTTCAGGTTCCATTTTCCTTGGGAGCGAATACGAACAGTGTCGTCTTTGCTTAGTGTTGGTAGTTCTTTCGACTTTTTATCAACTTCATACCTTTTCATTGCTTTATTATGCATGATATTTTTTTGTTTTTTTGTTTTTACATGGGGATCACCACTTATCAAGGCCCGGAAGCTACTCGGGGATAAGAGTTATTTTGTGTACAATAATCAATGGGATAATATCGTAGTAATAGTTGGTATTGGAGATTTGATAAAGTGTCTTACTTAAGGGGGCGATTAATCAGGAATTTGTTTATGTTGGACTTGAAGACGTCCAAGTTGTAGCCGGGTGGGAAACAGACAAACGGAAGAGAATTCCACAGGCGTGCACTTCTCAGAAAAAAGCTATGTTCATGGAATCTACGTTTTGATTTAGGCACAGATAAAGAGTGGGGAAAATTACTGACAGTGGTTTTAGCTAGACCGGTGTTTATCATGAAGGATTGGCGAGGGTGGGGACCAGAGATTGGAGCTCGGACGTGCACTTGCCATGGAAATAACGATAAAACAAAGACAGGCTCGCAACGTCTCTTCTGTGGGAGAGGTTGCAGGAAAGAGAAGAGAGGATCCCCCTCCAAGCCAGGAAGTCTATTTTGTACTCTGTCAAGGCAGGATAGGATGTTTTTTTAAGCTCCAGCCCAGATGTGGCAGCAGTACTCCATCTTTGGACGTACTTGGCTTTTATATAGATAGAGAATTGCATCAGTAGTGAGATATCTTCTGGAGCGGTAGAAGGATCCTACCATTTTTCCAGCGACTCGGGCAACAGACTTGATATACGTGTTCCATTTCAGATCAGGAGTAAAGGTCAAACCCAGAAGCTTGTCAAAACATGAAGCCTCTCCAAGACGAGAACCATCCATTTCAATTGATGCTAGATGAGGAACAGAGCGTTGATGATGTAAAGTTAGGAGCTTGGTTTTAGATGGATTAAAAGTAACCAACCATCTCTTCCCCCACTAAACCACGCACTCAAGATCAGAGGAGAGGGAATCAGAGAGAGAGAGAGAGAGAGAGAGAGAGAGAGAGAGAGAGAGAGAGAGAGAGAGAGAGAGAGAGCTTTGTCATTTACGGCCTTTCATGTGTTGCCTTAGATGGTCGTGTCATCAGCATAGACGTCAACGAATGATTTAAGTATGTGTCTTGGGGGATCATTGATGTAGATCAGGAAGAGAGTTGGGCCCAGGATGGACCCCTGGGTACTGCAGCATTAATACTGTGGGCCTCTGATTGCTGCCCATCAACCACTACTCTTATGAATCTATCAAAGAGAAATGATTTAATTATTGAGAAAACATGTTAGAAAGGTTTGTTCTAAGCGTTCTTTTCATTATTTGTTAGCCTGGCAACGACGATTTATCTTTTAATGGGGATGTCCGTAGTGCTAACATTGCTAGATATGGGTCTTGGTTGCTTTCACGTGACTTTATTATTGACCTTTTTATAGTTTGTATATTTCTTTCTACTAGTCCATTGGATTGTGAATAGTTCGGACTTGTTGTGATGTGTTTGAAATCCCAATCTTAAGCAAATCGTCTAAATTCTGATGATGCGTACTCAGGTCCATTGTTGCTGATCACTATTTGTGGAAAACCAAATTTTGCGAAAGTGTTTTTTATTTTATTGATCACTGTGCATGATTTACAGTCATCAAGTTTGTGGATATCAAAGTATCTCATTGTGTAGTCTATTATTACTACATATGCTTTATTGTATAAATAAAAAATGTTTGTCGCTACTTTCGTCCATGGTGTTACTGGTATTTCATGGTGCATTAGAGGTTCTTCAGTGGGTTTTATTATTCACATTTTTGTCATTTTCTCAAGTTCCTTTTTTTATTTTGGTTTCATGCCAAATTGGATATTTCTTAAGGGATTTATAACGGGTTTTATACCTGGGTTTATAGTTATGTGCTGAGTGACTGGTAATTTTCCGATGTCACCAAAGCAATCTTTGTATCCTCCTATTAGGGCTTCTATATCAGTCGTATTTATCGAATATATTTTTTTTTATCAATCCCAGATTTTCCGCTGTGTTTACACTAATTACTGCATTTGCATCAGTATCTGCTACGATAAATTGGGTATTTATTTTTATGTCTTTGTTTTGTAGCTGTATCATGCAGCTTCCTATTATCGGAATTTTTGTACTATTGTACGCAGTTAGTTTTATTGTTGTTTTCGTTAATTTAGGTTTAGGTTTTATTGCGTTGTAAATCTTTACTGGTATTACATTCACTTCAGCTCCTGTATCAATTTTAAAATTAATGTTTCATTACCTTGTAGTTTTATTTTCCATTTATCAGTTTGGAGCACGTGTATATTTTTTTTCAATATGGCGTCCAAGTTAAACTGGTCTGACTCCACGTGATGTGAGTTGTATGATTGTCCGACATTGTATAATTTTTTCTTTTTTGTTCAACACATTCGTGCATAATGCCCTTTTTTCCACAGTTTGTACAGGTTTGTTGTATGTTGAACAGTTGTTTTTCTGGTGCGACCCAGAGCAATAGGTACATTTTTCGACCCAGTACTGTGTTTTGGCGGGCTTTTTGTCTTCTCGTTTAAAGTTTGCATGGGCAGACATTTTATTTTTTGTTGTTCTGTTTTTCTTCATGTCCGAATTAGCGATATATTTTCTGTGTCTGACGTGGCCATTATTTTAGAGTGTTTCTTCGTTTCTTCGGCACTGAGCTCTGTTTGAATTGCTTTTTTCTAAATCCAACAACGGTACTCTCAGTATTTTTTCTCGAAGTATTTAATCGTTAATGCCACAGATAAGAATTTCTTTTAGTAGTCTCCCGGTAAGTTCTCCAAATTCGCATTTGATTGCTTTTTGTCGTAGCTCGGTGACATATTCATCAAATCTCTGTGTTCTTGTTTGCAAGTCAAGAATTGGTATGTGAGAAAAGTTAGGTTTTTTCTTGGTTGGCAGTGCAAGTCGAATTTTTTAATCACATTTTCCAAGTTGTATTTTTGATCTTCGTTCACGAAATTGAAGGTGTAGTAAATTTTTCTTCCTTCATTTCCTATACAGGTCAATAGTATCGATGTTTTAACCTTCTCCGGCTTTTTATCTGACTCTGTTGATTGTAAAAATAACTGGAATTGGTTTTTCCATGTATCCCAGCCTTGTCTGAGATTGTCTGATGAAAAGTTAAGTTCTTTGGGGTGCGGCAAAAATTCCATAGTTGTTTGTTGATATATATATATATATATATATATATATATATATATATATATATATATATATATATATATATATATATATATATATATATATATTGACATCTTAATGGGTTTCTGACTCTGCAGAAGTTAAGGATTTAGTGGGGCTTTTCTTATTGAATGAACTTAATACCATTTTAAACATATCCAAGGAGGCCTTTATAGAGACGATGCCCTTTTCACTACAACAGCCAGGCCAAGAGAAATAATTTAAAAATTACATAACATTTTTAACAACTTTGGCTTTTCTATACTTATTGAACCAAACAAAAAACTTCAAATTTTCTAGACATTACACTTAATCTTAACACCGAAACTTATAGCCCCTATCATAAACCCAACCTTACGCTTTTATACGTCCATAAATCTTCTAACCACACCAACTCAATTATAAAATCTATAGTACCATCCGTCTCTAGAAGAATTTCTACTCTTTCTGCTGATAAAAGTAACCTTTAATCAAAATGCTACTTTCTTCAATAATGCCTTAAGGAATTAAAGATACAATGAAAAGATTAAATACAACCATTATGCTCGTCCTGCTGGCTGTCTTAAATCTGTAATCACACACAATATAACTCGCAAGAAACCAGTTCAAATAACAAGATCTGCCGCTATCAATAGCAATGAACCACTCTGCATACATAATCCAAACCAACATACTAATCGTAATACCTCTAACCCACCCAGTTGCATCAGGAGAAAGAAAAATATTTGGTTTAATCCTCCATTTAGCGTAAATGTCAAAACCAATATACTTAAGGAATTCTTCAACATTGTACAAAACTCTTTCAAATACTCACACAGATATAGTTCTATTTTCAATAAAAACTCAATAAGAATTTCTTATTTAACTATGCCTAATTTAGCGCAAAGAATCTAATAACAAGAAATTAAATCAGCCCCAAAATTCCTTTCCCAATTAAACCCAAAACTAACTGCAATTGTAATAACAAACATCTATGCCCACTCAATAATGATTGCATCCATAAAGATGTTATACATTCATGCACAATTACAGAGCTTCCACGCAATCCTCGCATAACAGACACTAATATTTTGTCATCAAGTTATCCCTTTTTCCACCCTCCATCTGATATATTTACTAATCCAATAAACCGCTCAAGCAACCCCTCTATTTACAATCACACAACTGGCAATAATAATAATAATAATAATAATAATAATAATAATAATAATAATAATAATAATAATAATAATATTTCTCCTAACAGCCATCCTAACAGCCATCCTAACACTAACAACACTCATTATCCCCTCCATAATAGTCCTCCTACAATCATTGTTCCGACCTTTGTTCATCACAATGAACAAAATTCAAACTATTTCCCCAGTACAAATCAGCAAATTAATATTAATTTCAACCTCGAGCTGTTAATAAAGTACAAAATATCTCTAGTTCAACATTAATTAAGAAAAGAATATCAAGCCACACTTCTTTTAACAACCAAAATTCTAATAATAACAAAGGAACTTCTCTAACCACTTTAATTTAAAAAACTTAATTTTAACCATGCTCCTTCTAAATCAAATGGACTATCATAAAAAAGGTTAAGTCTTATACTTCAGGCTCTAAGTCATGTCGCCTCTACACAACCGAAGCTATAACTATAATTACTTCTCCTCAAAGTAGTAATATAATAAATTTTAAAAACGAACTGATCTCCTACTGCAAACATAAATCCAAATTTAATTATCGTACATTTGAAATTACATAGCTATAAAAGTAAACTTTCAGATATATATATTTTTCTATAACATTATCGTTTTTCTACATACTTTCTTAGCATTTATTCATTGTAATTCTTTACTTCTTCTCTGTTTGGCCGGTTTTACATCTGCAATCTCCGTTTTAGTGTTTATATATTCCTATTAATCAAATATATTCTCTACCTACACATTTATATTCTGCATGTATGTTTACTTATATTTTATTACGTGCATTTACTTACATACTTACTTGTCTTATTCCGGAATTTGCAGATACCGGCAATCCTCTCCCCTTAAATTTTTAAAATTCTTTATTTATTTATTTACTCATCTATTTATATGTGTGTATATGTAGGTGTGTTTGTTGTGTGTGTATACATATATGTATATGTGTAATTGTATATATTCATATATATGTATGTATGTATGTATGTATGTATGTATGTATGTATGTATGTATGTACATGTGTAGGTATTTAGCTTATCTTTCTTTTCATTTCATTTGTTTCCTTTAATAACTCCTGCTGATAATTTAATTCTTAAGTAATAACTTGTACATTTCAGTTGACTCCTTTTTTGCTTTAATTTTGGCGCCTTTTCAACGTCATCTTGTCTGGGTCAACCTGACATTGGCTTTTCTATTCTAAAATTAACTAAATCACCATTCAATTTTTTCTTCTTCACTCATTTTTCTTAAATTAGCCCTTGACAGTCGTGTCGTAAATTTCTTCCATTACTTTTTTCCAAGCACATCTTATCTTTCTTTTAATAATATTATTTTAACTCATTCCCTTTTTTCTTGTACCCATTTGTGATTTATTCTACGGATTTCTGCTTCATGAATTAATTTGGACCATTTTCCAATTACGCGATTCTCTTGGATTTTACTAGTGGAAATGGAAATTTAATCAATTTTTTTGGATTCTCAATTTTTGGATTTTACCGTTATTGGATATTTTACCCTTCACAAGACTATCCATCCACATGAAATCCCCTTTTTCTTCACCATATTCCGTCTGCTTCACCATTTGTTACCAAGTAAGATCTATGACTTATTTGTAGTTTCATTAAATACTTTTGCAAGCAAAATCCGATCCCACATTTTGCCAAATCCTACTCTCTGGTGAGAAGGAAAGTATTTCTTCGAAACTCCGCGGATTAAGGACTATCCGCTTATTTAGTGTTTCCTTTTTAAATTAAATATGTTTTTAACTCTTTTCAAAGTGTTTTTAACATGTTTTATTAACTACTTGTTCTATATATATATGCACACATTTTTTATGTTTGTGAGTTTGAAGGTTCGCAATTATTTTCTGACACCATGTTGTATTATGTGGACTGTATTAGTAAAGGGTTAGTGATAACATCGAGAGAAGAGAGACACACGTGTGAACGGAACAAAAGCTTTATTAACACTGAGAAAGAGTAGTAGTTTTTGTTATTACGATATACCACGTGGTTGTGTGGTCGGAGGTTGCAGGCAATACTGATGGTGGGAGTAATCTCAGTCAAGGGGAGATAACTCGTGTTACTTGATGTATATAACACGACCCATTCTAAGTAAGTTCAACACTTCTACTACATGCTAAGTTAGTTAAAAGTCGAATTCAAAAATCGTAAGTATTGTTGCTATTGGTAATTTTTTTCCTCTTATATTACAAAGGTAGAAGGGATCCATTTTTACAGATGATTATAAGAATGTTGGATTTCGTATACATTTTTAAGCAGATGTTTCCAATTTCTTTCGTTACAATTGTAATTCAATACAACACGGTCTACAATTCTGAAGACAATGTATCTTGTTCACCGTCTATTTATTAATTTACATTGCCATTTAATATGTATTTTCTTTCATAACGTAAGAAAGATTGACGGTCCGCCAAATGGAAAACTTTTCACTAAGTGACCCCTCCCTTAAATCAGCCCACCCACTCCCTCCTGAATAGATAGCATCTCGGTATCACAAATGCCATTTGACCGACCAGGCCAAGGGAGCTGGCCACCGTGGTTTTAGCCTCGAATGTCCAAGAAAAAAACAAACAAAAAAGCTAAGTAAAAATTTTAACTGTTTCGCATGAAATTAAGCAAATATTCTTTACATTTCCAGGCATATTGTAACCGATAATTTGTCTCCACTTAAATAGACTATTTCGCAGTTTACAATCTCATCTCGCTTAAATAATAAATCAATGCTATAGTAAGAAAAGAATCGGTAAAAAAAATTATGCTAATTTATTTAGAAGACAGTAGAACTTTATTTAAGTATGATACTTAATATAATCAGCCATCGAAAGCCGAAAAAAAAAACTGAGGACCCCCCCCCCAAAAAAAAAACAAATAAAATTAGATAAAATAAATTAAATAAAAAATCAAAGTGACCTCCCTACCTCGTACACTGCCATTTCCTCTCCGGATACCTGCTGTTCCGGGTGTGTGTTTTCCTAGCTATAAAGCCTATGCTCTTGATCCGTCATTTCATCAAAACACCAGGATGAGATGCTCTTATGTCTTGGTTAACAATTTATCAGTCTTTACAATTGTCTGTAAACTGATATCATTAAAAATTAGATAAGCTCTGTTTTATTCCAACAACCTTACACGCTTCCTTTCTTGACAAATTTGCCAACCGCATTACAAACGGATTTCCTTTTACGATAGAGGGTACACAACTGAAGCAGTATACTTAATATGTACAATACGTGCGTACTAAACTAAACCACCTTTGCTACCTATATCTAATCCTCATACTGAATCCTCATCAGCTCACAAATTTCTGTATCCTCGGACTCTTAATTTCTCAAATCTTACCTCACTAAGACATTATTCTGAATAGATACAAAAAATTCTCCTGAGCAGTTCAACATCCAGTGATCATATATCTAATCCTCATTTAATTCCTTATATCACTTTGAATATTACCTTAAATTTTCATTCTATCACTAAGTAGAACACCTCATAATACTCTATTCAACTACTTTTAAAAACTAGATAAACTCAGTTACAATATCAGAAGTGCTTCGTGCCTGACCTAGTTTACGGACTTGTACAATAAACCATGACACTAGTGTACTTATAATTCCTCTCAAAACCGCAAAAATACCACTGCTAGTATGCTATGTATATTCTTTGCCTCCAAGATGACTGCCTTGTCTATTTTGCATGACAAACTTCTTTTTTTTTTTTTTAATTCTCTCTCTCTCCTGATCACTAACCAACCAACTGCTCTATTTCCTAAGTTGCCACTAGATCTAATCCGTTGCATGTAACTTAGAGGGGTCCTTACTCTCAGCCCTTGACCCTAACAGACTCTTAAATCGATACACATTAACACCTAAAGACGTCTTAGTCATGCTTTTGATTATCCTCCTAATCCATAACTAAGCTTCTAAGTAAATACTTACTATCCATAATCCTATACATAGATTTAAAGTGATCTATAATGAACAGAAGTATTTAATATCTTTTTGATAAGAGATAGTATTGCAATAATTATTACACAAACTAAACCGATACTCCTTGTAATACAAACTTCCGGATATTAAGAGAAAGGCAAAGCCATCCTCCTTCGTTAGAAGTCTGAAGGCAACTTACTCAACGTCTAAAATTCCATGCATTCATATACAGTGAAAACATGCTATTTATCCATCCATCTATATTTAACTATACTTACAGAATACGCCATAACCTATATCTTTCAGGTATAACTGTACTCCAAATCAAATCTTCTCTTGTATCTATATTGAGCATATATCTTATCTTTCAGTCGTATTAAATACTCAGCTTGGGCACCAAATTTTAATTTCTAATATTAAGTAGATCATACTTTAACATGTTATCCTATTCCTGAATTTACAAAACTATATCTAACCATACATTAACTCGTCTCTCTTAAACCAATTCTGTTGAAAATTTAGTTGCTTCCACTGCATGAATTTTTACCTATCCCATCTCCCATTAAAAATGAAAATGGAAAGCATAGTAATGTTCTTTTTAATCAATTTGAGGAGTGTCATTTTTAAGTAGATATTAACCTAAATAACCGATTTTTCAGTAGATATTAATCTAAATAACCGATTAATATTAACTACCTATGCGGGGTCGCAGAAATACCTGGATTAGGACCCAGGCGCGGGGCAAACCCTCTCGTATCTATATTGAGCAGTTATCTTATCTTTTAAATACTCAGTTTGGGCACCAAATCATAATTTCTAATATCAAGTAAATCATACATTAACACTTTATCCTATTCCTAAACTTACTAAACTATATCTAACCATACATTCCTAAACTTACAAAACTATATCTAACCATATATTCCTAAACTTACAAAACTATATCTAACCATACATTCCTAAACTTACAAAACTATATCTAACCATACATTAACTCGTCTCTCTCAAACCAATGCTGTTGCAAATTTAGTATCTTTTCTCTTCCAGCGGAACAGTGTGCAAATGAGACCACTGAATGGTTCAAAACTGCAATTGAAGCACATGTTCCTGCACGGAAATTCTATAGCAAGCCCCACTCTCTCCAATGGTTTACTATTGCTTGTGCAGCTGCCATTTGTCAAAGGCAGCATGCGTTCTGCAGATTCAACCGACATAAGTCCAGCTCAAACAAACAGAAGTATATAGAAGCTAGAAATAATTGTAAGAGAGTGATAGCGACAGCTAAGACAGATTACTCTGAAACCACCAGAAAACGCATCGAAGCACAGAAATTAGGAACCCGGGATTTTTGGAAAATCTACAACAGCGTAGTAACTAATTGGCAGTAAACGATTCCCCCACTATCAAACAATCATGAGGTTGCTTGCACGGCAACTGACGAGGCTAAACTGCTTGCCAGTCGGTTTGCCTCAAACTCCACACTGGACCCGGCACACCACTCCCTCCCTGACTTTCCTTTGCGAACAGACGCCACACTAGACGATTTGAAAATCACCCCTTCCCAGATACATGGTATTATAAAAAAACCTAGACACCTCAAAAGCATGTGAATCTAATCTCATCCCGGCTGTGCTATTAAAAAATGCTCTGCCGAGGTTGCTCCAGTTCTCTCCAAACTTTACAATAAATGCCTTAACGAATCTTGCTTTCCCGACTGCTGAAAAACCGCTTCTGTGGTACCAGTCTTCAAGAATTCTGGTGAAAGAACTGACCCACTAAATTATCGCCCCATTAGCCTCCTCCCGCTTTTCGCCAAAATATTTGAGTCCTTAGTTAATCAAGCCCTAGTCCAGTACCTAATAGCTGCTAAACTCCTGGTTGACAAACAATATGGATTCAGGCAAGCCCGTTCAACAGCAGATATCTTAACTGTAGTCTCTGAACGTATATATCGTTCACTGGATAAAACAGGGGAGGGTAGAGCGGTAGCCCTTGATATATCTAAAGCTTTTGACAGGGTATGGCACGATGGTCTTCTAAGGAAAATTAGATCATATGGAATCACTGGAAGAATTCATAATGTAATTAAATCCTTCTTAAGTAAGAGAAAAATCCAAGTTGTCCTCAACGGTCGTACATCTAAACAATATGACATAAATGCGGGAGTACCCCAGGGGTCTATTCTTGGACCTCTATTATTCCTGATATTCATAAATGACCTCCCTGATAAAATTGTTTTGGAGATGGGTATATTTGCCGATGACACCACTCACTATAACAGGCATGAGGGGAAAACAAATGAACGCATATCCAAGTAAACGACAGAAACACTAGAGGATGATCTCCAATCTGTAGTGGAATGGGGACAAAAATGGATGGTCACATTCAATGCTGCTAAGAGTAAGCTTGTTTCCTTCAATAACTACAAGAAACCTTCTCTCCCACCAATAGCAATGGCCAAGAATACATTGTCTGAAAGTACTTCTTTTAAACTCCTCGGCCTTATGTTTACAGGGAATATGAACTGGAATAGATACATTGAGAGCATTGCCATGGCTGCTGCAAAGAAGGTTGGCTTCCTCTACCATGCTAGAAAACTACTTATGCCTGAAAGTATCCTGTACCTCTATAAGGCCACCATTCACTCATGTATGGATTACTGTTGTCACATCTGGGCTGGTGCATCTGCTGTTTGTCTCTCGCTCCTGGACAAGGTTCAAAAGAGAGTCGCCAACCTGATAGGTCCTGAACTGTCATCTAGGCTTCAGCCTCTGTCCCATCGATGAGATATTGCATCCCTCTGCCTGTTCTACAAATACTTTAATGGTGAATGCTCTGACGAACTGCAAACATTTGTACCTCCTCGACATAACTACTCCCGACAAACCCGACAAGCCACTAAGTCTCACCCCTTTACAGTAGAGATCCCTAGATGCAAGAAAGCCTTTTATTCCAATAGTTTCTTCCCCAGAACTGCAGGTCTTTGGAACTTCCTTTCGGGATTCTGCTTTCCCAACTGTACTGATATGCAGAAGTTCAAGTGTATTGTGAACAAACATCTTGCTTCTCGACTCCCTTCATAATGCCCCTGCAAATTATGTCCCTGATAGTAGCCCCCTGCTTCAAAGTGGCACTGTGCCTTGTTTGGGGTGAAAATTTAATAATATATATACATATACTTATCTCGCATTTTCTTTTAGATTTTCGTTTTATAAGCTCTTAATATTTGGATCAGTCACAAAGCGTATAAAATAAGTCTTCTTTACATATAATTTGAAACGAACACAAGCTATAAAATTAAATAAAAAATGACTGACAGCGATTATATGATCTATTAAAAGAAAAAATCCTTTTATATTTTCAAAAGTTACATGCACTCATAATACAACACTAAAAGAATTTAAAATACGGTATATTTAAAAAATAAGAACTGATAGCGTCCCAAATTACAATTACGAGTTTCGGACGCTGAAAACTGTGTTTAATCTACAGTTGAAAACTTGACACCTGCTTGTGCCCCCCTCAAAGATCTATGATACAGCAAAATAATCAGTCTGTCTGTTTGTTTGACTGTCTGTCCATCTGTCTGTCCACCTGTCTCGGTTTCTGTCTGTCTGTCTGTCTCTCTCTCTCACTCTCTCTCTCTCTCTCTCTCTCTCTCTCTATATATATATATATATATATATATATATATATATATATATAATGTTCATGTATGTCTTTCTGTTTGTTCGACAATGCAATAGAACATTAAGCCGTGAAGTACGAAAATATGAAAGAAAACTTTCCAAGTTAAAATATTATGAGAAATCCAATACTTACATTCATATTTACCCCTGAATTCATTTGGGGTAATCAGGGACAAAATTATTGATCATGTCTTGATGGAGATAAAAGTAAGTGTCCTTTGAAAAAAAAAAAACGAATATTGTGTTCTCCGTCATCTTTGTCCGAAAATAGAATAGCATTAAGACTTAAGAACAATTTCCAGAGTTATTTCTAAAATTCAGTAGTTAAGAAACACAACTATTTCAAAATGTAAATATATGTTAATAAAATGGCGATTTGGCGTATGTGTTTAATCAAAACGACCAATACTTTTGTTGCAATTCTATTCATTGTTCAATTTTTGCTCGTTATAAGATAAGCATTGCAAAATGAAGGAACGAAACAATTATCATGTATATTAATTGAATAATTTTACTTCGGAAAATAATAAAAAATAATATACAAAAGTAATAATGAATAATATACAAAAAAATAAAAAAAATAACATACAAAAGTAACAAAGAATAATATACAAACGTAATAAAGAATATACAAAAATAATAAAAAATAATATACAAAAATAATAAAGAATAATATACAAAAATAGTAAAGAATAATATACAAAAATAATAAAAAATAATATACAAAAATAATAAAAATAATACACAAAAAAATAAAAATAATATACAAAAATAATAAAAAATAGTATACAAAAATAATAAAGAATAATATACAAAAATAGTAAAGAATAATATACAAAAATAATAAAAAATAATATGCAAAAATAATAAAAAATAGTACACAAAAATAATAAAGAATAATATACAAAAATAGTAAAGAATAATATACAAAAATAATAAAAAGATAACATACAAAAGTAATAAAAAATGATATACAAATATAATAACGAATAATATATAAATATATTAAAGAATAATATACAAAAATAATAAAGAATAATATACAAATATAATTAAAAATAACATACAAAAGTAATAAAGAATAATATAAAAAAATAATAAAGAATAATATACAAAAATAATAACGAATAATAAACAAAAATAATAAAGAAAAATATACAAAAATAATAAAAAATAATATAAAAAAATAAGAATAATATACAAAAGTAATAAATAATAATATACAAAAATAATAAAGAATAATATACAAAAATAATAAGAATAATATACAAAAATAATAAGAATAATATACAAAAATAATAAGAATAATATACAAAAATAGTAAAGAATAATATACAAAAATAATAAAGAATAATATACAAAAGTAATAAAAAATAATATAAAAAAATAATAAGAATAATATACAAAAATAATAAGAATAATATACAAAAGTAATAAGAATAATATACAAAAGTAATAAAGAATAATATACAAAAATAATAAAAATAATATACAAACGTAATAAAAAATAATATACAAAAATAATAAGAATAATATACAAAAATAATAAGAATAATATACAAAAATAATAAGAATAATATACAAAAGTAATAAAGAATAATATACAAAAATAATAAGAATAATATACAAAAATAATAAAAAATAATATACAAACGTAATAAAAAATAATATACAAAAATAATAAAGAATAATATACAAAAATAATAAGAATAATATACAAAAGTAATCAGAATAATATACAAAAATAATAAAAAATAATATACAAACGTAATAAAAAATAATATACAAAAATAATAAAGAATAATATACAAAAATAATAAAGAATAATATACAAAAAATAATAAGAATAATATACAAAAGTAATATAGAATAATATACAAAAATAATAAAGAATAATATACAAAAATAATAAAAAATAATATACAAAAATAATAAAGAATTATATACAAAAATAATAAAGAATAATATACAAAAATAATAAAGAATAATATACAAAAATAATAAAGAATAATATACAAAAATAATAAAAATAATATACAAAAATAATAAAGAATAATATACAAAAATAATAAAGAATAATATACAAAAATAATAAGAATAATATACAAAAATAATAAAAAATTATATACAAAAATAATACAAAATAATATACAAAAATATTAAAGAATAATATACAAAAATAATAATGAATAATATACAAAAATAATAAAGAATGATATACAAAAATAATAAAAAATAATATACAAAAATAATAAAAAATTATATACAAAAAAAAGAATAATATACAAAATAATAAAAAATAATATACAAAAGTAATAAAAAATAATATACAAAAATAATAAAGAATAATATACAAAAATAATAAAGAATAATATACAAAAATAATAAAAAATAATATACAAAAATAATAAAGAATAATATACAAAAATAATAAATAATAATATACAAAAATAATAAAAAATAATATACAAAAATAATAAAAAATAATATACAAAAATAATAAAAATAATATACAAACGTAATAAAAAATAATATACAAAAATAATAAAAAATAATATACAAAAATAATAAAAAATAATATACAAAAGTAATAATAAATAATATACAAAAATAATAAAAAAATATATACAAAAATAATAAAAATAACATAAAAACGTGATAAAAAATAATATACAAAAATAATAAAGAATAATATACAAAAATAATAAAAAATTATATACAAAAATAATAAAAAATAATATACAAACGTAATAAAAAATAATATACAAAAATAATAAAGAATAATATACAACCGTAATAAAAAATAATATACAAAAATAATAAAGAATAATATACAAAAATAATAAAAATAATATACAAAAATAATAAACCATAATATACAAAAATAATAAAAAATTATATACAAACGTAATAAAAAATAATATACAAAAATAATAAAGAATAATATACAAAAATAATAAAGAATAATATACAAACGTAATAAAAAATAATATACTAAAATAATAAAAAATAATATACAAACGTAATAAAAATAATATACAAAAATAATAAAGAATAATATACAAAAATAATAAAGAATAATATACAAAAATAATAAAGAATAATATACAAACGTAATAAAAAAATAATATAAAAAAATAATAAGAATAATATACAAAAATAATAAAAAATAATATACAAAAATAATAAAAAATAATATAAAAAAATAATAAAAAATAATATACAAAAATAATAAAGAATAATATACAAAAATAATAAAGAATAATATACAAAAGTAATAAAAAATAATATACAAAAATAATAAAAAATAATATACAAACGTAATAAAAAATAATATACAAAAATAATAAAGAATAATATACAAAAATAATAAATAATAATATACAAAAATAATAAAAAATAATATACAAAAATAATAAAAAATAATATACAAACGTAATAAAAAATAATATACAAAAATAATAAAGAATATTATACAAAAATAATAAAGAATAATATACAAACGTAATAAAAAATAATATACAAAAATAATAAAAAATAATATACAAAAATAATAAAAAATAATATACAAAAATAATAAAAAATAATATACAAAAATAATAAAAAATAATATACAAAAATAATAAAGAATAATATACAAAAGTAATAAAAAATAATATACAAAAATAATAAAAAATAATATACAAAAGTAATAAAAAATAATATACAAAAATAATAAAAAATAATATACAAACGTAATAAAAAATAATATACAAAAATAATAAAGAATAATATACAAAAATAATAAAAAATAATATACAAAAATAATAAAAAATAATATACAAAAATAATAAAAAAAATATACAAACGTAATAAAAAATAATATACAAAAATAATAAAGAATAATATACAAAAATAATTAAAAATAATATACAAAAATAATAAAAAATAATATACAAAAATAATAAAGAATAATATACAAAAATAATAAAGAATAATATACAAACGTAATAAAAAATAATATACAAAAATAATAAAAAATAATATACAAAAATAATAAAAAATAATATACAAACGTAATAAAAAATAATATACAAAAGTAATAAAAAATAATATACAAATATAATAAAAAATAATATACAAAAATAATAAAAAATAATATACAAAAATAATAAAAAATAATATACAAAAATAATAAAAAATAATATACAAAAATAATAAAAAATAATATACAAAAATAATAAAAAATAATATACAAAAATAATAAAAAATAATATACAAATATAATAAAAAATAATATACAAAAATAATAAAAAATAATATACAAAAATAATAAAAAATAATATACAAAAATAATAAAAAATAATATACAAAAATAAAAAAAATAATATATTAAAGTAATAAAAAATTATATACAAAATAGTCTAACCGTAAATGTGCAGAATTAGGAGTTTGTGAATTTTCGTGCATTTGCATGACATTATCTCAGTTGAAGAGTGTTGTTATGGTAACAGGTTTCGCACGTTTAGCTTCCAACAATTCTGACTCAAATCTGATATTGAACTTCAAATCGAAAGTGCATGCTAAATCCTGTAATGGATCCACTTTCGATTTGAACTTCAGTATCCTTTTTTTGCAGCATCAAGGTACAATTTCCCTTATTCTATGTAGCTAAAATGATTTAAAAACTTTAAAAACATTTAATTTTATTTTCTATGTTTATTACCTGTAGCAAATTAGGTGAAAACCTTTTATAATATTTACTAATATTTTCCTCCGAGAAGATTTATAGACATCGAAAACACATTGGTTAAGGAAATATATTTTACTATACTGTATTCTTTGTCTTGCATACAATAAAATTTCTATATTTGAAATTTAACTTTTTCAAATCACAAATTTTAAATTCCTCAATTATGATTTATTTGCTCTATCTAGTATATTGAGCAATTTTATTTAGCTGTGATAGTCTTATATAAAATATTACATCCAATAATATTTTGTAAGACCGATAATCACTGGATTTGCACATCAAATTGTATTTCATTATTCTGTATATATATATATATATATATATATATATATATATATATATATATATATATATATATATATATATATATAATTGTGATTAGTTTTTTTGGAAAAAGAATTCCAGCAGAGTGCTCAATTAAAAGGAAAATCCAAATTTTAAGAGCGTACTTATATTTTGTGTACAGAAAGTTGTTAGTTGAGACAGGTCATTGGTACCGTCGGTTTCAAGCCCGATAATAAGGCCCGTTTAAGGTATCCTTATCGAGCTCTCTTCAGCCAATATTCGTCTATCTTATAACCGGAAGTGTGAAGTATATATACCTCGCGAGTCCACGTTCAAATCTCGTTTTGTTTAATCCCCCCCCCTTTTTTTTTTTTTTTTTTTTTTTTTTTTTATCTATCTATATCTATCTATATATATATATATATATATATATATATATATATATATATATATATCGGGTAATGTAATACCTAATTTTCAACTTTTAATTATTTAAATTTAAGATCTAATTTCGAAAAAATGTTTTTTTTATAAATTTTTCGTTTTATCTGAGAAAACAATCGTCTCATTTTCTCTTTTTATTTTTTTGATATCAGCTGTCATTGTTTTTTGAAATTGATTTGATCTATGTTTAAATTCAAGCTTAGCGATAATGTCTAGTAAATCTTTTTCAAAATTTTCTAATTCTTCCACTTTACTCGGGTATTTTATAGATTTTAATCCAAAATTGTTTTTCACATTCTCTTGGATGTTTGTTTCGTTTATAACCTTCCATCTCATCCTCTGAATTACATCTTCAATTTTCGATAGTAGGATTCTTGTATACAGCTGGTTACTTGGTGTTGGTATATTTTTAGTGGAGTAATTTAAGGTATATTGTTCCATCTCCGGTTGTTTTTAAAGAAGGTGGTCTTTACTTCCTGTTTTGTGGTGTTCTTTCCCGATAGTGCTCAACCACTAGGCTATTGGTATTTACCGTAAATTCCTGGTGATATATATATATATATATACAGAGAGAGAGAGAGAGAGAGAGAGAGAGAGAGAGAGAGAGACCGCCAAATTTATGGCGTGTTTTTGATTTTCATAACAGAATCTGTCTTCAAAAATCTACCAAAAATCAGGTAATTATCTAATCAATACAAAAATTTCACCGATTAATAAGTAAATAATGAATTTCATATAGGTGTAACTTTTTCCATATTCTTCGAATAAATATCTTTTTGGGGACTTCATACCCCTATTCATCATTTATCCCTTGTTCGACCCTTAAAGTCCAAGCGATTCATTAAGCACACACTCATTTTGTGGTAGGAGGGTGAATGACTGTAGAAAAAGAAAATCACAGGGTACTTTCGATATCGAAGATTGAAATCCGAAATTTGAATGTGCTTACTTTTTTATCTTTTGCGTTTTGAAGTGTGAGATGCATTGAATATCTTATCAATAATTATCTTTCAGATGAGGATAAAAAAATATTTTTATGAAAACGCTAAAATATACATGCTTTAATTCTTTTTTTAAATAAATTAAAAATTTAATTTTAGAATGTCTAAACTTTTTATGTACCAGTACATAAAAAAGCTTTAAAGAATCGATAAAAAAAAACAGGGTGTGAAAATTATAAGTATTAATTATATCTGCAAGTGTCGTTTTACGTGAAATTTTTTCAAACTACGGTAGCCCGTTACGGGTTACAAAAAGTTGTTACCCCCATTTTTGAAAATTAACTATTAACTATGAAAACATGAATTTCCGTAGATGATGGTTGTGACATCCGAACAAGTTGCACCCCCAAAAGGGTTACCAAAAATAGTCCTTTTAAGGGCCACCAAATTCTAATGAAAGTCTTTGCCAACTTGATTTATGTAATAACGAATTGGGGAAAATACAGTATGATCTAGTTTATGAAAAAAGAGTGTGGCTCATTGGTTATTATTAATTAGAAAATAAGAAAGGAAAACTGATTTTAATCATGATATTAAAAACTGGCTAAAAGTGATGTTAAAACTGAAAAATATAATGATAAAAATTTATGTTTGATGTAAAAAATAGAAAAAAGCATTTTTTCTTCACGTTTAACAAGTATTAAGAAAAATTTTAAAGCTTGACTGATCAATTATTTTGAAGGAAAAGAAATTATAAAGCTAAAAATAACATATTTTTCCATAAATGGCGGTTGTAATTATAATTTACTTAAATCATTTAAAAAAGAATGTTACATTAAAAGTCATGAAAATGCTTAAATAAATATTTAGACGCGACTGGCTTCCCATACCTAAAATTCAAGATGGCGGCGTAAGTAAAATGTACGAGCTCATGATACAAAATGGAATTATTGTAATGTATTTAAATAAATCAGGTAATTATATTCTAATATTCTTGCATATTCTTATAGTCAATCATAGTATATTTTATTTAGACATAAAAAGTTAATTGATTCGAAAACCCTTTAAAACAATTTATGTTTTATTTACATTCTACAAAGACTGGATTAAACGTGTTTTTTTTTTTTTTTTGAAAAATTGAAAACATAAAATTCTATTAAAAATTCTAAAAAAATGTATTATATTATTCTGCTTTAAACATAATAAACTT
>NC_136507.1:4463191-4493191 GCF_053919585.1 Euprymna scolopes | reverse complement strand
TGTCCATGTGAAAAAACAGTCAGTGTGTAACTGTAAGACCCACAATTGTAAAGATTGTTCCCTGTGCTTTGTTGATGGTTATTGCAGATAACAATAAACTTGGAAAGTGCAATTTCCTAAAGTGTAATGATGTATCCGCTGGAATCATAGGAATGCATGGAATGAAGATATATTCATCTGTGAAAGGTCCTGTTAAGATTGTTGTTTCTATGATATTGTTTGTTAATTTTTTTTACTGCAAGCTATGTGCCATTGCAAAGCTTGGATTGGTTTATATTTCACAACATAATAATTAGTAAACCAAATTTCAGTTGCAATACATGCGGTGGCATCCCTGGCAAATATAGCTGTTGGATAATTAACCACTTTATCTGCTTTCACAACAGTGTCGATGGATTTGTATTTGACTACCTCACTTGGAATTTTACATTGAATAATAGCGTTAAGTTCATGGGCATCTTTGTATTGACCTGCAAGAATAGCTCATTCACTCAGTCAAATGGAATTCTTATAATTTGAATATCTGCAAAAATCTTTAAACTAACTATTCTTTTGATGAAATAAAATTACAGAAGTTAAAAGTAAAAAAAAATTGCCCTTAACTCTGATCAGCTGGCACTTTTTCGTACCCAATTTCCCACAAGTGATGCAAAAGTTTTTGTGCGGATCGAACAGTCTGCAACTGGATATGCATATTTTGAGTTAAGTTTAATGCCTTCACATGGAACAAAAAAGTAGAGTATTTGAGGCAAGCATTTATTTCATCTGCTTGTGTTGATTGAAGAATAACAGGTAACATTTGTCTGAAATATCCTGCAAGCAATATTACTGCATTCCCAAATGGTCTGAAATTGCCACGCAAATCTTGCAAGGATCGACCAAGAGCCTCAAGTGATTTTTTGCGTACCATTGTGCATTCATCCTAAACAATAAGTTTGCATTTCTGCAATATTTTTCCCCATATTGGATATTTTGGAGATGTTGAACATGAGATTTTTGAAAAACTGAATGTTTTAAAGTAGAATAAATAATTCTTTTACTTGGCAGCAAGGTCGCAGGTATTCCTCATGCAGCAAGGGCTAAGGCTATGTCATTTTGTTACCAACTGGCGGCCAAAATCAATTTAATTAGAAAGGTTTTACCAGTTACTTCTGGTGCTGTTCAAGGTAGCAGTAATTTCCAAATAACTTCTATTCTCACAGTCAGTAAATTAGGTGACTAAAATAGGATTTATCCATGTTTTGACAATGCCTTATTCACTGTAATTAATTTAGGAGACTAAAATAGGATGAGGGATTAGAGATGGACAGACAGAGAGGAAGATATATAGATAGAAAAGAGAAAGTGAGAGGAAAATAAAGAAAGAGAAGAAGATAGAGAGATAAAGGGATTGATAGATAAACAGAGAGAGGGGAGAGTTAGAAACAGAGAGGGATGAGACAGGGGAAAGGAGAGAGATAGAGGGAGTTAGAGAAAGGGTCTCAAAGAGAGATTGAGAGGGTGATATAGAAAGAAAGATAGATTGAGAGAGGGAAAGGGAGGTATGGATAGAAAGAGATATTAAGAGAGGAAGAGAGAGGGGAGAGAAACAGAAGGTGAACTACACTTCACCGTTTTTTCCTCGTTCAGTAGAGAAGAAATCTTTTGAGACTGAGGCAATTTTAATGTTTTGTTATTACCCAGAGTACCCCTTTTTTTGGAGGGGGGGGCTAGATTTTCCTCACATTAGAAACCGACTGGGTTATCTGTACTTTCACTTAACAAATTAATAAAAGAAAAACACATTGTAAAATTTGAATTTAACATGAAAATACTATTTTAAAAAATAGCACGATAACATAAGTGCATAAGTGTCACTTTAGGTACTCCTTGGGCGTTGAGTTCCATAACGACCAGTATAATTATTTAATGGTCGCTCCCTAACCCCCCCCCATAGTCAAGGCTAATGCATGCGCACATAACATTTTTTTATTTACTGACGTTGGCTTAGTAACTAAATGATTTATTGATAATTTTGTAACCCTTAAACGCATGCCGGAAGATTTAAATTGGTTCATTATTGTTGTAATGAAAAAAAAAGTTTCATTCAACACAAAACCAAAAACAGATATCAATGATAAATGATTTATTATTCTATTCATTGAAATTTACTAATTTTTAAATAAAAAAAAAGTAAAAAAATAAATTAATAAAAAAATAGTTGCTTATGTGCGCATAAAAAACTTGTTTTTTTTTTTTGTATTTTTATTTTTAAGATTAGGTCCACCTTATAATCACCCCCAACCTCCTCATCTTAAGAACGGCTTCCGGAAAAAAACACCACTTTTGGAGGGGGGGACTATTTGCAAAATTTAACTGATATTTGTTGTCAGCATACCCACCCAAAAATACTATTTAAAAAAAAAGGAGGGGTCAGTGCCCGTGGCAGAGAAGTAGATTTATTTATCAATAAAAGTTGCGGAGAAGTAAATTTATTTATCAATAAAAGTCGTCATTTAAAAAAGAAAATTGTGGAGGTGGAAAAAATTATCCCGAAGTTTATTACAAAAACGTTTTGTCTTCGCACTATTCAACAATTTGTTCATCCGCGCATGTAAATTAAAAAATATTTGAAAAAGTGAGAAGTTATCAGTAAATAATTTAGTCTTTTTTTTTAAATTTATTTATTTATTTATTTATTTATTTATTTACATTAGGTCCACCTCCACAAATGTTAAGAACGGCTTTCAGAATAAACACCCTCAACCTCTCCATGTTAACAACGGATTTCGGAATAAAAACCATTGGGGGGGGGATATTTACAAAATTTAACCGATAAAAGTCGTCATTTAAAAAGAAATTTAAAATCAAATGTTTGTAAAAGTGAGAAATTATTAATAAATGTTTAGTAACATTTTTCAGTGCTAATGCAGAGAGTGATCCGCGCTATTTTTTAAATCGTATTTCCACGTTTAATTAAAGTTTTATGATATGTTTTTTTTATTCAATTGCAAGGTTAAAGTACAGAATAGGTACAAAACACCCTCCACATGTTAAGAATGGCTTTTTAAATAATAACGTTATTATTTCAGCATGGATCACTCTCTGCATGAATACCCATTTTTCTTTTAATATTCATAAAAAGTAAAACTTTTTTTCAAAATAAATAAATGTTTGTAAATGTGACAAATAAGCGTTTAGTTACGGCAACATCAGTAAATAAAAGATGTTACGTGCGGGGTGGGGTGGCGGACTAAGGGAGCGACTATTATTTTTTTCTGCTGCTCGCCATGGAACTCAACGCCCAAGGAGTACCAAAATGTATTTTTTTTTTTTTGTCAAATAAATAAATTTCAAGCAATTTTTGCAATAAATAATAGATAGCAACTTCGTTAATTTTACGACTCGCTCCAGCATATTATAAACTTCCCCATGTTAAAACGGCTTTCGGAATGAACACCCCAACCTCCCCATATTAAGAACGGCTTTCGAGGTTTATGGAAGGGCGTGTTTTTTTTAACATGGGGATGTTAGGGTGTTTATAATACGTTGAGGCATGTCGTAAAAATGAAAGAGTTTAGAAAAAGTTAAAACAAACTTTTTTATGTAAACAATGCCATGAAAAGAAACTAAACAATTAAAACGTAATGTTTCATGAGTGAAAAGCCTTAACATAAATAAAGGAATTTAAAATTTAAAAATTTGTAAGTACATAAATGAATTTACATTTTTAAAATATGGGATTATTTATTTATTTTTTGTGTGTGTGTGCTAATGTAGAGAGTGATCCGCGCTATTTTTAAAAATTGTATTTCCACGTTTAATTAAAGTTTTATGATATGTTTTTATTCAATTGTAAGGTTAAAGTACAGAATAGGTACAAAACACCCTCCCTTCCCCATGTTAAGAATGGCTTTCTAAATAATGTTAATGATTCAGTACTGTTCCTTGTCTGCTTAAGTTTAACTTTTGTTTATTAAATTGTTAGGTGAAAGTCCAGAATAGTTACAAAACACCCCTATCTATGTTAAGAATGGCTTTCTTAATAATAACATCATTATTTCAGCGGGGTAGCTTCTCTGCATAAGTACCATGTTTTGTTTTTAAATTGTTAGGTGAAAGGACAGAATAGTTACAAAATACCATCCCCATGTTAAGAATGTCTTTCTAAATAACATTATTTCGGCACGGTATTTTCTATGCATACGTACTATCTATTTTTGTTTATTAAATTGCTAGGTGAAAGTATAGAATAGATGCAAAACTCCCTCCCCATGTTAAGAATAGCTTTTTAAATAACGGTATTATTTCAACACGGTACCTTCTCTGCATAAGTACTATCTTTTGTTTATTAAATTGTTAGGTGAAAATATAAAATAGTTACAGAACACTCTCCCTTTCCCATGTTAAGAATGGCTTTCTTAATAGCGTTATTCTAGCACGGTACCTTCTCTGCATAAGTACCATCTTTTGTTTATTAAATTGTTAGGTGAAAGTATAGAATAGTAACAAAACGTCCTCCCCATGTTAAGAATGGATTTCTAAATAACGTTATTATTCTATTATTATGGTACTTTCTCTGCATAAGTACCATGTTTTGTTTATTAAATTGTTAGGTGAAAGTACAGTACTCATGCAGAGAGTGATCCGTGTTAAAATAATAACGTTATTATTTAAAAAGCCATTCTTAACATGGGGAGGGGAGGGTGTTTTGTACCTAATCTGTATTTTAACCTTACAATTGAATAAAAAAAACATATAATAAAACTTTAATTAAACCTGGAAATACGATTTAAAAAATAGCGCGGACCACCCTTTGCACTAGCACCAAATATTATTATTTAAGCAAGTTACCAATCCGTTAAAAAAACTGTACTTTTACCAACCAATCTTATATCGAAAAACAAAAAAGATTTTTTTTTAAAACTCAAAAAGCAAGCGATGAACTTTTTTTTTTGCCTTATATAATAAAGAAAAATGTTTAAATTAAAAAATTTGGAAGATAAACAAATGAATTATGTTTTTTTTTACTTATCGATTAAACAGAAAATGAAATCTACTTCGTTTCGTGAATTCGTGGCTGTGAAATGAATCGAACCGGAAGTTCAGTTTTATCAACAAAACAGCTACGCACTAACCGTTATGAAAATATATTTATTTTATTTAATATTTTAATAATTCGTGAGGTAAATTTATTTTAATAACATAAAAACATCCCTCGACTCTAAAGATGGGTTGTCTGAAAATTTCAAATAAATTGGTAACGTAGAAATATGGTTTTATTCGCTTATAACGAACCAAGAATTACATTTTTATATATATAGATATATAAATATATATAAATATATATATATTTTTTTTTTATTACATTTTCACCCCAAACAAGGCAAATTGCCACTTTGGTGTAGGGGGCTACTATCAGGGGCAAAAACTACTGGGGTACTATATAGGGATTTGGGCAGCAAGGTGTCGGTTCACGTTACACTTGAACTTCTGCACGTCAGTACTGTTGGGGAAGCAGGGACCTGCGATGGAATTCCAGAGTCTAGCGGTTCTGGGGAAGAAACTATTGGAGTAAAAAGATCTTTTACATCTAGGGATCTCTACAGTGTGGGGGTGGGATTTAGTAGCCTGTCGGGTTTGTCGAGGGTGCACACGTCGTGGGGGCACAAGTGATTGCAGTTCGTCAGAGCATTCACCACTAAAATACTTGTAGAAAAGGCAGAGGGATGCAACTTTTCGTCGATGGGACAGAGGCTGAAGCTTAGATGCCAGTTCAGGGCCTATCAGGTTTGCGACTCTCTTTTGAACCTTGTCAAGGAGCGAGAGACTAGTAGCAGATGCACCAGCCCAGATGTGGCAGCAATACTCCATACATGGGCGAATGGTGGCCTTATAGAGGTACAGGATACTTTCGGGTGTTAGTAGATTTCTAGCACGGTAGAGAGAGCCCACCTTTCTTGCAGCGGCCCTGGCAATGCCTTCAATGTAATTGTTCCAACTCATGTTTCCTGTGAACGTTAGGCCAAGGAGTTTGAAAGATGGACTCTCAGATAAAGAGTCGTTGGCCATTGCTATGGGTGGTAGAGAGGGTTTCTTGTAATTATTGAATGAAACTAGTTTAATCTTGGCAGCATTGAACGCGACCAACCACTTTTGTCCCCATTCCACTACAGATTGGAGGTCTTCCTCTAGTGTTTCTGCCATTTCTTTAGAAATGTGTTCATTCGTCTTCCTGTCGTGCCTGCCATAGAGTGTAGTGTCATCAGCATATATATCCATCTCAGAGGCAATGTTGTCGGGGAGGTCATTTATGAATATCAGGAACAATAGAGGTCCAAGGATAGAACCCTGGGGCACCCCCGCATTTATATCATATTGTTTAGATGTACGACTGTCGAGGACAACCTGGATTTTTCTCTTATCTAAGAAGGATTTAATTATGTTAAGTATTCTACCAGTGATATATATATATATATATATATATATATATATATATATATATATATATATAAATATCTATATATATGTATGTATTTATCTATAAAAGTGAAAGTGTCTGTCTGTCTGTTTGTCTGTCTGTGTAAACTTCCCTACACAATAACTGTGTTAATTTTCTGTCTACAGACTCGAAATGTGATATACAGTGTATTGAGATTTGGGAAAATATTTGTAATGGGGTTTCGGCCAGAAATTTGGCTATTAAGGGGTTAAAGTTAAACGATTTGTCCTTTGAGAACTCTACCAAAGTCCTCCGCCAATTTTGGGTATATACAATTGAAATTTTAGAAATAGGTTTCTTGGACATGGATCTAACCTAATAACTTGATTTGAGCCAAAACAATAAATGTAAAAGGGTAATTATAGTGGTCAAAGTTTTTAAAAAATTTAACCTCTGTGATCTCTACCAAATTACTCAGACATTTTCTCGTCTAAACATTTGAAATTTTACATGAAGGATATTCAGAGATAGAGCAAGCTTTTTAATCGGTTTGGGTCGAGAATTTGAGCTATATGTCTGCGTAAAACTTTCGACAGAGGCGCCGGATTTTAACAAGATAAGTATCGTTTTGAAGCTCCACCCTTCAGACGACAAATACCGAAAAAATGGCTAAAAAAATTAATTTCTTCACCCTCAACTTGGCACTTTTCTACAGGGAGGGGTCGCTTTTTTCGCCGATATTTTCGAAAGTCATCCCCTCTTTTCGATTGTCTAGCCTTAATTTAAACCTACGGCACTTCCGGTTTCGCGATGGTCGTAACAGCAAAGACGTCACGATATATAAATATACATATATATATATATAAATATATATATATATATATATATATATATATATATATATATATATATATATATAAATATATATATATATATTTATATATATATAGATATATATATATAAATATATATATATAAATATATATAAATATACATATATATATAAATATATATATATAAATATATATATATAAATATATTTATATATATATAAATATATTTATATATATATAAATATATATATAAATATAGTTATATATAAATATATTTATATATATATATAAATATATTTATATATATAAATATATTTATATGTATGTATGTATATATATATATATATATATATATAATTACTTAATTCACTCACATAAAATTAATATTCGAAAGTATAAATTTATGCGTAAACTTTAAGTATTTACTTCAAAAGTGGTCAATACGTAGGTAGAGCTAGTTGTAAGTTATAAAATATTCTGAATATTCCGCGTTTCACCCACTCTAGGATTCTTCAGGCTTATGTGCGAATTCTGTGGTTGTTCGTCGTTTTTATATGCTAATCTTCTCTTGAAATTTTAGTTCGCCAATCAGCTTTCTAGTATCCACCGCACCCTTATAGCACACACAAAGGAACAGGTCAACCAGAGGTCAAATAGGCCTTTGTCGATAAATGCATTCTCATTGGCTGATAGGAAGGGCGCGGTGGATACTAGAAAGCTGATTGGCGAACTAAAATTTCAAGAGAAGATGAGCATATAAAAACGACAAACAGCCACAGAATTCGCGCATAAGCCTGAAGAATCCTAGAGTGGATGAAACGCGGAATATTCAGTGTAGCTTAATCGCCATATATATTTTATAACTTTATAACTTACTATATATATATATATATATATATATATATATATATATATATATATATATATATATATATATATATATATATATATATTAGTGGTATTATTATTTCATTTGCCCATATTAAATATATGAGGAGATATATTTTAGGTATCGATTTTCAATATTTACAATATTCAATACATAAGAAGAGCTAGGAAGCAAGTTATGAGAAAATATGTCAATTAAACTCCACAGAATCCTCCGCGTTTCATTCCCGTAAAGAATTCTCAGTTCAAAATTTTATATGAAACGCGGAAGATTCTGTGTAGCTTATTTATAATTATAATTATTAAGGTCGTTTAAAAATACGTAACGTTGTGCAAGGTCGGAGAAATATAAACTAAAAGGCAGTCAACTAGTATTTATGCAACGTTAACGAATTCCACTCATTCGAACACTCTAGACTGTCTACGGTAGGAATTCTCACCTCCTACTGGTGATTGCGGAATTATGAAGCATAAATATCTGTAAATATAAAAAATAATTATATATATATATATATATATGTATATATATATATGTATATATATATATATATAAAAGTGAACGTGTCTGTCTGTCTGTCTGTCTGTCTGTGTGTCTGTCTGTCTGTGTACATTTCCCTACGCAATAACTCTGTCAATTTTTAGTCTATAGACTCGAAATTTGAAATACCGGGTACTGAGATTTGGGAAAATCGATGTGACGGGTGTCAGCCAGAAATTTGGCTGTTAAGGGGTCAAATTTGAACGATTTGACCTTTAAGAACTCTACCAAACTCCTCCGACAATTTTGGGTCTAGACACTTGAAATTTTAGATATAGGTTCCTTGAACATGGATCTAACTTAATAAAGTGATTTGAGCCCGAAACAATAAATTTTAAGGGGTCATAATAGGGGTCAAAGTTCTAAAAAATTAACCATTTTTTTGTTTTTTTTTGCTTTTTTTGCACAGCATACACCTCCAAACACACGAGCAAGGGGTCAAAGTTCAACGATTTGACCTTTGAGAATTCTACCAAACTCCTCCGCCAATTGTGGGTTTAAACACTTGAAATTTTAGATATAGGTTCCTTAGACATGGATATAACTTAATAACTTGATTTGAGTCCAAAACAATAAATGTTAAGGGGACATAATAGGGGTCAAAGTTTAAAAAAATTGACCGCTTTTTCTTTTTCTTTTTTTTTTTCTTAACATTCACCTCCAAACACCCGGGCAACGCCGGGCTGAAATGCTAGTATATATATATATATATATATATATATATATATATATATATATATATATATATATAACCTTATTACATAAGAAATATAAGATTCATATCACTGATATGGTAGATAATTAGACTAAACGTCTAAAGGTTCCGTTTTCGATCTCGGTTCTTGCTACTCGCATCCTCACGTTCTCTTTTGGGAAATCTGTTAAAATTCATACATTGTTTAATGCCAGACGGAGCTACAAATAAATAGAATAATACTAACAAGTCAATATGGATGTTTATTTTCGTTGGATACACAATATATACCAAGGGACGAAATATCAACTAATTTTGGCGCAACGCCAATGAAAGTTTTGCTGCAAAATTTACCAAAATGTTGAAAAGTCTGAGAGTGACAGCTTTACGTTTTATTTTTGCTTTGAACATATTGTAGTTCCTTGTTTCTCTGCAACACATGGAAATTGATTAATTGAAAGAGAAAATCCGATTATCAAAAAAAAAAAAAAAATACAATAAAATAAATAAATAAGTAAAAAGAAAAAGCCAGTCAACATCGTTGAAATGAAAAAACCTTAAAATGTTGGTGCTAGTTCAATGGAATTTTGTATCAAATAGAACTGAGCGAAGGAGATTTGATTATGAAAACACTGTCGACTCCTCGTCCCCTCATTATTTCCTTGTCGATGAAGTTAACTCAAGTTTCTAAATGTAATTGCCAGGTTCAACCAAAATATTATGCATCAAAGCTAACTTAAGATTCTTCAATTAAAAACAAAATGAACAATAAAATCCACCAATACCACTACTACTACTACATCCAAAATTATTCCAAGGGACAAAAAAAAAAGACATTTCGACTAATCTTATGGCAAATATTATTATTATTATTAGTAGTAGTATTAGTAGTAGTAGTATTAGTAGTTATCATTAATTATTATTTACTTTTCACACTAGAAGTTTTTATACAAGTTATTACCTGTGAGTGTTCACCGATAGGTTATGGTGTTCCCTGGAATATGAGTAAAAGCAAGTCCTCCCGGATTCCCTTCCCTCTCTGCATCTGTTGCAAATCATTTTGCATTGTCACAGCCGGTGCTTATCATTTATTTCTTACAGGAAACGACTATTGTTAAGATGCAATAAGCTTCTTCAAAATCACAATATTCTAGAGATCTGTTTGGTACTCTCTCTCTCTCTCTCTCTCTCTCTCTCTCTCTCTCTCTCTCTCTCTCTCTCTCTCTCTCTCTATCTCTCTCTCTCTCCGGTCTTACCATCCTCCTTGGCTTGTCATGGCTATTTTGTATAGTATTAGCCGAAACTGGTGCCATCATATGCGTGTTTTTTTTTCTTTGACAATATTTCTGGCAGTTTCAGTTCCTTTGAGCTTATATGATATTATTTTTATTTTTTTATTTTATTTCTATGTCAACTGTGAGCATTCATAGTTTATAGGGTTGGTTTCCGCATTCGAAAAAATTCCTTAAAATTTTGGCTGTTTTCATTGTTGCTCGTTGTAGTGTTTCAATCTTTCCTTTGATCTCAATTTCTCCTAGTCTTTTTTTTTCATTTTTTTTCACGATTGTTACTAATGCTCATACAATGATTATTGCTTTTGTTCACGTCTCATATCTCTTTCATTTCTCTTGCAAGTCCCATTTATTTTTTTTATATTTCCTTGATTTTCACGAGGGCGAAATCTCCACTTAGTTTTCATGTACGTTGGCTTTTATCTATCTTGTCTTTTACGTAGTTCTTTCTGATCGCGTTATTGCATGCACGTAGAAGTAGCGACAACGTTTAAGGCATGTCTATTTCCTGCGTTACTTCTTTGACTCATAAATCCTATATGTATTAACTTTCTTCCTATTTTCATTGTCTTATCTTCTTGTTTCTAGTTTTACTGGCCAAAATGCACAATGCCTTTGCATTGTGCATTTTGGCGTTTCTTCTTTTTTGCAGCAGCAGCAGCAGCCATTTTTTATACTTTGGATTATTTATTTTTCTAATTCCTTCATCATATCACACAAGAAGTCTTTTATACTTTTCAGACATCTTTCTCCCTTTTTCACTTTTCATAGAATTGGTCAATGTCATTATTCGAGTGTAGTGCATTGTGCTTGACTATTCGTTTCACTTGGTACATGCGTTTGAGTTCTTCTTTGATGAAAGGTTCAAAATAAAAACTGGATGAATGTTTATTCGTTTTATCAGGTCAACAAGTTTTCTTATTCTTCTTAGATATTTTTTTCATATATGAAGAATATAACCTTTTGAATTAAACCGTTCGCTTAATACAATGTTGTCGCCCCAAAATGTGCTGACCTCAATTTCCTTTATTTATTCAATAACTAATTTAATTTAATCGAGCAATTAATTTTCCACCAGTAAACTATTAACCGTGTACATCTTCTGTTTTGTATTAGTTTTCGTGTAGGGTCATGTATTTTTAAAACGAAAATGTATATCTTACGTAGTGGGTAGCTGTTGTTGTTGGAATAATAATAATAATAATAATAATAATAATAATAATAATAATAATAATAATAATAATGAAAAATGGCAAACTGGAGAGCACCAGGGCACGACGGGATATATGCATACTGGTTCAAAAAATTCACAACCTTACACGAAAGGCTAACCCAAAACCTGAGAAGATGTATACAGAAAGCAAGTGTGATAGACTAGATGACATAAGGTAGAACCTGTTACAGAATGACACGGAGAAAGGAACTGTCCCTAGCAACTATAGACCTATCACGTGCTTACCCACTAGTAGAAGAAACTGACAGCACAACTGAGGGAACAAATCTACCACTCACTGAATAATCGTGGACTCATCCCCGAGAAGCAGAAAGGATGCTAAAAAGGAAAAAAAAGAGGAACACATGATCTGCTATATATAGATCAAAAGATCCTAAAGGAGGTAAAAAGAAGGAGAAAGAATTTAGCCATGGCATGGATCGACTACAGAAAAGCGTACGACAGGATCCCCCAAGCATGAATAATAGAATGCTTAAAAATGTATAAAATACCAAGCGGGATCACCAACGTAATAGAAAATACAATGAAAACATGGAGACTAGAATTGACAGCTGATGGACAACACATAACAGAAATTAACATACAAAGAGGCATCTTCCAAGGAGACTCACTATCACCATTACTGTTCATCATAGCCATGATGCCCCTGAATAGTATTCTGAGAAAGTGCCAAGTCGGATACAAGTTCCCCAATACAGAGGAGAAAATGAACCACCTGATGTATATGGACGATTTGAAACTTTTTGCAAGGACCGAAAAGGAGCTAGAGACACTAATTAACACTACCAGGATCTTCAGCCAAGATATCCAAATGGAATTTGGAATGGAAAAGTGAGAACTACTAGTTATAAGAAAGGGAAAACTGGAAACGACAGAAGGCATGGAACTACCCAACCAAACAGAAATGAGGGCACTAGGAGAACAAGACGACTATAAATACTTGGGAATTCTAGAAGCGGACACCATCAGAGCAACAGAAATGAAAGAGAAAATTAGAAATGAATACTTCAGGAGAACAAGAAAACTCCTGGAAACGAAAGTATATAGCAGAAACCTAATAAAAGGTATAAATACATGGACAGTATCACTAGTAAGATACCGTTTATAGGGTGGACAAAAGAAGAACTGAGACAGCTCGACCACAAAACGAGGAAACTCATGACCATGCATAATGCACTACACCCAAAGGACGATATTGACAGACTCTACGTGAAAAGGAAAGACGACGGGAGAGGACTGATCTGTATAGAAGACTGTGTGAAGGACACACAAAAAAAAAAAACTAGAAAAATACATAATGCAAAACACTGAAAGAATAATCATGGCAGCGAGAGACACTGAAAAAAACAACAAAACAGAAAACAGAGAGACAAACGACAAAACGAGAAAAGAGAAATGAGAAGAGAAACAACTCCACGGAAGATCCATAAGAATGACAAAAGATGAGAATAACGAAAACACCTGGACATGGATGCGAAAAGGATATATAAACCGATAAACTGAATCTCTAATAACTGCAGCACAAGATAACTCGATAAGAACCAACCATATTAAAGCAAAGATCGATAAAACACAAGAGAACAGCAAATGCAGACTGTGGACAAAGAGACGAAACGATCAACCATATAGTAAGTGAATGCATCAGACTGGCCCAAAAGGAATACGAAAACAGGCATGACCAAGTGGGGAGGGCGGTGCACTGGGAATTGTGCAAACGGTCACATTTTAACCGTGCAGATAAATGGTACAAACATAAACCCGCAACAGCACTAGAAAACGAGAACCACAAAATCCTATGGGACATGGACGTACAGACAGACAAACCCATCCAAGCAAGAAGACCAGATGTCGTAATAATTTACAAGAAAGAAAAATCCTGTCAAATCGTAGACTTTGCTGGGCCAGCTGACCACAGGGTTAGCATGAAAGAAAAGGAGAAACGAAACAAATACACAGAGCTAGTTAAAAGGAATTTGGATGATGAAGAAAATCAAAATAATACCGATAATAGTAGGAGCACTAGGAACAATTCCGAACAACTTTGAAAAAAAGAATGGTAGAAATTGGAATCAGAGGAATAGCTGCAAAAATACAACGACTAACGATAATGAAAACGACTGAAATATTAAGGAAACCACTTGAATGCGGAGAATAATACAAGAAGACAATATAACAAAGAAGCGTTACAGGGAATGAGGAACACCGAAGCTGCATATCTACAAGTTCTACACCCCCATCACGCATCCCCTCCCATTGTCTCATCACCGTTTCCCCAATAGAAAAGTGATACCAAAAAGCCGAGAAGGGTAAAGGAGGATGGAAAGACCGAGGAGGGAGCGCTGACCAGACCTCTGCTGGACAAGCACGGAGAGAACTGGGGTCTTGGGGAAGCTTAGTGCCACTCAAATTCTAGTATAAAATAGTGGCCACTGCCAGCGAGAAATCAATGGCAAATGGCTGTTGCGATGACGCAAATTTATTTGCAAATGCTATCGAAGGAGGTGGTGAGAACTGGACGTCTGGGGAGACTTGTTGTCACTCAGCTTCTAGAGAACACCACAGGTTTCCAATCAAATCGGTTGTTGACTTGTGTGAAAGCTCCATGTAAGCCAATAATAATAATAATAATAATAATAATAATAATAATAATAATAATAATAATAATCTTTTATAATTGTGAACAAAAAAAAAAAAACAATGAATGCCAGATTACTGATGTGGCTTGCCAAAACAACACCAACTTAACAGGCAAAAAGAATGAGAAACTACGGAACTATCAGAAACTGAGGTTGGAGGTTGCTATGCTGGGGAATAAGAAAACTTCCATTTTGCCGATGATCATAGGTGCGCTTGGCTCAATTCCAGATGATCTTGAGAAACAGTTCAACTTCCTGGGAATCAAGTACATCATTATATTCCAGAAGCCAGTTATGCTTGGCACAGCAAACATCCAACGTCTGGTACTTTCCATCTAATTGACTCTTTGACTATGTTCACTAGCTTTGCTGTAAAAGCCAGTTCTTAAGTGAAAAAAAAAAATTTAAACGGTATAAAACATCACAATACTATGAAATTAACGCGTGTAATAATAATAATAATAATAATAATAATAATAATAATAATAATAATAATAATAATAATGATGATGATGATGATAATAATAATAATAGAACGACCAAACCCGAAAGAAACAAACCTCTACTGGAGTAAGATATGGGAAGAACGACGGGATCACAATAGAAATGCCGAATGGCTGAAAGACATGAAAGAAGAGTTACAACAAATCGAAGAAGGAACAGACAGTGAATGAAATCAGCAAGGAAACCCCGAAGAAAATCATAGGAACAATGGCAAACTGGAGAGTAAAAGGGCACGACGGGATACATGCATACTGGTTCAAAAAATTCACATTACACGAAAAGCTAGCCCAAAACCTGAGAAAATGTATACAGGAAACAAACGTGACAGATTGGATGACAAAAGCTAGAACCACACTGATACATAAAGACACAGAGAAAGAAACCGCCCTCAGCAACTATAGGCCTATCACGTGCTTACCCACTATATGGAAAATATTGATAGCACAACTAAGAGAACAAATCTACCACTTCCTGAATAATCGTGGACTTCTTCCGGAGGAACAGAAAGGAACACATGATCTGCTATATATAAATGAAAAGATCGTGAAGGAAGTAAAAAGAAGGTGAAAGCATAGCATGGATCTATTACACAAAAGCGTACGACAGGATCTCCCAAACATGCATAATATAATGCTTAAAAATGTATAAAATACTAAGCAGGGTCACCAGCGCGATTGAAAATGCAATGAGAACATGGAGACTGGAACTGACAGCTGATTGACAACACATAACAGAAATAAACATGCAAAGAAGCATCTTCCAAGGAGATTCACTCTCACCATTACTGTTCATCATAGCTATGATGACCCTGGACTTACTGAGAAAATGCCAAGCCGGATACAAGTTCTCCAATACAGAGGAAAAAAATGAAACACCTGATGTACATGGACAATCTGAAACTTTTTGCAAGGATCGAAAATGAATTAGAGACACGAATAAACACTACCAGGATCTTCAGCCAGGATATCCAAATGGAGTTTGGAATGGAAAAGTGCGCACCACTAGTGATAAGAAAGGGAAAACTGGAGACGACAAAAGGCATGGAACTACCCAATGAAAAGGAGATGAGGGCATTAAGGGACAAAACGCCTATAAATACTTGGAAATTCTGGAAGCAAACACCATCAAAGCAACAGAAATAATAGAGAGAATTGGAAAGGAAAACCTCAGGGAACAAGAAAACTCCGTGAAACGAAATTATATAGCAGAAACCTAATAAAAGGTATAAATACATGGTCACTAAGGTACTCTGGGCCGTTCATGGGGTGGACTAAAGAAGAACTGAGACAACTCGATCAGAAGACCAGGAAACTCATGACCATGAACAATGTAATACACCCAAAGGACGATGATGATCGACTCTTCATGAAAAGAAAAGATGGTGGGAAAGGACTGTTTGTAGAGTGATGCCAAATAGCTAAGAAGGGTCAAGTGTGAATGACACAAAAAGAACTAGAAAATACAAAATTCAAAATACTGAAAGAATAATTATGGCAGCAAGAGACACTGAAAAAAATCAACAAAACAGGAAACAGAGAGAGACAAAGGATAAGACAAGAAAAGAAAATGGGAAAGGAAACAACTACACGGAAGATTCATAAGGATGAGAAAAGATGAGAATAACGAAAACACTTGGATATGGATGCAAAAAGGACACGTAAACAGAGAAACTAAATCCCTAATAACTTCAACACAAGACAACTCAATAAGAACCAACCACATCAAAGCAAAGATCGACAAAACACAAGAAAACAGCAAATGCAGACTCTGTGGACAAAGAGGCGAAACGATAAACCATATAGTAAGCGAATGCAATAAACTGGCCCAAAAGGAATACAAGAACAAGCACGACCAAAAAAAAAAAAAAAAAAAAAACGAAAAAGAAAAGCCGTGTAGGCAGACTCCAACCTGAAAAGCGAATAAAGGGAAAAGCTAATTTGCCCACTATCGAAATAATAACGTTATAAACATTAACGCGTTTGAAAAGTTTAAGAATAAAATGGAATTCCTTTTATTGGCTTGTTCTTTTTTACTTTTTTTTTTCGTAAATAAAAGAAATTTTCTGCTTGTTTCTTTTTTTGGAGGGGGGGGTCAATTCCCGGAACGCTCAAAGACTCTGTATAGTCGTTTCAAAAATAATAAAACAAACAAATGAGATCTTTTCGTTTATTCGTAAATGTTTATTTATTTATTTGTTTATTTATTTAATATTTAAAAATAAAGCAAAACATTTTTCTTTCTGTCTATACGAAATTTTATTTTCACGCGAGAAACTTCTTGCGATTAACAAATTATTTTATTGGGAAGAGTTTATTTTTTTTTTATCTTTCGAACTTCGGAACATAAAGCAAAGTATCAGGGGAAATAACTCTACCCGTTTCTAAAAAATCGATGTCGGAAATAATAATTCCAAATAAATTAAATTAAATATATTATCAATATAATTATTATTTAAAGTTGATGAAATAACAATCTTAAATAGAACACTTAAAATAACTCTCTCGCTAGAAACTTAAAACTAACATAATAATAAAATCGATTTTCCTTAATATATATGCAAATGAGGTAACCTCTTAATCGTATATTTTGAAAGCACCATACTATATATAGAAATAAATGAAATATTAAAGTAATGGACCTTTTGTATATATTAATCAAATTGTGAACAAACAAACAGACAGGAATACGAATATATATATATATATATATATATATATATATAGAGAGAGAGAGAGAGAGAGAGAGAGAGATACCGATGTGAGAACGTATTGCAATGAAGTTAGCCTTTTAATAAGTGCGTAATTAGCCTAATGGATAACTACGCAGACTTCGAATCTGCTCTGTCGAGTTTAAGTCCCATCATATCTATTGTGTTTAATTAGGCACTAATACTGGGCAAAAAAGATATGTACCCGCAATTTCTCACCAGGATTGCACAAATTAGCAACTTATGTTCAGTTAATTCTATACAGCGAATCATTTGTAACAATGTGAAAAATTCTTTTGTCGGAAGAAAATAAGGTATCGATTAAAACTCGGTGTAAACTTTTGTTCAAACACCGGAACAACATAAACAAAACAGCAATAACAAAAATGTTCTCATAACTGAACGAATAAGTTTCTCATCTGTTAAGGTCCATTTTTCTTCTGTATCACTAACGTTGCATCTCCTCTTTTGAAACGGATCAATGTTCATGAACACAAAAATGCGTACAAAAAAACAAAAAAAACTATAACTCCGAGCATGTGCTTTCTTTTTTCTTTTTCTTTTTTTTTTTTTTTTTTTTTTTTTTGCAAATGGCTGCTCGATAAGCAAGATATCTTAGACACTTCGAATTAGGTGAGTGCTGATCCTATCTCTACAATATTGTGTTTTGGTATAAAAACACTAATATTTAAATTGTCGGTAAGCAGAAAAGAAAAACACAAACAATTAGTCCTTATGAATCGTTAATTTCGTAAATTAAAAAGAAATACCGATTCATTGTAATTTATCTAAAACCAACACAAAGTCAAGTATCTGCAGAATGTTTTCTTGGTTCCTCCTCTTCTCTTTTCTCTCTCCCAACAATCGAACACAGCATATAATAACAAAACTCTAAAGCACGTCTGACAGCACTGACTTCTGCCAACAGTCTGCCCCTCCTCTTAACAACACAGGCTTTTTATATCGCAAAATCGTTCACCTCTATTTGCATATTCTTCTAACTCACGTGATCACTACTCTATAAATAAGAGTCTTGACCGTTTCTTTTCTTTCTTTTTATTTATTTTCGGTGACCGACCCGCACGTGGTCTATCCAGGTAAGTCACGCATTTCTCCACACTCCCCCCTGTTCCCATGATCACAAACAGGACATGCGGGCAATCGTCGTTGGCGGGTACTCCTTCGAAGAATTGGGGGCAGCACTTCCTCATTGCTGTTTTCTTCATTACCACCATCATTACTACCAGTCTGTTCCATTATCCCGTCTCGTGGTTCCATAGGCGGTGTCTCACAATCAGGGCAGGGGGGCAGTATCCGTCTTTGTCGGGTACTTCTCCGAAGAATCGGAGGCGTCATCTCCTCGGTATGCTCCATCATCCCTTCTCGCGGGGTTTCGCAATCACGGGGGGTGGGCAGTATTCGTCTCTGTCGAGTATTTCGATGAGGCATTACTTCCTTGTGTCCATCGCTCTCCTCACTATTGTCATCAGTATGTCCCATCATTCCCTCGTCTGGTTCTGTTGGTGGTGTTTCTATGCTCACCTGAAGGGGCAGTAAGTGATCAGGATCATCTCTGAACGGTGTGTGATCCTCCTCATCGTTCTCAGAATCAGAAGAGGTATAACAAGGGCGGGTATCTTTTACGTGACGTGGTATGCCACCAATCAACATGGTCTGAGGACTTATGATTTCGTCTATTTTTCCCCGGAAAAATTTCGTAGTGCACCCAGCATTCGGGGGTTTTATCCAAACAAGGTCTCCCACCTGATATGGTGTATTGACAACACTCACCACTGATGGTATGGCATCAACTCCTTTCACACGCTGTTCATATTGGTAAATCACATTGGCTGGTGCAGTTGCTGGTGTTGCATTGTCCTTGGGTGTTATATTATACCAGTACACAGCTTCTGGAATAGAGCACTGCGTCCTGGCTGCAATTCTTTTGATGGTGCGGTGACACCGTTCTGCTATACCATTACCCTCGGGATAATATGCACACCGATAATGCATTTTAATCCCCCATTCGTGCACGAATTTCTGAAATTCTTGACATCGAAATGTGGCGGCATTATCAGTCAGAATTTCAATCGGGGCACCACGTTCAAAAAAGACGGCTCTCAACTGTTGTATAATGCTGGCTGCATCCTGTCGTGTCAACAGGTGCCATATTGTGAAACGCGTCGGGCCACAATCCGTCATGGTCAAAAAATGTTTGTCCCCATAATGTGTTATGTCCATCCCTACTCGCTGCCAGTTGCCCTCCACCTCGAGCTTTCCTTTTTGCCATTGGGATGGTGCCGGATCAATTCTCTGACACTCTTCACACGAACGTATGGCTGCTTTCACTGATGCTTTTGTAGTTGCAGGGCATACTCTTCGGACAAAATATGCAGTCCTCTGAATTCCAGGATGTCCAATCTGCTGGTGTATCATACGGATCTGGTCAGGTGTTAATTGATCCGTTACAGTCGCGCATGTTTGTTGTTGAAGATCGGATCCCTGCCTCATTGCATCGATCCACCTCTTTGGTACTCGAGTCAAGCTATCAGCCAAATTCTGCATCGACGAGACTAACGTAATGTCTACCTGCAAGCTGTATTCGTCAACTAGACGCTTAATTATTGCTAGTCTCCTTCGTACTAGCATTTCACTTGCAGCTCTAGTCTTAACTCGAGCCTTTCCAGTCAAGGTGTCGGTTAACTAATGGTAAACACACAATGAGTCAGTGTGGAGATGCACAACATTAGTCTGCCATTGCAATGCGAGATTAAGACCTTTTAACGTGGCATCAAGTTCTGCCAAATTTATATGTTGGGCATCATTTTTTGGACGAAGCCAGCATGCATCTTCCACAACAACACCTAGTTGCTCCAACACGACACCTGTAGCCAACGAACTTGCGTCAACCCATGCATTTAGTTCGTTTCCAGACACTTGCCACTCACCCCGGGCAGGGTCATTCCTATGCACTCTGGACAACATTTCAGCCATCATTTGTTGGAGAGAATCATCATCCGCAACATCGTCCCATCCTTTTGTTACTGTAGTCACTAGTCTTTTCACCACTCCTGTTGCCGATCGGAGCCATCCACAGACAGGTAGATGTCCTACCAATTTACCACAGATAGAAAACACAGTACGTCTTGTTAATACATTGGGTAACTTTGGAAGTGGGCTCCCTCGTTTCCATCGCAACGTATTGCCCTCCTCCCAGACCTCGAGGCCTAGCACGGGCACTCCATCCTTTAGGCGCTTAGGGTCTTTGCTTATTAACCCAAACGCTTTCAGTTTTATTCGAACTGCATCCGCAGACATTATGTCCTCATTAACATAGATGTCATCTATGTAGGCTGAAGCAGCTTTTGCTGTGGTCTCATCCTGCATCAAAACAGTTTTAATAATGGTTGTCATAATCAAGGGTGCTACATTTAGGCCAAAACCCAAACGTGTCAAACAATATAGTTTTCCCTTGAGTAGTACTGTCTGAAACGGCCATAATGACTCATGGACACGTATCTGCAGGTAGGCCCTCTTTAGATCCAGAAGTGCTACATTGCTCCCTTTTTGACGCCACTCTCTCAGTTTAGCAGCGCACACATCTGCGTTTCCGGTAAACGCATCAACATGCCGATTCAACTCTCGGTAATCCATTACGGGACGAATTTTTTCTTTGGTAGGTTGTTCAACAGCCATGAGCGGAATTAATCCCTTGGGTGGTCCCAGACGTTCCTGTGGGTATGGTATTAACCAACCGTTGTCAATCCACATCTGAAGTTCTTCTTCATATGTGGCCCTATTCTTGGTAGAAACTGCATACTCTGGAATCGTGTTGCACAGCCGATCTGGTTCCTGGCCCATGGCCCATTTCCACTTTGCAGTCCACACCCTTTCGTCGTCATCAAATGTAGCACAGAAGTCCTTTTCTTCAATCGACATGGCTGCACAGACGTCTTTCCCTTCTCCAAGCCTGATACCTCTAGCTGCTGTGATTGTAACGCCTCCTAGTGCTTGTATTGCATCAATTCCAAGCAACATGTCGTAGCCAAGGGGCTTCTCCTGCATCACCAGAACGTCAACTTTAGCTGTGTCACCCTTCTCAGTACAGATTGTGACTGTCCCTTCACCACAACATACCCGTGATAAGCCATTGATGGTCATAACGCCGACTGGGTTCCTCCGCCACACCGGACAGCAATGGGCACTAACTATAGACCGGGAACACCCCGTGTCTATAAGTGCTGAACACTGCACATCATCAAGTTTAACGCTAATGACAGCCAATCCTGTGTTTATTGGTTGGCAGGGGGCAAGGGTAGTGATAGTACCTTGCCCCCAACTTCGTTTCCCGAACAGTTGCGAGATATGTGCCCAAACGTATTGCAGCGATAGCATTGCACTGGTCTCTTTGATTGTGGATATACACCTCTCCTATCACTCCGGCACTCTTTAGCAAAATGATTGGCCTCCCCACATTTATAGCACACTGGGGTGGCATGCTTATTACTATCTGGAAGAGAGTCCACATTGCCTCCATGTCGAAAACGAGCTGCTGCTGCAATTGGTTCCTGTTCCTTACAGATGTTTCGAGCTCGGGCCAATAACTCATCAGTTGACAATTCATCGATTCTTGATGATGCCCGCAACAGTTTACTGACCTCCTCGGGTAGGCCTACCAAAAAAGCACAGCTTAATATTTTATCGTTGACCCCACCAAACGGTACAGATAATTTTCGCAGGTCGGCTAGGTACACGTCGACTGTTTCCTTGGGTTGAAGTGTCCGGCTCGTGAACTGTTGCCACGCAACAAATGGATCTGTACCAAACGCTGTATACAGGCTCTGCTTGATTTCATCCCAGTCTGGTTCATCCCCGAGTTGTTGGTAGACTGCATAGGCCCCTCCGGTTAGCCTCAAAGGGATAACTGTGGCTGGTTCTTTAATTTTGCACAGTTTACAGATTTTCTCTGCCTTTTCAATCCATTCGACGACAGCCGGTCCAGTGGTAGATCCGTCGAACTCGGGTATTAAGCGAATGTCGAATCTGTCCATTGTTAGTTACCGCACACCAAGCGCCGAAATATCTTAAAACCAACACAAATTCAAGTATCTGCAGAATGTTTTCTTGGTTCCTCCTCTTCTCTTTTCTCTCTCCCAACAATCGAACACAGCATATAATAACAAAACTCTAAAGCACGTCTGACAGCACTGACTTCTGCCAACAGTCTGCCCCTCCTCTTAACAACACAGGCTTTTTATATCGCAAAATCGTTCACCTCTATTTGCATATTCTTCTAACTCACGTGATCACTACTCTATAAATAAGAGTCTTGACCGTTTCTTTTCTTTCTTTTTATTTATTTTCGGTGACCGACCCGCACGTGGTCTATCCAGGTAAGTCACGCATTTCTCCACATTATCGATAAGCAACAAGAAAACAAGAGAGCAATTTCCATTTAAAATAATAAAATAATTCGTTTCATTTTAAAATTGATTAAAATGTCATGAAATGTGAGTTTCACAATGAAAACGTTAATTTTGTAATCGCATTGCATTACAAAAAACTCCATTCTGTAAACAATGGGAGATTGTTTCTATGAAGAGTTAATCTTTGTTAAAGAAAAACAAAATCAACGTGGACTGTAGTTGTAAAAAGAGAAACTCGGGAGAATTTCATTGTGCTATGTAAGGCCATCACCTGAAGGGAACGCCTCCATCAAAAATGTACTGAAGCCGAAACTTGACACAATTGTACAACAATGTTTTGCCTTCACAGCAAATATAATCTGTGTTTATATGAATTCAAGTTAAAAAAAAGAAAATAAAAAGTAAAAGATCGTCTAAACAACGAGCATAGAAAGCTGCCACCCAAGTAAATGTTACTGAATTACTATCTTTTTTATGCTATATTTGTATAAGATTAAACCCTTCTCAGACGTTTTTCCCAATTTACATTTATAAAAAGTCGACAATCACAACGAATTCCTCTCTATGACACAACCAAACGCGCGAAAAGTTATAACCAACATGATAACCGATGAACTACTTCGTTGAACCAATTCTCAGGATCAACTCCAAACAAAACAAATTTCTTCAAAGAAATCGCAATCAATAAATAAACGTAAAATTCAGTTGAAAGATTTTTTCCATGGTCTCAAAGCCAACAGAGTTTACGCCATTTTTGAAATGGACATTTCCCTGTTGATTGCGGTATGTTGCTAATTTTTTAATTAAGGTATTTTTAGCAGGTTAGAGTGCTCTTTCTCTTAAACAGATAGATTTAATTTAACATGAGTTTGCATTTTTTTTTTTTAAACGACAACGGCGGACTTTCTTTTCGCGCCACACACACACACACACACACGCACACACATGTATATGGTAATAACGAAAAAAATTACGATTTTGATTGTTTTCATTAAATTTTTTTTACCAATCTCGATTTAATGACGGGTTTCGAAGTTCCTGCTGTTACTTTGGATTCCTTCTCGACATGACGGTTCTCCACCTGGAATTCGATTATTGTACCTCACCCGAACTTCGGTAGAGTGCACTCATTGGCCTCTCTCTTTTGCTCCGGTTCTTTATTGTCATTGTTTTGTAGTTACCCAATATTCTCTTCTTTTTACGTTTTGTTAGTATCCACTTTATCATAATTTCTAACACTATTGTAATTATAATGAACCTACCACTAGCAACAAGTTCCATTAAGAATATTCATGTTTTTTAATTGAACTCTTACTGTCCACTTCTCAATCATTTGGGCATCTTTTGATACGTAAAATTGGGGAATTTCTTCATTATGGGCTCCCATGACTCTATCTATCAAATTCCCTATGTTAAAACTTTTCCTTTGTCTGTTGATACGGAGGCAAGGAAATCAAGGCGTATATCTTCTTGGGTGGGCACCACCCAGATTCCATCGGATATGCGGAAGGTAATATAGTTTTTTGTTAGTACTTCCCCTTGACAATTCCTCTTAATTCCACGTGTGTTTTTCCTAAATAATTTTTCCAAAATAATTTTTCCAAAATAATTTTTCCAAAATAATTTTTCCAAAATAATTCTAATACACAAAGCTCATAATGACTTGATTTACATAATACGAACCGACACGTTTTCATTTGCTTTAAATCTGCTTGTTGCATACTGGGTGTTATTTTAGAAATGATGGCGTATATATTCGTTATTCATATTAGAGAGAGAGTCTTAGAGTGTTCATGTTGGTGTGCAGATATATCGCCTATATATATATATATATATATATATATATATATATATATATATATATAGAGAGAGAGAGAGAGAGAGACAGTTCTGTATATATAAAGAGACAGGGACATTTTATAGCAGACATATAATTCACTTTGGACGATGGAAGATATAGATATATAGATAGATAGACCGAGAGATAGTGCGTTTGACATTTATACGTTTGACAGTTCTGTGAATGGGAGTGTTTCTATAACATTGACACATATATTTTTTTTACCTATTTTTGAGATGATGATTTTCACAAGTTCTTATAATATAAATTGACAATACGTTTCTATTGAATAACATAACACGAAGACGCAGACACAAAAAGATGAAGTTGTTCATTTATTCCATTTCGATCGGTCAATGGCTTTGCATCAAGGGATTCAAGTCTCTACATGATTCTTTCTTCTCCCCTTCGCTTCCAAGGTTCAATGTCAGCTCTGTCTCTGACCCACTGACTTCTCTCTTCTCCCCTGACTGACTGACTGACTTACCCTTTGCCAAGCTCCAACTATAGTGAAAACTCATGACGTCATTGCATGACCAACACGTGCATATCAGACACGCGGCCTGACACGCCTCACGTTTTCAAGCATGCATCGCTCTTTCCATGTTTACAACCCGATTCTCTAACCTATTTTCCTAGCCCACTTTACAAATAACATTTTTCATTGTTCGTTTTTAAATTCCTTATTTTAATTTTATTTCTTTAACAGAAACAAAATTCATCATTACATTCATTTTTCAATAAACAGATATCTAACTATTTTATGTGAACTAAACAATGGTAATTCTCAATTCCAAATCTAGCTTCGCAAGTTCGAATCCTCGGCTATCCCATTTCATATTTACTCACTCACAAAAACAGGCGACTTGTTCTTGTAACATGCTTCATCATTCATCAACAGCATCGTTTTAGGCTATAATTTTTTTCTCAACATGTTATTTAGCTCCGAGTTTTCGATCAGCTCCGGTGCATAGTATAGCCAAACGTGCTATCTCGATCTAACCCGACAGGACTTCGAGTCTTTTCCTTTTCAATAACATAACACATTCCAACAAAGTATAATATTTCCACAATTTTTCAGAGTGATCTACCAGCAACCCTTAAATTATGAGGTAACTCACCATAGGGAGGTATTCTGATTATCCCTATTCGTTTACCTGTTCTTATTTTTTGACCTTCGGGGAATTTCGCTATCCTACTATTTCGATTTAAATCAGTTCCCGCTAATTTGTCTTTTCCTGCGAAAAGCTGGATCACTTTCAAAACATGAAAAAAAAAAACAATAATAATTTTGATAACAAATTACAGGCAATCATTTTCTTATCTAAAATAATCGTCTGGTTAAATATACATATATAAAGGTTTTGGGAGATTTATGAAGCAAACGATGTTGTTTTTGATATTTAATATTTTACTTTTTGATATTTCAAGCGGTCCTCCGTTTTTTATCACAAAATGTAGCGAAATAACAATGAAAGACGTTGCAAAACTGCAACATTTTTTTGGCTCCATTCATTTTTTGCAAAAAATTTGGAAAGAGTTCACCTAAATTTTCTAAACAGTTTGTAAAATAAAAAATATTGTACATTTTTATTTTTTGAAACTTGTAACATTTTATTAGCGTTCGTTTCAAACGGCAACAAACATAAAAACGCAACTGATTTGAATATGTATAATAAATAATTAGAAACTGAAAGGAATGTGTTGAACGAGGGGGGGGACAACAGCAACAGCAATAACAACAACAACAACAACAATAATAATAATAATAATAATAATAATAGAAGAAGAAGACGACTGTTTGTCGAATATTTGGGAATGATTATAATTTGCATTTCTCGTTATATATAATAAATTTGGAGACTTCCCCACTTATCCAATATCGTCACACGTCAGAATATACCAGCAAAGTTATTCTTTATTTCGTAGGCGGGTTTACATACTCCTAAATTAGGTGAATCGAAAAACCAAACGCCATCAACAACTGACAAAACAAAGTCATTACCTTGAATGTAAACACACGATTCGTATTCACAAATTTTAGCTTTACCTGCGAATGCTGTTTTGTCCCATTTCTCTAATGAACGAACGTTATTAGATTTAACGATTCAATTTCATGTTTATGTTTATTAAATGCTTTAATAATATTTCAATCATTTTAAAAAAATTATTGCATGTTTTATTAATATATCTTATTTCTTTATCCTCCATTTTTGTTTGTAATACTAGTTACTCTATATGATTGAATATAAACATAAACGGATTTCTAATTTAGCTGAAATGAATCATAGCGTGTTACACTATAAAAACAAAAGCCGGTATATTCGAAAAAATTGGTGATGAAAATAAAAGTTGATTAAATTATAATATTTATTAATCTTTAACCCATAGATTTTCAAAGATCGATACTTTTCATCAGATAATAAACATTAATAAAAAATATGACTAATTAGCATAAATGTGAATATTGTATAAAAAAGAAAAACTGTCACATGAAAAGCACACACACACACACACACACACACACACACACACACACACACACACACACACACACACATATGTGTGTGTGTGTTATATTTTCTCTACTCCGTTGACTGAAATAGCTTTAATAAACTAGCGCTACATAAAAAATATTTTGTTATTCAATTTCTCAATAAATTGTTTCGTGTAAGGAAAAAATATTTTTGATATCATTAATCGATTTCAATATTTAGCCGGATCAATACTCTATTATTTTTTCATCTTTTTTTTAAAGAAATATGGCGGAGTTATACTATTTCGTTAACATATTATGCTAAGCATTAGCGTGGATATGCAATCTCACAGACTGACGACAATTCCATAAATCTGGTTAGTATCGTGAGGTATTGCTAGAGCGCTCTGGACTAATTGTAACGATGCTGCGGCTTCCAAATCTTGTCTGGACCCAGAATCATTATCTGACGAAGGTTTTATTTGCTGCTATTGATGATGATGATGATGATGATGATGATAAGCGGGAGGAGGAGAAAGAGAGGCGCATTATTCATTCATTTATTTCGAATGAATCAGGTTATTATTGGTATACGTTTCGCCGATACCTTTCTAGTTGGAATTATTTCTAGAAAAACATCGGGTACTTACATTTAGGTTGCCAATATCCCTAAGTGGAAGTATTTCTGTGGAGTGAACTGGATTTGAACCTGGCACATCCAATCTATCAGTCGTTAATCACTTAGTCACCGTCACCTTCCCGATGCTGTTGTACAATCAACTACTATTATATAAACAGTTTGTATTAGATTTGTACTCACTTGGAGTTCCCATACAGGCCATCATCAGAGATTACTTACTGATAACAAGCGATAGTGTTCTCTGGAGTCTGGATGACAAGTCTCTACAGATTTCTAATACTCTCTACCTCTTTCGATAATCTTTGCAAATAAATTTGTATCATCGCAACAGCCAATTGCCATTGACCTCTCGCTGGCAATGACCATCGGTCTTCATGGGAATTTGGATGGCAATAAGCATTCTTAAGGGTTCAGTCCCCTTCACACTCATCCAGTGGACGCCTGGTTAGTGCTTTCTCTCTTCCATCCTTCTATACTTCTTGACCCTTCTCGACTACTTGGTGTAGTGTCAGTCGATGCCAACACTCAACTATCTTTTGGAAGGGAGGGGTGTAACTTACAATGTTAACTTTGTTGGTTTCACTTTTCTTGATTCCATGTGGCGTTCCACTAGTAGTTTCTATGCTTTTACTTCTGTTGTAGTTTCTATGTGGCCGGTCAGCGCTTATAACTCATGTGTTTCCGCATTCGAGTGTTTCTGTAAAATTGCAGCTATTGTATAATCTCGGCATTCCCCTTTATAATAATTTCTCCTAGTCTTTTTTTTTTTTCAAAGTTCTTTGAGACTGTTCCTGGTGCTCCTACAATTATTGGTATTATATCGATTTTTTTTTTCGACTTCCTTGTTCCTTTCAGTTCTCTGACAAGTTTTGCATATTTGTTTCGTTTTTCTTCCCACAGAGTCTACATTTATTTATTTATTTCTCTATTTATTATTTATTTATTTCATATATTCTTTATTTTCAATGTGGAAGCGAAACTGACATATTTTATGACGTTTCACTAAACGAATTGGTTTTGTAATTTATTACGGACTTTTGGTTTGAAATGTTTTGATAAAAAAAAAAGAAGAAATTGTAAGCTAATATAAATGTACAAATGAAATAAACGTTTAAAAGTTGTCAAATGCATTATCTCTCTTTCTCTGAATTTTTAAGCGACCGGACGAAGACAAGCAAAGAATACATGTCCGGAAATTACTGAGATTTACCGAAATGTTTTTCCTGTCTCCGCCATAAAAAAAAAAAATGATAATAAAAACTTGATTGCTTTACGTACAATTTGTTGATTCAATTTCTCCTTTGTTGAAGAAAGAAAAACAAGGATGAAGATTGAAATGACGTGTCGCTGATTACGTCACTTGATCGCGTAACAATGCTGCCGCATGATGCTTCTAATAATCACGTTCTTCTGTTAAGGCACCTGTCAGTTCCTTGTGCAGCCCGGGTCACCTTAAGATAACATAGAGCTGACAAACTGGAGGCAGTTCATCATTGACTTTTTTTCCACATACATACACATACTTTTTTCCACATACATGCACATACTTTTTTCCACATACATGCACATACTTTTCAGACAGCATAGATTCATTAACAAAGGCTTACAGACACTGGGACCCTAATCATAGTTTTCTGGTTAAAAGGGATAAAAGAATGTTCTTGTGTGTGTATGTTCCTATTGTCTCCCCATGAGGGCAGAGTGAGACACGAGGTTTTTTATATGGTGAAAATCAAGTTCCCTTAAAAGCGGTATTCTAGATTGGGACAAAAATAACAACTGTTTCAGTATAGAATGATTTCTCCTTCATTGATCGAAGTTTAGTATCAGGACAGATACTAGATTATTCCCAAACAAAAAGCCATGAAGGT
>NC_136507.1:4410691-4455691 GCF_053919585.1 Euprymna scolopes | reverse complement strand
GTTACAATTGCAGTTTGGTTGGACTAGACTAGGGTTGCCATTAATTATGTTGAAATTTTTAATGAAGGCATAATTTTTATTTTTTTTTATTTACACACATTCAACATCTCGGCATTTGGGGAAAGGAACGCATTCCTTGGCCGGCCTTTGCAGGTCACTTCCATCATCATCATCATCATCATCATCATCATCATCATCATCATCATCATCATCGTTATAGTTCCCTTTTTAACAGTCGGCTACACTCCTACTCTCTGGAGGAGGAGGAGGAGGAGGAGAGGAGGAGAAGGAGGAAAGGGCTTTTGCCCGTTTTCATCAGTTCGGACCTAGCCGGCCAAAAAGAAGGACGTTAAATTCGGCTCCGTCAAAAAAAGGATTTTTGACGTTAAATTCTTACGGATTTTTCTCTCCTCCTTTGGAGAAAGACGTTTGTTTAGAACTCCATTGCGAAGTACTAAACTGTTAACGTTATTTTATTCACAGTCATTATAAGACAACAAGGTCTTACGACTGGAAAATTAATACCTGTTATTAAAAGGCAAACTTAAAGACCTTACAACTGGTAAATTATTATTCTCAGAGGATTAACGAAGGAAACCGCCGTGTGTTGAGGAGTTCTTTTCTGTAAAGAACAAAAATTAATTTCACCGACGAGATGAGACCTAGAAAGAAAATTCTCTCTTTGTTCTATGAACTTGAAAGATTATTCAACCGAAGTTTCCTTCAGAAAGGAAATCTTCCATAATACAAGAATTTACTCCGTATTTGTACACATAAAACCTACCAAAGCGGCTTTATGGTTTTCTGTTTCTCCCCTTTGAATTAAAAGGTACATGAGCCTTCACAAAGGGAAAATATTTTACTTCTTTCTCCCATTTTAGTTCAAAGAAACTTTTTGTTTGTGATTCCTTTCGGAAAAGAAAAAACATTTCGTTAAAAGAAAGGCTGAATTAAAAAAAAAGGACTGTTTTCCGTTTTTTATGTTTTCTTTCAGCCTTTCTTACAAGTAAGAATTGTCGTCTTTTTTGCTTTATTTTTTTAAATGTATTTTTAAATGTTTCTAAGAATTTTTTTAAACCTCAGCCTTAGGAAATAAAGGCAATTGATAACCTTTTGTTTTAATAAATTTGGATCATTTTAAACACATTCGGGTCTGTATTTCTTTTGCTCATTTCCATTAGTTCCCCATTTCCGAGAAATTTGTTTTAAATGCTTTTTTCCCTTTTTTTTTCTTTCATTTTGTTACTATAAAAAACGGATTTTGGTGACGAACCCAAAATTTTGTCAATTATCTTCTGCACTGATTCTATTTTCTTATTATTAGTGCTTATAATAGTTTGTGCTACATTAGGCATAGTTAAGAAGGATAATTTAATATAGTTTTTATTTAGGATCGTGCTGTTTATGTGAGGATGCTTGAAAGAATCTTCTACTAATTTAAAGAAATCTTTTGGGATATTAGTTTGGACGTTATTATTATATGGGGGGGGGGGTTGAACCAAATATTGGACTTTCTTCTCATCCGATTTTTTGGGGGTGTCTGCTCATCTTGTATAAGCTTTTCATTGTTAGGAGTATTTGATACTTATGATTCGATCTTGCCTTATTATTTTGCTTAGATTTGCGTTGTGGGTAACTATGCCTAATATTTTTTTTACCATTATTTGTATCGTACTAAATTGTGTCTTTGCCAGTGTGTTGTTATAAAAGGTGGAGCTTTCATTGAATATTTTATGGTTTGCAGAGAGATTAGAGATTCTTTTGGACACCGAGGTAGGGATTGCCTTAATGACGGATCTAGGGTGATTGGAGAATTTGTGGACATAGTGTAGCGACAAATTTGGTTTATGGTAGCAGCAGTATGTTCCTTCCTTTAGGTTTAAGGTTACGTCTAAGAAGTTTGAGGTGCTTTTTCTTTCTCTAATGTTATACTAAGACCGAAACTTAAAAATAATTCTCTTAGATCCTAGCCCCATTTACTAAACAGGCCTCTTTGCATGTCGCTATTGCTGAATCTGTGTTTAAACTCATTTAATAGGTAGATTCCTACCAGATCCGTTACTTGTGCAGAGTCTGACGCGCCCATCACTATGTCGAAGTGATCAGGGGTGTCTTTTCTGGTCCACAATTTATTATCAAATTGTATTAGAGTCTTTCTTGCTAGTAGGATTAGACTAATTTTTGAGTCGGAAAGGTCCGAGTTATTTTTTGCTAAGATGAGCGCTTTGTTTAAAAGAATAGGGGATATAGATTGGTAGTAGTTGTCAATGTCAAATGTTATGAAGCTTTGTCTTGATTTGTCTTTGAGGTTTATGAACCAATCTATAACATTGCCCGATGATTGCCAAAGGGAGAAGCTTATTTTCTTTTTTATACTTGGTATTATTCTATCTAATATGTTTTTACTTATTCTTCCTAGGTCTGAGTTAGAGGGGCAGCCTGATACAGGGGTTGCTGTTGAAATTAGGTTTATGGTCCTTTAGGGTGAATCTTGGGATAGCTGGGGTGAAGGTTTCTGTGTGGTTACTCAGGTTCATGCTAGTGAGTAGGTTCTTAGCTTGGTTGTTGAGTTTTGCGGTACTTCCTTATACGATTTTCTAAGCTCTTTATATATCAGGCGCTCATAAGCATGGTAGTTCAATTTGTAATAGTTTTTAGTTTTATCCGCGGGTACAAATAGTTCTTTCCCATTCTTAACTTTACGTGCGAAGCCATTTATTTTATTAACTATCGGATGTGGGTGTTTATTAGGTTTCTTAAATTTTATTTTCTTGATTAGATTAATTAGTCCGTTTTCAAATTCTTCTAAATGTTCATTAACTTTAAGGAATTGGTTTGATTTTAGTCCATAATATTTCGCCGCCATTCTCTCTTGCTCCCTCTGTCGGGAGATACTATTTATTGACAGAGGGGGATTTGCTAAGTTATTGTGGAGCGGATGGGGGGTCTTGTGGGGTGCCCAAGCGGTTTTGTTTTAAACTCATGTGAAGGTCATGGTGGTATATTTTCCATCTAACATTAATTATGAATTTATTGAGAGCTGCTATTAATTTAGAAATGTAGGATTTTCGGGATGGGGTAGGGATATTCTTGGATGAGAAGGGGATGTATTCCTTATTAAACATATCTGGAGAAGTCAAATAAAGCTCAACCAGGAGGGAGCTTATAATAGCTTAATGCGTAAGAGGAAAAGAGAGAGTTCAATTCCACAAGAGGAGACTGATCCGGATAATGCCAAGCTCAACAATTATTATTAAAGCTTATACAATAGGACAACAAGAGTATCAAATGAAGTCACAAAAGTATATATTGGTAGATATAGAATGGATCATTTATTGAATAATGGAATACAAGCAAAATTTGGGAGACAGAAGGGACTTTTTATGCCAGGGCATTTCGAAGCCTAATGCTTCTCATCAGAAGAATAGAGAAGGTGATAGGTAGCAAGAGGAAGATGATATTGATAATTATAATATATCTAGGACATATCTATATATTTATTAAATTTTTATACGAACTATTGCAAAAATACATAACATCTATTAATTGCTGATTTAACCTGATTTTTAATCCATACTTAATTCAATTTTATTCCTATTTTAAATTAAATTTATTATTACACAAATTATAATTCGTTATTGCCATTTCATTATTTTTTCTGTGATTTTATTTATTTCATATAAGATTTCCATTCGTAATATTTTATCATATTTATTTACATTTAAAAGTTACAAGACCGATATCTTATGAATATTGATAATAATATTTAGTTGGGTTCACAGTATTATACAATATGTAATCCTACAGCATTTCAGCATTTCATATAATCTCATTCTCTCTATCTATCTATATATATATATATATATATATATATACTCCTATAAATTCGTTTCTCTTTTGTGTGTATTGATATTCATATTAAAACCCCTCTTTTCTATTTATTTGAAAAGAAAATAGAATGTTGTTATATATGGGTCGTAAAATTGCATTCACTAGCAAAAGTTCTAGCTAATTTGCATATTCTTTTAAACATTCATTTTAATTAATTCCCTATTAGTTTTTTCGGTTTTCTTATGGAATGATCATCTTTAGTTAACTATTACGTGTAATTATATTCATGCAGATATTCTACATGATTTATACTTGCATAATATTTGCGTAAAAAGTGTGCAGTAAACACAAAATTGTTTCCATATATATTCATCCATACGTATATATTTTTGTTTTTCTATCTATCTATCTATCTATCTATCTATCTCTCTCTCTCTCTCTCTCTCTATATATATATATATATATATATATATATATATATATATATATATATATAAGTGAACGTGTCTGTGTGTCTGTGCATGTGTCTGTGTACATTTCCCTACGTAATAACTGTCAATTTTTAGTCTACAGACTCGAAATTTGATATACAGGCTACTGAGATTTGGGAAAATCGAGGTGATCGGTTTTTGGCCAGAAATATGGCGATTAAGGGGTCAAAGTTGAACGATTTGATCTTTGAGAACTCTACCAAACTCCTCCGACAATTTTTGGTCTACGCACTTGAAATTTTAGATATAGATTCCTTGGACATGGATCTAACTTAATAACTTGATTTGAGCCAAAAACAATAAATTTTAAGGGGTCATAATAGGGGTCAAAGTTTAAAAAAAATTGACCTCTGCGGTCTCTTCCAAATTACTCAGACAATTTCTGGTCTAAATATTTGAAATTTTACATACAGGGTATTCAGAGATAGGGCGAGCTTTTTCCTCAGTTTGGGTCGAAAATATTTAGTTACCAATATATAAATGTATGTATGTATGTATGTCTGTTTGCATGTCTGCCTTAAACTTTCAATAGAGGCGACGGATTTTACCGAGATCAGTATCGTTTTGAAGTTCGACCTTTCATACAACAAATATCGAAAAATTGGCTAAAAACATTAATATCTTCCCCTTCAACTAGGCACTTTTCTACAGGGGGGTACCTTCGCCGATATTTTTGAAAGTTATCCTCTCCTTTAGATTGCCTAGCCTTAATTTTAAAAAATGTCGCTTCCGGTTTTGCGGTGGTCGTAACAGCATAAACGTTAGGTTTTACCCCGTTCTTTTCCTCCTTTGCGGTACAGGTTCGAGCCTGCCTTCCTAATACCACTTTTTTTTTTTTTTTTTTGCTAAACATACACATCCAAACACCCGGGCAACACTGGGCTGAAATGCTAATATATATAAAAGTGAAAGTGTCTGTCTGTCTGTCTGTCTGTGTACATTCCCCTTCACAATAACTCCATCAATTTTCAGTCTACAGACTCGAACTTTGATATACAAAGTCGTGAGATTTGGAAAAATCTTTATAATCCATTTTCGGCCAGAAATTTGGCTGTTAAAGGATCAAAGTTCAACGATTTTAGCTTTGAAAACTCTACCAAACTCCTCCGACAATTTGGGGTCTAAATACTTGAAATTTTAGATATAGATTCCTTGGGCATGGATCTAACTTAATCCCTTGATTTGAGTCCAAAACAATAAATTTTAAGGTGTTATAGTAGGGGTCAAAGTTTAAAAAAATTGACCTCTGTGGTCTCTACCAAATTACTCAGACAATTTCTGGTTTAAACATTTGAAATTTTACATAAAGGGTATTCAGAGATAGGGCAAGCTTTTTAATCGGTTTGGGTCGAAAATTTGAGCTACCAATATATAAATGTATGTATGTATGTTTGCATGTCTGCTTAAAACTTTCGACAAAGGTGACGGATTTTCACAAGATCAGTATCGTTTTGAAGCTTGACCCTTCAGACGACACATACCGAAAAATTGGCTAAAACATTAATTTCTTCACCCTCAACTGGGTACTTCTCTACAGGGAGGGGTCTCTTTTTTCGCCGATATTTTCGAAAGTCATCCTTTACTTTCGATGTCTCGCCTTAATTTAAACCTACGTCATTTCCGGTTTAGCGGTGGTTGTAACAGCAAAGACGGCACGTTTTTTTTTTTTTCATTCTTCGCGTTACGGGTTTGGGCCTGCCTTTCTACTACCACTTTTTTTTTTTTTTTGCTTTTCTTTTTTTTGTTTTTTTTGCTCAACACACACCTCCAAACTCCCGGCCACCCATGCTAGTCTATCTATCTACATCTACACTCCTATAAATTCGTTTTTCTTTTGTGTGTATTGGTATTCATATTAAAAACCTTGTTTTTTTATTTATTTAAGAAGAAAATACAATTTTCTTATATATGGGTTGTAGAATTGCATTCACTAACAAAAGATCTAGCTAATTTACATATTCATTTAAACATTCATTTTAATTAATTCCCTATTAGTTGCTTCGGCTTTCTAATGGGATAATCATCTTTAGTTAACTATTACGTGTAATTATATTCATACATATATTCTACATGATTTATACTTGCATAATATTTGCGTAAAAAGTTTATAGTAAACACCAAATTGTTTCCATATATATTTATGTATACGTATATATTTTTGTTTAACAAATTTTTTCCTACCAAACTTCTAGAGTTTTTGGTTTACAGACATGAAACTTCATATATAAGATATTTGAATCCATACAAAACTTTATATTTTGGGTTTTAGCCCGGAAAAATCGGTGCAAAAGTGTGAAAAAAAAAAATGTAATTTGCCAGGTGAAGGTCGAACGCCAGCATAACGAATGCAACGCAGTTCATGTTTTAATTTTTAACCTTGCAGTAAACATGTTTTCATAGCCCAGTCATTGACGGCAGGGGCAAAATAAATCTGAACGTTTTGGTTTCGATTCTCGGTGGTGGCACATGAGTCTTTTTTTTAAATATATATATTTTAAATCATTACTATATATTGCATCCAATCTATATATATATATATATATATATATATATATATATATATATATATATATATATATATATATATAAAAGTGAAAATGTCTGTCTGTCTTTTCTCTATGGTAGTTAAGGAAGACTATTATACAGAAAGGCATTACGTTACATAATAACACTTTACATATGCACATAAAGTTATGAACAGTACATAGGGCCCGAGCAAAGCCGGGCTGAAATGCTAGTATATATATAAAAGTGAAATTGTCTCTGTGTCTGTCTTTGTGTGTACATTTCCCTACCAAACTACTCTGTCAATTTTCAGTCTACAGACTCGAGATTTGATATAAGCTATATTGAGATTTGGAAAAATCTTTTTAATCGGTCTTTGACCAGAAATCTGGCTCTTAAAACTTTACCAAACTCTTCCGCCAATTTTAGGTCTAAACACTTGAAATTTTAGTTGTAGATTACTTGAACATGGATCAAACATTTTAATTTGATTTGAGCCCAAAACAATACATGTTAAGGGGGTACGAAATTGTTTTAAAAAATTTGACTTCTGCGGTCTCTATTACTTAGCCAATTTTTGGTCTAAACATTTGAAAGTTTACATAAAGGGTATTCAGACATGCAGCTTTTTAATCAGTTTTGGGGCGAAAATCTGGCTGCCAAGAAATCTAAGTTGAAAGAGCTGACCTTTGCAGATTCTACAAAATTTCTTCCCTAATTTTGGGACTAAACACTTGAAATTTTAGATGTAGGTTACCTGGCCATGAGTCGAACTTTTAATATATATGAATTTGCACATAAAGTTATGAAAAGTACATAGGGCCCGAGCAAAGCCGGGCTGAAATGCTAGTATATATATAAACGTAATGTTTTAAACATATGCGCAACAAATGTGAAGCAATAAAAAATGAAATATGTGGATATCCTAAAAAATAAAACATCAAATACAAAACGAGTAAGAAAATATTTAAAAAAAAAAAAAAGTGAAAATAAATGAGAATTAAAACGAGCAGGAGAAGGGGGAGTAAACGGCCATAATTGAATGTTGGGGAATGAAAAAAAAAAGCAGGAAAAACACTCAACTTTATCATCACGTAGTATAATGACACAGGCATTAATCAAAGACGAAGGTGAATTAAAGCGTGACTGTTATCAGCTTGCGAGACTAAAAAGTAACCTCGCTCCGATGCAACTAAGTGAGACTGAGATATACAAAACAGAAAGAAACGCGATTACTAATGAAGTATGCAAATATAAAAGCCATACTCTTTGCGAAATGTGAGAGACATTTCGCAAATAAAAGCTAGTCTGCAAAAAAAAGTGCATTTATTACTATAGACGATAAATTGAAAAAGAAACAAATATATAACAAACGAATGTTACCAAAAGCAAGATAAATCACTATTTTACTTACTTGGATAATTTTTTGTCTTCAAACTTATTTTAAAGCGTTTTTTATTTTGAAACACAAGCACTGTCAAGTGGCTAAATTAGAGAAAAAATGATTGACATAAGACAGTCATATGGGCAGACTCAAGAATCGCTCAAAACTCGAAAATGAGAAAAATACTGATAGAAATCAACTTAATAAGTGTTACGGTGATAGTTATTGAGTGGATTTCTATCAGTATTTGTTACATTTTCGAGTTTTGAACGATTGTCGAGATCCTAAATAGGACCGTCTCATGTCAGCCACCTTTTTCGGTTTGTTATAAAAAATGCCCCATATACCTTACAAGCAGTTATTTACGAAAATCATATTTTTATATTTAAAGACAATTTCTGATGCCTTTGAGCAATCCCGAATTTCTGGCTTCGGAAATTTTAGGTCATGTGATATTGTTGTATATTGGTTTATATTGGAGGAGATGATATATTAAAACATGTCATGTGTTATCTAGTGAATATAAAATATTGTTCTTTTAACAGACAAATAATAAACGTATAAATTGTATGTATGTTGTTTAGCCGGAGGACATGATATTGACGTGTAAACTGAGTCATGTTGTATCAGACTTATCACACGGGATATTTTACAGTTCATATGTAAGAAGAATAATATATGCTTCATACCTTTTTTCTTGAAGAGTTCTTCTGTATCTTCCCGCTGCTCCGTGACGAACCATCATGCGATCAGCACCATCCAATTGAGATATCTGTTCTTATTTGTGAAACCATAAAACAACTCTTTATATTTTTATAATATAAATTTATTACAGTTGTCCCAAATGGTTTTCACAGGATCTGCAGTTCGTCTACATGTTCTATTCTTACAGCTCGCTCCTTAGCTGTCTGTCCACCCCTGTCTAGACCGTCTGTCCGCTTTGATGGTCAAAACTCAACTTCCTGAATCTCTCCAAAAACTAACTACATCACGTGTTCTCTTACGTCACCTAATTACGTGTCTCAGACAAACCTAATGTCCACATCTAGTTATTTGTTTATTCGAAACCTCAAAATAATGTTTACATCTATTTTCTATTTTCACATTCCTTTTGCGATTCACACGTCAATCATTTCTTCCCCAATTTAATTGTTTATTCTTCTAATCATAATAACTGATCCAGCGGCCATCCGTCGCTCAAATCAATTAATAATAATAATAATAATAATAATAACAATAATAATAATGTTCTGGCTCTTGACCCCGCTTTCCACAGTTAACAGATACTATGCTATGATCACAGCCCAAAGGGTCATAATATTACAGTATTTGTACATGGTGAAATCGAAAAAACTGAAATCACTTATGAAATTATCAGGCGTTAATTTATCAAATTAAAACGAATAAAAACAATTGAATCCAAATTATATTGGACGAACTAAACTAAAGAAAAAAATGGAATTAATATGCAAAACAAAAACAAAAAAGGGCACATTTTAAAAATAAATATATAATATATATATATATATATATATATATATATATATATATATATATATATATATATATATATATATATATAGTGATAATATGTGTGAAAAAAATCGTCTCTACAAAACTACTTTGTCGAACTTTGGTCTACAAACTTAAAACTTGATATATATAGTGTATTAGGATCTGTGAAAAAAATTGATTGCGTTTATAGGTGGAAAAAATAGTTACTAATAAATAAAAATTAAAAATTAGAACTGAGCAGGCGTAAGTCGATTAAACGTTTATCTTCTGCACATACGCACATATACATTTATACGTTTAACAACGTTATTTTTTAAGTTTTGAAATGAATATCGACTTAGCTCAGATAGTAGCGAATAAAGTTAGAGAGTGATATGTTTTGTGTTCGATTCAAGCTGTAGGCACACAACTCATATTTAAAAGAAACTTTTGAAATCGCTATTATATATATTATATTATATATTGCATATAGGTTATATATATATATATATATATATATATATATATATATATATATATATATATATATTATATTATATATTGCATAGAGGTTATATATATATCATATTATATTATATTATATATTATATTATATTATATTTTGCATATAGGGTAAAATATAATAATAAATAGAAAATGACTCTATAATAATAAAGACAAATGTACGTTACCTTTCTCCTGGATGAAGGAGAGACAAAAACGTCCTGCTATGGTTTCAAATGATCTGAAATGACACTAAGAAGAGACTTGATTCCAAATATTTCTCATATGTTATATCTCTCGCTTTTGAAAATAGGGTACGATTATGAATATCTCTAGTATTAAATAATCCTTACACACTGTGAAATTCATGTATGAAAACAAAAAGGAGAGTTATAAGATATGAGAAATATTTGGAATCAAGTCTCCTTTTGCTGTTATTTCAGATCATTTGAAATCATAGCAGCAAGGTTTAGTCTTCCCCTCCATCAAAGTCAGAGGCTTTGGGAAAAATATAAGATGTACTATACAAAACTAGGGCAAGAAATGAGTAAAACTGAAACATGCTCGTAGACAAATTGAATATTAAAATGCTCATATCTTTGGTTCTATGGGATGAAACTACATGAAGATTTGCAGGTTTTTTTGAATATTGTGATATTCTTCTATAATTAAGATTTTAAAACAAATAAAATATGTCCAAATTTGTCTATATATATAGTGTACTGGCAAGTCAGTTTTAGTTTTTAGTTTTAGGTATATATATGTGTGTGTATATATATATATATATATATATATATATATATATATATATATGTATGTGTGTGTGTGTGTGTGTATATATGTATATATGTATTTATATATATATATATTTATATCTATATATATATATGTATATATATTATATATATGTATATATATATTATATATATTATATTTATATTATTATTATGTTATCTATTATATATATTTGTATATATATTATATGTATTATATATATTATGAGTATATATATTATATATATATTATATATATATAAAATTAAAATATATAAATTTTACAGAAATAAGTAGTTATCGAGATATAAATAGTTGTTTTATGCATTGTAATCTCTGGCGGCCATCCTTTTTACGCGCGTGCACGCGCGTCATAACCAAATCTACGTGCGTAAAAAAGATGGCCGCCAAAGTATACAATGCATAAAACAACTATTTATATCTCGATAACTACTTATTTCTGTAAAATTTCAATGCGATTTCCGTATTCAGCATAGTCGAAACTCTATAAAAGTCGTCATTTAAAAGAAAATTGTGGAGGTGGACCTAATCTAAAAAATACAAAAAAAAACAAAACAAAAAAACTTTAATTAAACTTGGAAATACGATTTTAAAAGAATAGCGCGGATCAGTAAGTGCATTAGCACCCATTAATCGACTAACGTGACCTTATTGCCAAATAAGCTCCGGCTACAATGTTGAATGCGCCGTTCACGTTGGTTTTATTTTTTTTTTTCAAGTTAAATTCAACTTTCACAATATCTTTTTATTTGTTTATAATTTCACGATATCTTTTTTTAATAATAAATTGTTATTTAAAAGCACAGAATAGTTACAAAACACCATCCCCTCTCTATTGTAAGAATGGCTGAAAAAAATAAAAATAAAATAAAAATATTAGGTACTCATGCAGAAAGTGATCCGTGCTGAAATAATAACGTTATTATTTAAAAAGCCATTCTTAACATGGGGAGGGGAGGGTGTTTTTACCTATTCTGTACTTTAACCTTACAAGTGATTAAAAAAAACATATCATAAAACTTTAATTAAACTTGGAAATACGATTTAAAAAATAGCGCGGATTTCTGGTGCATTAGCACCAGAAATTAGGTGAAATACAGAAATGTTTCTACCAATAAAACCGTTATTTTTCAGCCATTCTTACCAAGGGGAGGGGATGGTGTTTTGTCACTATTCTGTGCATTCAACTAACAATTTATTAAAAAAAAACAAAAGGTAAATTTTCACATTAGGTCCACCTCCACAATTTTTAACATGAGTAGGTTGGGGGTGTTTATTCTGAAAGCCGTTCTTAACATGGGGAGAATGGTGGTATTTATTCCAAAAGCCGTTTTTAACAGACGAAAGACAGGTAAAAGGTCCAAAACACATGGTTAGGCATGGGTGTTGTTTATTCCGAAAGCCGTTCTTAATATGGAGAGGTTGAGAGTGTTTATTCATGACCGCCAGTGAATTATAGTGTATAGTATAGGTCTTTATATCTCGAAAACTACTTGCCTCTGCAAATTTTAAATGAGATTTTCTTATTCAGCATAGTGGAAAATTGTGAAGGTGGACCTAATGTAAAAAAAAAAAAAAAATACCCCCCCGCCCAAAAAGATATCGTGAAATTTAAATTTAAGCGCGGTAACAAAAATAAAATTAGACAGAAAAATACACCTTTGGGTTTGTACTTGCACAAAGACTTGAAAAAGTTGTCAACAAAAACAAATATATAACAAGTGCATATTTTCAAAGGCAAGATAAGTTACTTTTCTACCTAATTGGATAATTTTTAGTGTTTTTATTTGGTTTGTACTACTGTACATATAGATTCAAAAAAGTTGTCAAATAATAAATGTATAGCAAATATTATCAAAGGCAAGATATGTTACTTTATTACCAAAATGGATCATTTTAGTTTTTTTAATGTAAAATGTTTATTCGGCTTGAAAAACACAGCGTTTACTGCTATATTTGAAAATTACAAATGGTGGCAGACTCTGTGTTAAACACGTTGTTTGGGAAAATGAGAAAACTAAAAAACTGTACAAAATACTGTTAAAAACTACCGAATACATGTCTGCCTATGTCACGGTAACATATATTGAGTGAGTTCGTGACAGTATTTTGTATAGTTTTTCAGTTTTAACTCATTTTCCCAAACTTAACGTGTTCAACACAGTCTGCCGCCATTTGTATTTTTCAAATATACTGATAAACACTACATGTTTTCGACGCGATTAAACATTTTACACTAAATAAAAACACTAACATCTTATCCAGTTACGTAGAAAAGTAACTTATCTTGCCTTTGATAACATTTATTTGTTATATTTATTTTTCGAGAACTTTTTCGTTTCTGTGTTTAGTAATACAAACCCGTTTTATTTACTGTAACGTTTAGTCGGCTCGAGAAACAGTGTTTTTCAGTGTATTTGAAAAATACAAATAGTGGCGAACACTGTTGATGATGTTAAGTTTGGGAAAATGATTTAAAACTAAAAACTATACAAAATACTGTCAGAAACCCACCGAATATGCCAGCCTATGTCACGATAACATATAATCAGTGGGTGTCTGACACTGTTTTATATAGTTTTTTAGTTTTTAATTGATTTTTCCAAACTTAACGTATTCAACAGAGTCTGCGACGATTCGTCTTTTTCAAATATATCGATAAACACTGAGTTTCTCGAGCCAATTAAACCTTTTACATTAAATAAAAACACTAAAATACCATCCACTTAGGTAGAAACATAATTTACCTTACCTTTGCTTTCATTTATTTGTTTTTGGACAACTTTTTCGAATCTGTGTATAGTAACCCCCCCCTCACCCAAATATTAATTAAAATCTCACATTTTTTTAATACAATAACAAAAAATTAAAAAAAAACTATTTAGCGTTTCAACATTTTAGCAACGTTCGGCTTAATCCACTGAATGTTGGTCGCGCTCAAGCCATGATTGACGGTAACTCCCGAAGATCCGGGTCCAATTCTACAAGAGTACCATTTTTTTTTTTTTCATTTTCGCCTTTTTTTTTTTTTTTTTAACTTTTTGGAGTGGATTGCTGTAATAAGAATATAAGAAACGTGCATTTTCTCTTTTTAATAGAATTTTCCATTACACCAAATTGAGCCACAGCAACACGTGGCAGGGTACAGCTAGTATATATATATATATATATATATATATATATATATATATATATATATATATATATATATATATATCACAGCATTCCTTCGTTAATATAGGTTTGGCTTAAGAGAAGCGAAAGTCCTTATTTATTTATGTGTTCCTTTTCTTCCACTGGCAGACTAGCAAACTAAAGCCATACTGCAGGAACTCGTCATATTTCCATTCGATGGTGATGCTGATGATCTTGGTACTAAAAAAATTATTATGAAAGATCAAATATCGGTCGAGGAAACAATTATAAAATGTTTTTTTAAGCATTTTTGGCTTTTTGAACCCCAACCCTATGTAGCTTTTCATGAAAAACCATCTAACGAGATCATTCGTTAACATTTATTCACATGGCGACAAAAGTATTTGTAGAAACACTATGAAAGCAATGATATTCATTATCTTTCTAACTCTCTCTTTTCTCGCAGTAGTGCTCTTTCAAGCCTAGAGCACAATGGCGAATAATTTCTCTATCGTAGTATGAGGTTAATTAGAGATTATTCGTGAAATAACGTAAGAATGGTGGTATGTGAATCAGTATTGTTTTAAAAAAAGAATCAAGTGAACATATCGAACTTGGTCGAAATGCGAACTCGGATCATTGAGATATTTTCTGGAGTTGAACACTGTTTCAACAGTTTGTTTGAAGAATCTGTATTACCATAATTCTCTCTATCATCACACTGTCTGTCTGTCTGTCCGCCTGTATGTGTGTATGCATGCCTCTCTGTCTGTCTGTCTTTCTCTCTCTTTCTCTCTCTCTCTCTCTCTCTCTCTCTCTCTCTCTCTCTCTCTCTCTTTATTCTGCCTGCCGTCTTCGTGTGTGTTTTGGACAAATTCGGTTGGCGGAACAAGGTAACAGGACGATGATGGTCACTAGAGTAGGGTAATAGGATAATGAATTAGTTGAGAGGTAGGTGTGGGGGTCACTTTGGGCTAAATTGATTGATGAGGCGCTTACAATAACAGACCTCGTCGTCAACAAAACGTGAAAATTCTATACTATACTCCCTATGAAAATGTTGTTATCGCGCACGCGCGCACACACACAGACACACACACACACACACACACACACACACACACACACACGCGCGCGCGCGCGCGCGCGCACACACACAAAACGGTACTATCGACTTTGCACCACCCAAAAATACCCGTAAAATGCAATTGATAGGCATTGGGAAAGTGGAGATCAGAAAGAACTCAACCTTTGATATCTTTAAACATTTAAAAAACTAAACCAAGCTGTTTCAATTGAACGCAGCCAATGTGTTTATATTATTGACAACGCTATCCTATCTATGCTATCATGCTGAAGTTGACCTAGCCTCAGCAGACAGAATTTCATCCCAGCCGAAGATCCGACCTTAACATTTAATTTGTCTAAATCAGATATAGTCAAGCTCGACCATATGGGCTGCAACTTCTCGAGTGTTATCGACTTTTTTTAAGGAGGGGTTAGTTTATTCCAGATCGCCTGAAGTGTATCTGACGGGAAATACCAATGAGTCCGTTCACGACTACTTTTGCACTAGCGAACTCCTGTAAAATAAGTGGTTCTTCCCAGTGTTCGGTCTTGTGCGACATCTTGCTGTAGATGAATGCCAATAAATAATCAACCGGAAGTAGCGCTACCAGCAATTAGAAAAATAAACAATTTTAAATCTTACATAAGGTTTTAATAACAGATAATTGCTTATGTTTCTCCATCTCTCATGAATATCAGCCCACTCTATATTTACTTGCCTTCGCACGGAGATAGAGGTAAGCACGAGGTTGATTTTTCATGTGGAAGTATATCCAACACTCCAAAAAGGGGCACCCTCGATTGGGATAAAAATATAATCTTTGTTTAAAAAGATCTTTGCTTCACTGGGCAAGAGCTGAAAAGATGAAATGTAGTATCAAAGCAGATACTACACTTTGCTCATGGAATAAATTCCACCAGGCCAGTCTAATAATAGTAAACCAGCAGTGACCAGTATTTAAACAACCCGACGGTTATTTTCACTCGTTCCTTTTTGTTCGTATTTTTCGTCATTCGTATTTTTCCCCTTTTATATTCTAGCACATTTAGAGTGCGTTATTAAATTCTATGTTTTATAGTTTATGAGTTGTCATTGCTGTGTTGCTATTATTATATTGTACCAGTGTCATGTTTCTGCATCAGCCCGACAATGGCAATTGATTTGAAGTATGTGACATAACGAGCGACCTTGTACCATGGTGTGTATGTTATTCGACCACTATGTGCATAATTGGCTTTTTAATGTGGACAGAAAACCGCTGTTAATCTCGTTGATATGTTGTAGTTAATTATGTATCTGACAAAGAGGGAAGGATTGCTGTTTTCTTTGAATCGGTGGCGTGTGGAGATTTGGAATCATATCATACCATTGCTAATATACCATAGCTTTCTCAAATAAATTATTTTAACATTTTGTTATAATAATCCACTTATAGTATTGCATGAGGTTAATTCTCCCACTGAACTGTATATGACTGGTCGATATTATGTTGTGAACAGAAACAGCTGAATCTCTGACACAAAAATAGTGATTAATGAATTATGAAGTCAAACTGTAAACGTCATAGTAGCAAATAGTTTTATATCTTTGTTTAACATCGCAGTGTCAATGATATCACAACATAAAAGAAAAATGCCTATAAAACAGAAATGCATAAAAAAGCGTCAAGTTCTTGGGTGTTTTATTCTCTTTTTACATTACGTGACCAGGCCCCTTCTCGCTCCCTAGAAGAACGAACGAAGAACGAGTGTCGAAAGAAAAGTGTCTAAACACATTTTGTTAATAGTTCAAAGAATAAGATATTTCTATCTTTTTCGAACTTCCTGTCCGTAACGCCATATCCACGTCACATTTCGGACTTCCTGTCCATGACATCATATTGTAGTTTCAACTTTAATTATTAACTACTAATGTAATTTGCCATTGCGATAAAATTAGAACTACACAACTGATTCAACACAACTGCGACAATAAATTCGAAATAATTCTCTAAGCTAAGAAGTACCATGAATAGAATATAGAATTTATATAATAATACGAGTTTAAGATGAATGCAGTTAAAGATGTAGCAAAATAAAGGACGGGAGCAAAAATATGATGAGTAAATTTTTACGTAAGAGTTAAAAACTGTAGAATGAAATTTTCAAATTATGATTCGAATAAGGCCACATGTTTTAGTAGAGACGTCACAGAGACAGGAAGCGACTAGTCTTACGTGAATGAGATCATTCTCTTCCAACGGAACCCCAAAAGGGAGTGGTTAGTTGTTCCCCATGGAAAAGAAGTTTTAGTGTTTTATACGTAAACATGTGTGCCATGAAGAAAAATAAAACCGCAAAAGAACCCAATTTCATTTGCGATTTTCCGTTTGTGGACGCTGTCATTGAGAAAAGAAAAAGGTAAGGACAGAAAGAGGTGATAACTATGACTGCCACATCACCGCTGCGACTACGACCAGCTGATTCTGCCGCCGCGAAAGACACATCGTGGGGATTGAAGAACACTGCAGCCTATCATTTGCAGTATTACTTGAATTACGTATACACACTCATACAATGGCATACGCATACCATCGACCGCGACGTGGTTGGGGTTAGGGTTAGGGTATCATTGTTGCAGCTGAAGTTATAGAGAAAATGACTTTCACAAGAAGAAAACAAATCTGCAGGTCGTATTTCTTCTATCTTTATTTGTTTTTCATTTCGTCATGAAATCTCTCCATCTCCTACACCAAGTCCGCTCCACTCCCACAGGTAAAATTAACGAACCTCGCATCTGCGGCTGACGAATTCTGTGTGTGTGTGTGTGTGTGTGTGTGTGTGTGTGTGTGTGTGTGTGTGAGCACAGATGCGCGCGAAGAAAAAATAGAGGTTTGAAGAAAAATAAAAGAGAGGGGAGGGGGACAGAAATGAATTTGGTGTTAAAGAAAAAAAATATGGAACGAATAAAAACGGAATAATGAGAAAGAAAGAAAAAGAAATAAACATATTTGCCAGCTGCGACTCGTTACTAACTCCTTCTTTCTTTATCTCTTCTCTCTCTCTCTCTCTCTCTCTCTCTCTCTCTCTCTCTCTCTCTGTCGCACACGCGCGTATATATGTGTGTGTGTGTGTGTGTGTGTGTGTGTGTGTGTGTGTGTGTGTGTGTGTTTCTTTCACGCCATGAGACTTGCAAAAGAAGTTCAGGAAGAAATAAAAAAAAATACAGTTGTAATTTACGCCGAGAAAAAGAGGTTAAAAATAAGCAATGCCTCGGGATTTAACCATAAAAATACGGCAAATCATCGCAAAGAAAACGAAGGAAAACAAAGACAGTTTTCGTACTAAGCACGCCACAAAGTATTTTGAAACTTTTGAGTAGAATACGTCATTGCTACTGTTTTCACATGAAACAATTTAAAATACAAACATCTGGGTATTTTGAATTTTATTATTATTTATTCAGTGGTAGCAGTCACACAGATCATCATCAAAGATTTATCTTCGAAAACAACCTATGATGCTCCTTGGAGTCTCCTCGGATTTCCAGTACTCACCACTTCTTTCGATAAACTTTGCAAATTAGTTGAAATTATCGCAGTAGCCGTTTACCATTCATTTCTCGTTGGTAGCGACCATTAAACTTCACTGGAATTTGGGTGGCAATAAGCCTCCCCAAAGTCCCAATTCTCTTCGCACTCATCAAGTGAAAGACTGGTTAGTGCTTTCCCTCCTCAGTCCCTCTATTCTCTTTACCCTTGGTTATTTGGTGTGATGTGTAGTATCAGCCAACATTACACTCTTTGGGGAGGGGAGGGGCGCTATGGCTTAATTTACAATTATACAGTTTTAGCTTTCATGTGGCGTTTCGTGTGTTTTACATCTGTAGCAATTTCTTTATGTACGGCTTGCATCTGAAGCAATTTCTATGTCTAGTTTGCATCTGAAGCAATTTCTATATGTCAGGCTTGCATCTGAAGCAATTTCTATATGTCAGGCTTGCATCTGAAGCAATTTCTATATGTCAGGCTTGCATCTGAAGCAATTTCTATATGTAGCTCATACGCATTAGTCTCCACATTCAATGGTTTTCCTTAATATTTCAGCCGTTTTCATTATTGTAATTCGTTGTATTTTCTTAGCTAACTTTCTGGTTCCAATCTCTCATTCTTTTCTCAATGTTTTTTTAGGATCGTTCCTAGTGGTCTTGCTATTTTTGGTGATGTCTTTACTTTCTTCATCTTCCATATCCTCTAAAGCTCCACTGCTCTTTATATTTACTCTGTGGTCTGCTGGAACAGCGTAATTTACGATATACTACTACTACTACTACTACTACTACTACTACTACTACTGCTGCTGCTGCTGCTGATGATGATGATGATGATGATGATGATGATGATGATGATGATGATGATGATGATGATGATGATGATGATGACGACGACGACGATAATAATAATTATTATTATAGTCTCAACTTTTGGATGTTTTAGTTGGATTTTTTTAACATCAGGTCAATTCATATGACTTTACACATTTAATGTGTAAATTTATCGTCAATGTAGGTGTTGAGAATGTTGAAAATTGTATTATTAGTATGAGTTGGTATGAGGAGATATCTATTTTCTATTCACTGTTGTGTCATGTTTCTGTTTATGTTAGAATATATTTTTGTGTTTTTTTTTCTTCATATTAGAAATGAAATAAGACGGATATTGTAATGTTTTTAGTAATTCTATTATTTATTTATATAAATTTAGTTGCAGAGCATAGTATGTTGGGGAGACATCGCAACGATTCGATTTTCCCTTAAAACAACACGTACCATCAAAGATTCGTTATGCACATTTTTCATAGAATAATACATACGGTTTTGCGATCTGCAAGCACATTATCAATAACAGTGCTTGTGCCACGATATTTAGTGTGGGCATGTTCACGATCTTAAGCAGATCGCATTCGCCTTTTCATTTAAAAATCATAGAAACCAATTTTATTAAGTCCTTGAGACATTCTCATTGCAAAACAAAAAAAGGACTTAATATGATTTCTATGTGATTTTCCCCCGTTCATTTGTTTATTGATTTTAATCATATTTTTCTCTCTCCTGCCCCCGCCATATTCATATATTTTTTAATCGCAATATATATATTTTTTTTAATCGAAATATATATATATATATATATATATATATATATATATTTCTCTCCTCCCAGCCCCCCCATATTCATGAGAATTTTTTAATCGCAGTATATATATATATATTTTTTAATCGCAGTATATATATATATATATATATATATATATATATATATATATATACTGCGATTAAAAAATTCTCATGAATATGGGGGGGCTGGGAGGAAAGAAATATATATATATATATATATATATTTAATAGGGTTACTGGTTTAAAAATAACAATCTAGACCCGTTAAACGAAAACCGTATACATTGAAAGTAACGAAATTTCAAAAACAAATTTTATAAAAATAAAATATATATATATACATATATATATATATTATACATACATATATATATATATTATATATAATATATATATGATATATATATATTTTATATATAATATATACATATATAATATATATAATATATATTATATATATAATATATATAATATATATATAGATTATATATAATATATATAATATATATATAATATATATATGATATATATATGATATATATATAATATATATAATATATAATATTTGCAATATATATATAATATACATATATAATATATATAATATATATAATATACATATATAATATATATATAATATATATATGATATATATATATATAATATATAATACATACGTAATATATACAATATATATGATATATATAATATATATAATACATATGTTATATATATAATATATATAATATATATATAATATATATATAACATGTATATATATAATATATATAATATATATATAACATGTATATATATAATATATATAAATAATATATATAATATATATAATATATATCATATATATAATATATATGTAATATATATAAATAATATATATAATATATATAATATATATATGTAATATATATAAATAATATATATATAATATATAATATATAATATATATATAATATTATATATATATAATATATAATATATATAATATATAATATATATATAATATTATATATATATAATATATAATATATATAATATATATATAATATATAATATAGTATATATATAATATATATATATAGTATATATATATAATATATTTATAATATATATAATCTATATATATACATATAATATATATATATATAAAATATATATATAATGTGTATGTATATATATGTGTATATACATGCATATATATGCATGTATTTGTGTGTATATATGTGTATATATATGTGTGTATATATGTGTATATATATGTATATATATATGTGTGTGTATATATGTATATATACGTGTGTATATATATTATTAAGAAAGTTTAACTGAATTAAAATTATAATTTTTATATCTCAGTTTAAATTGTCAACAAGTAAACATATTAAGGATAAGAAATTTTGCTGAATTAAAACACATTGAAATGATAAAATTGCCCAAGTTAAGACTTATGTTTATTGGATTTACTTGCTATTCGTCGTTTATCCGACTGTTTCATTAATTAACTTGTATTGGCAAAAATAATGATAATCCCTTACTTTTTCCTCTCCTCCTTGGCAGTGTGTGAGAAATTTCATATACAACCACCATCTTTCTTTTAGGCCGGCCATACAGCTCTAGTAGACGGTCTGTAATTGGTTTAAATTTGAATGTGTCAGGTGATTTGACTTTGCGCCTTTTTTGTATTCATGCGTTTATTTTTCAGTCTAAGAAAAAGCTCACCGACGGAAGATGTCTGGCTCAAAAGCCTAAAATGAGATTCAAAGATTGTTTGAGCTCAACCTTAAAAAAATGTGAGATAGATGAAAGAACTTGGGAGAGTCTTGCTTTGGATCACGGAGAGTGGAGAAGGACCTTGCGGGGAGGTGTGGGCAAGTTTGAGGCAGATTGAACCCAGTATGACCAGCTGAAGCGTGATATCCAGAAAGGGAGGGTGAAAGGAGCCGTGGATGGGCTGGGGCGCCAAATTGGTCTGGAGGGTGAGGTGTGCGGAAGATTATGTCTGAGCAGAGCTGGGCTGATGAGCCACCAGACTACTCATTGGCGCAGTGGGCCACAAAGCAGTCGTGTGCTGCCAGAGCTAACTGTGTCAACAGTGGGTGGATGTGCAAAACAGTAGGTGGTTTGAAGCGGCATTTGATTATACATAGAAGTGAACATCAAGAACGTGCTACTAGTGGCGCACATGTCTGCACAATGTGTGCCAAAGACTGCCAGTGTTTGGCAGGGCTTAAAAGCCACCTTCGTACGGCCCATCACTGAATGTTTTCGTGTTTCTGTATATCTTCTTTTTTTTGTGCTATATTAAGTGATGGCAATGTTCGAAAACGAATTTGCTGCCATCATATATATATATATATATATATATATATATATGTATGTATATGCATATATATATGTATGTATATTTGTTTTTCTTTACAAGGAAGTCATCACTTATCAAGGCCCGGACGCCACTCAGGGATAACAGTTACTGCGTGTACAGTAATCAATGGGATAATATCATAGTAATCGCTAGTAATGGAGATCTGATAAAGTGTCTTACTTAAGGAGGCGGTTCCATAGGAACTTGTTTATGTTGGACTTGAAGACATCCAAGTTGTAGTCAGGTGGGAAACAGGCAAATGGAAGAGAGTTTCACAGGCATGCACTTCTAAGAAAGAAGCTTTGTTCATGGAATCTACGTTTTGATTTAGGCACAGATAAAGAGAGGGGGAAAATTACTGACAGTAGTTTCAGCTAGACGGGTGCTTTTCTGTGAAAGATTGGCGAGGGGGGGCAGAGATTGGAGCTCAGACGAGCCCTTCCCATGAAAATAAGGATAAAACACTGACAGGCTCGCAACGTCCCTTCTGTGGGAGAAAGGTTGCAAGGAAGAGAAAAGGGCATCCCTCACTAGGCTACAAAGTCTATTTTGTACTCTGTCAAGGCAGGATAGGCTGTTTTTAGCAGCTCCTGCCCAGTTATGACAGCAGTACTCCATCCTTGGACGTACTTGGCTTTTATATAGATAGAGAATTGCATCAGCAGTGAGATATCTACTGGAGTGGTAGAAGGATACCACCATTTTTCCAGCGACTTTGGCAACAGATTTTATGTACGTGTTCAATTCCAGATCAGGAGTAAAAGTCAAATCCAGAAGCTTGTCAAAACATGGAGCCTCCCCAAGACAAGAGCCATCCATTTCAATTGATGCCAGATAGTAAATGAATTTTGAACCATGCAGTAGTTTCTGATGTCATACTAGTGAGTAATTGTTACGGCTTTACCTTATCATGTGCTACAAAAAAAAATTGTATATGTATATGCATATATATACATGTATATAGATGTATGCATATATATGTACGTATGTATATATATGTATGTATATGTATGTGTATCTGTATATGTATATGTATATATATATATATGTATGTATGTATATATATATTTGTATGTATGTATATATGTATATGTATGTATATATATATTTGTATGTATATATAAATATATGTATATGTATGTACGTATATATAACTATATGTATATGTATATATGTATATGTATGTATATATATATTTGTATGTATATATAAATATATGTATATATGTGTATGTATATATAAATATATGTATATATGTATATGTGTATGTATATATAAATATAGGTATATGTATATATGTATATGTATGTATATATATATTAGTATGAATATATAAATATAGGTATATGTATATAACAAGACAACAAGAGTATAAAATTAAGTCACAAAATTATATATAGGTAGATATAGAATGGATCATTTATTGAATAATGGAATACAAGCAAAATTTGGGGGATACAAGGGGCTCTTAATGCCAGGGCATTTCGAAGCCTAATGCTTCTTATCAGAAGAGTAGAGAAAGTGCTAGGCTGCATGGGGAAGATGCGGCGTCTAGCGTAGTGTTCATTAGGGATGAAAGACATTAAGAGGAATTATAGATTGTTGGTGAAAGCTTTATTGAATTCTAAATTGTATATATAGTATGTTAAATAATATTGGTATATATAGTATTATATAAGAGTGTTATATATAGTATGATATACAAGGTTGTTATATTTAGTATGATATATAAGATTGTTATATATAGTATGATATATAAGATTGTTATATACAGTATGATATATAAGATTGTTATATATAGTGTGATATATAAGATTTTTATATATAGTATGATATATAAGATTGTTATATATAGTATGATATGTAAGTTTGTTGTATATAGTATGATTTATATGGTTGTTATATATAATATGATATATAAGATTGTTATATATGGTATGATATATAAGATTGTTATATATAGTATGATGTATAAGATTGTTATATATAGTATGATATATAAGGTTATTATATATAGTATGATATATAAGATTGTTATATATAGTATGATATATAGGATTGTTATATATAGTATGATATATAAGATTGTTATATATAGTATGATATATAGGATTGTTATATATAGTATGATATATATGGTTATTATATATAGTATGATATATAAGATTGTTATATATAGTATGATATATAGGATTGTTATATATAGTATGATATATAATGTTGTTATATATAGTATGATATATAATGTTTTTATATATAGTATGATGTATAAGATTGTTATATATAGTATCATATATAAGATTGTTATATATAGTATGATATATAAGATTATTATATATAGTATGATATAACATTATTATATATAGTATAATATATAAGATTGGTATATATAGTATGATATATAAGATTGTTATATATAGTATGATATATAAGATGGTTATATATAGTATGATATATACGATTGTTATATAAAGTATGATATATAAGATTGGTATATATTGTATGATGTATAAGATTGTTATATATAGTATGATGTATAAGATTGTTATATATAGTATGATATATAAGGTTGTTATATATAGTATGATATATAAGGTTGTTATATATAGTATGATATATAATATTGTTATATATAGTATGATATATAAGGTTTTTATGTATAGTATGATATATAATATTGTTATATATAGTATGATATATAATATTGTTATATATAGTATGATATATAGGATTGTTATATATAGTATGATATGTAAGATTGTTATATATAGTATGATATGTAAGGTTGTTATATGTAGTATGATATGTAAGATTGTTATATATAGTATGATATGTAAGGTTGTTATATATAGTATGATATATAAGATTGTTATATATAGTATGATATATAGGATTGTTATATATAGTATGATATGTAAGATTGTTATATATAGTATGATATATAAGATTGTTATATATAGTATGATATATAAGATTGTTATATATAGTATGATATATAGGATTGTTATATATAGTATGATATGTAAGATTGTTATATATAGTATGATATGTAAGGTTGTTATATATAGTATGATATATAAGATTGTTATATATAGTATGATATATAAGATTGTTATATATAGTATGATATATAGGATTGTTATATATAGTATGATATGTAAGATTGTTATATATAGTATGATATATAAGATTGTTATATATAGTATGATATATAGGATTGTTATATATAGTATGATATATAGGATTGTTATATATAGTATGATATGTAAGATTGTTATATATAGTATGATATATAAGATTGTTATATATAGTATGATATGTAAGATTGGTATATATAGTATGATATATAAGATTATTATATATAGTATAATATATAAGATTATTATATATAGTATAATATATAAGATTGTTATATATAGTATGATATGTAAGGTTGTTATATATAGTATGATATGTAAGATTGGTATATATAGTATGATATATAAGATTATTATATATAGTATAATATATAAGATTATTATATATAGTATAATATATAAGATTGTTATATATAGTATGATGTGTAAGGTTGTTATATATAGTATGATATATAAGATTGTTATATACAGTATGATATATAGGATTGTTATATATAGTATGATATATAAGATTATTATATATAGTATAATATATAAGATTATTATATATAGTATAATATATAAGATTGTTATATATAGTATGATATGTAAGATTGTTATATATAGTATGATATATAGGATTGTTATATATAGTATGATATATAAGATTGTTATATATAGTATGATATATAAGATTATTATATATAGTATAATATATAAGATTATTATATATAGTATAATATATAAGATTGTTATATATAGTATGATATGTAAGGTTGTTATATATAGTATGATGTATAAGATTGTTATATATAGTATGATATATAAGATTGTTATATATAGTATGATGTATAAGATTCTTATATATAGTATGATATATAAGATTGTTACATATAGTATGATATATAAGATTGTTATATATAGTATGATATATACGATTGTTATATATAGTATGATATATAAGATTGTTATATATAGTATGATATATACGATTGTTATATATAGTATGATATATAATGTTGTTATATATAGTATGATATATAAGTTTGTTATATATATAGTATGATATATATAAGATTGGTATATATAGTATGATATATAAGATTGTTATATATAGTATGATGTATAAGATTGTTATATATAGTATGATATATAATGTTGTTATATATAGTATGATATATAATGTTGTTATATATAGTATGATGTATAAGATTGTTATATATAATATGATATATAAGATTGTTATATATAGTATGATATATGAGATTGTTATATATAGTATTATATATAAGATTGTTATATATAGTATGATATATGAGATTGTTATAGGTAGTATGATATATAAGGTTATAATAAAAATAAAAAATAAAATAGGAGTAAAAATAAAGATAAAAATAAAAATAAAAATAATATTACCAATAGCTGTGATAAAAGTAACGTTAATGTTAATGGCAATAACAATGAAAACAAAGATAATGGTAACCGTTATGGTAGCAATGACGGGCATAATAACGGGGGTAATAATAATAACAGCAATAATGATCCATTCTATATCTACTAATATATAGTTTTGTGACTTTATTTCACACTCTTGTCCTATTGTATAAGCTCCAATAATAATGGTTGAGCTTGGCATTATCCAGATTATTCTCTTCTTGTGGAATTGAACTCTCTCTTTCCCTCTTACGCATTAAGCTGTTTATGTATATATATGTATAGATATATGTATATATATATATATATATATATTTATGTATATGTATATATATTATATGCATATAAATACATGTATATGTATATATGCATATATATATATAGTCTTTGAAGTTTTTAACCTTTAAAACTATACAAAAAATTACTTTTTATCATTCGTTAAAAAACCATCTAGTCAGTAAGTCATTTAATCACCTGCAATCACTGCATCAACTCTCTCGAATTTACTATAATACCAATTTTTTTTATTTTTCAAGGGATCATCAGTTGTTTACCATGAAACACTGTTTCGGGGATTTAAAAACAAAACGGTATATTACATCATGGCTCCCCAGCAGTGTTGATCAAACACCACCACCCTTAATCTTAGGAAGAAGACATGTTACAAACATTTGATCCAATTTCCTATTCTTAATTGCAATTACTAACCTTTTCATAGTATAAAAATGAATTTCTTACCTGTGCGATTCATCAATTTCCACATTTAAAATGGATACATGTTTTAATTCATCAGCCTTGTATTTATAAGATTAGGATTAATCCATTTAACTACTTATCACCCCCACTATAATTAGTAGTTTGTATATTTACATTCTTATTTATTTAAAATTAGATATATAAAGGTTAAAAATATTTTATTTTTACATATATACATTTTTTTTATTTTTTTTTTATATATATATATAAATTTATTATATGTAATTATAAATACATTTTATACATTGCTAATATAGTTTTGGATTTCCTTTATTAATATAGTCTGGTTTATCTTAAACGATTCAAAAGCATCAGGATAACGAACAAATGCTTTATTTAACTGTTCAATATTTTATTTTTATCCCCACCTTGTTTTATCATCCTTATTACTAAGCTAGAAACTGGTGGTATAAAATCTGTTAATTTTAAAGTAACGCGAGCTATTCTCAAAAACTCTGACATAATGGTTCCATAAAACACAAAAACAGGGCAGGTGCTATCCTTATGGGGCATACGTACTATTTTAAAGGGGAATGCGTTTCTTTTATCAAATATTTTATAAAGAAAAATCCCATCCTCAATTTTTATATCTAAATCCAGAAATGTAGCCTGTTGTCCTCTATGTTCACAATTCAATTTTAATTCGTTTGGATATATAAGATGTTTATTTTTTTCGAATTCATCATTATCGTTTATGCATATAAGGTCATCTATAAATCTCCTACATCCATGAAAGTTATATGTTTTAGATATATCTGTTTTTAATAATGATGACATATATATATACTCGAGTCTATGTAAATACAAATTTGCCCAAAATGGTGCCGGATCCAATCCCATTGGGATACCTATCGTTTGGAGTAATATTTTATTTCCTATTTGAAAATAGCATTCTTTAATTAGATGACTTACAAGTATTTTAAAAATACTTGTAAGTCATCTTATTAAAACACTAGTTTTACTATTTTTATTTTTGCACCAGAAAGCTTTAGAGTTTGAAAAATCTATATATTTACCTTTTCCACCTTGAAAAGCTAAATCTACAGTATCATTTAATTCTTTTATAAGTTTTTCGTGCGGAATTTTAGTATATAGCGTACTAAAATCATAAGTAGCTATAGATTTTGCTTTTATTCTGGAATTTATTTTATCTAATTTTTCTTTCACTGGTTTGGAATTATTTACTACCCAAAATAGATTTATATTACTATAGAATTTACTTTTCAGGTGAAAATTATTTATTTGATTTATAATTAATTTAAATATTTTAGATATAGCTTTACTTAGAGGTTTAGTGATGCACGTCTTTGAACCTACAATAAATCTAGCACCAACTGGATTTTTATGCATTTTAGGTATCCAATACATACATGGAAGATTTTTGTGTTTATCTTCTAACTTTAATCCTACTTTTTCATTAATAATACTATTATTAAAAATAATGCTATCTAAATTACTATTACTTACTTTATAAGTATCCGAATCGTTTCCTATAAGTCCTACTTCTATCAATAAACGTTGTATATAATATTTTTTACATATAAAAGCTATATTGTTTGCCGCTTTATCAATCGGAACTATTACAAACTTTTCTTGAAGTATTTTAAGTTCCTCCCGTATTTCTGAATTTTTTAAAAGAGGATTGGTTTTTCTAGGGTGTTTAAATTGTTTTATATGTTTAACCTTTTTATTTACGCATTCAAGTATACTATTTTTCCATGCATCAAACGTAGACTGTGCTAATTTATATTTCTTTACCATAGACATAATAAAACTTTCTAGTGCTTTAGTTACTTCTTTAACGCATTTAGTGTAATTTAGGCATTTAGGTTCTCTATAATTTGGACCCTTACTAAGTAGTTTTCTTAATTTAGGATTATTTACTATATTTAAATCTCCTGTAATTACATGTTTTATCTCATTATTACAGAACGGAGAGGAATTACATTCATATTCTGGAATATTTATATTATTATCTTTTATATTTATATGTTCTACCGTTTTCTTATAATTAAAAATCTTATTGCGTATTGTTGGCCCTAGTTTATATGTAACTATTGGTTTTTGATCTTTTTTCTGGAACTCATTTGGTAGTAATTGTATAGTTTTTTGTTTATTAAATATTTTAGGTAAATTTACATCATCAAAACCTTTATTTTCATACAAAACTACACAAACATTTTTAGGTTTCTTTTTTATATCGTTCACTGGTGGCTTATATAATTTAGTGTCAATTATATCTAGAATATATTCATACCATTGAATGAAATAGTCCTTCTTATATATCATATCCGGTTGTAATAATATTTTAGATGCTATTTCCTTCAAAACTTTCTTTTTTGTTTGATTAAGCAATTTTCTTATATAATTGAACGACTCATAAATTTGATTAATAATAATATCTTTAATTTTACTAAAAAATCCTCGCATGAAATAACTGATGTTCTATTATTTCTATTAACATGAGTTCTATCTCTAATACCGTAGCGAGGCAAAGCTGGATATAATCTACCTATAATTTCAGAATCTTGTAGGTTATTTTTTTTAACTTTAATATTCAACCCATATGGGTATATTACTCGCATTTTTTTAATTATATCGTCTTCCTTATCCTGACGCATCCTTAGGATATCGTTATCTACATTACCTATATATATATATATATATATATATATATATATATATATATATATATATATATATATGTATGTATGTATGTATGTATATATATATATATATATATATATATATATATATATATATATATATATATATTTCAGAATGTATGAGCCATGAAAGCCAACAAACCGGAAATCCAAGATTGGAGTTTCGCCCTCATTTGGGCTCATCAGTTAGACACATTCGAACTCAGGATTCAAAACCTTACGAGGCAAACACTCTACCAACTGAGCAAACGCGCCGCACACAAGAAAGTCTTAATAACCATTATAGATCAAACAAACCACAACGAAATCCGACAGTGGAATGAACCTACTTTCGTCTCGAACAAGGGATGCGATCATCGCAATTAGCCTTAACCCAAGTAAATATTCAAAAGCGTGGATAATAATGCGACCTGTAACCTATAACCTGTGACCTGTGACCTCGAAAGATGGTTTTATCCTTTTTAACAATGTTGAGTTGATCATTGAGTTATAAACCAAACATTTTAGAGATCTTTTTGATAATCAATCTGAAATAAATGATCCCGTTATTGATAGTATTCTCTAAAAGGAGAAGACTCTGACGCCTTCCACCGTATTTTTGTACGGTTAAATTGCACTCGTATAGAAATGGAAAGCATTTAAAATTCGATGCGTTGGATTGAAGACCTGCTTAGGATGGAGGACAAAAGATCGAAAACAATTGTTTGTTTTCAAGCAAAAGATGACAACATAAATCAAGAAATACGGTTTAAAAATGCTCTGAAAAAAAAAAAATGAAACTAATTGAAATGGATGAAAACGAGTGAGAAGCTCACTCAAAAGATTCATCACTATGGAGAAAAATCATCAGAGAAAGATTTAAGGATTTTGAACAGCGGCGTGTAGATCTTTCTGTTTTCAAGCATGCTTCACGAAAGAAGGATGCATGTCAGAGAATATAGAAGAGGAACTGATATGCACCGAATTTGATAGATTTCTTTTGTTAAAAGCTGGATTTGTAAATTATCTGAAATCACACATTAAAAAACAAGAACGACAATCATATGATAAGAATATAATAGCAACTACTGTTATGGACGTGCATCAGAAGCAGAGATGCGTCATTTAATTTTTGGCAAAAGTGCATTGAGAATAGTGGTGACTATGTTGAAAAATTAAATCTGAAGCACAAAAAGTCGCTCATTTTAATTGTAACACTCCCGTTTTCATAGTTCTTCAATTTTTTTAGTTAAATTTTTACTTTGGGAACAGCTTTCGTATGACAAAGCATGCTCCGGACACCATTCATCGCTGGCAAAGATACATTGAAAATAGCGGTGACTATGTAGAAAAAGAGAATCGGGAACACAAAAGTTCGCTCATGTTACAAGTACCACTTCTGTTTTCGTAGTTCTTCAACCTTTTAAGTTTAAAATATAGGAGACTATTTTTTAACCACCTTCGTCTATATGCATGTATATATCCATGTAAATGTGTACGTTTGTATACACACACACACACACACACACACATATATATATATATATATATATATATATATATATGTGCATATATATATGCATGTATATATGCATGTATCTGTATATACTTATGTATAAAATATATTTTAGTCATCGACATACAGACCTGTTTCGTTGTTTCACAACTCATCAGTGCCGCTAGACTAACACCTCTCCCAAGCCGAGGATCGAACCTAGAACCTAGAACTTATGTATATATATGCATATATATGCATGTATGTATATATATATATATATATATATATATATATATATATATATATATATATATATATATGTGTGTGTGTGTGTGTGTGTGTGTGTGTATGTATATATGCACGAATATATATATGAAAATATATGGATATACGTATGTATTACGTGCGTATATATATATATATATATATATATATATATATATATATATATATATGCATATGTATGTCTCTATATGTATGTGTGTACATATATAGGAGTGTGTATATGTAATTATGCACACCCACACACATGTATCCGTGTGTGTAATCTATAATTGAAACTCTAAAAATGTATTCTCTTACTTTGTTATTACATTTTTCGCTCAGACATCCTGCATAAAGATGAGTAAGAGAATCTACTAGCGAAAATGCGCCATGTAGTTCTCTCCCTCTCATTTGAAAACCTATGGGGGGATCTTCAAATGACATCGAACTGTGTATGGGCTAATGACACTATATTCCCCTAGTCATGACTGAAAATACAATGAACAGGTTAATAGACATACTATAAGGCGGAGGCAAATGGACTAAAAACATGGAGCCGAAGATAAACGTGTATTTTATATTTTTTTAATTTTTTTTTGTAAAATTTTTTATTTTTGTAAAATTTTTATTTTTATTTTGTAAAATTTTTATTTTTTTTTTGTAAAATTTTTATTTTTGTAAATTTTTATTTTTATTTTTGTAAATTTTTATTTTTATTTTTGTAAATTTTTATTTTTATTTTTGTAAATTTTTATTTTTATTTTTGTAAATTTTTATTTTTATTTTTGTAAAATTTTTATTTTTATTTTTGTAAATTTTTATTTTTATTTTTGTAAATTTTTATTTTTATTTTTGTAAAATTTTATTTTTATTTTTGTAAATTTTTATTTTTATTTTTGTAAATTTTTATTTTTATTTTTGTAAATTTTTATTTTTATTTTTGTAAATTTTTATTTTTATTTTTGTAAATTTTTATTTTTATTTTTGTAAAATTTTTATTTTTATTTTTGTAAATTTTTATTTTTATTTTTGTAAAATAAATCAAATAACGAAGAAGAAGGAAGAGAGCGAGAAAAAAATAATGATATAGTCCCAATAGTGATAAGAAAGGGAGGAAAATCAAAGTTCTGGATTACAGGGTATGATCTCATATTACATAATCGAAGAGAAAATAAAAGAGAAACAATACTGCGAATGGTTCTTAAAGCGGAAGTCACTACGCGTGTTGAGGCGCGTCAATTTCAAAGTCACTAAAAGTTCAAGTTATATTTTCAAAAGTAAATCACAGTCCAACAGGTTTTCCGACCAAGAGATAAAGGTACCGAGATTAAACAAAGAAGAAAAACAATTTCTTTACCAACCTTTTTTTCTGATTGCAGATCCAGATAGATAAGGTACTCAGATGGTCTTTTGGTCAAGATCAAAGTGTAGTATCTGTTCTTCAGATGCTGCACTTCCATTTCTTGTTCTCTTTTGGTGGAGGAGAAATCTTTCACGACTGAGACAATTTTTATTTTTGTACCTTTTCTCCACGTTAAAAAACGACCCTGGTGTCTAACTCTGTCCCGTGGGGAGGCATAGTAAATAGATACATAAGTACATAACGGCATGATGCCGTCCTTAATGTTTAAAAATCATTTACGGAATTTACCGAAACAAAAGAAAAAGTGTTTTTAATGCTTAAATTTTTCTTAAATATATTTTAGAAATATAAATTTAATTATAAAGTGGTATTCACGTATTAATTATAAAGTGGTATTCACGTATTAATTATAAAGTGGTATTCACGTTTCACGTATTAATTATAAAGTGATATTCACGTATTAATTATAAAGTGGTATTCACGTATTAATTATAAAGTGGTATTCACGTGTTAATTATAAAGTGATATTCACGTGTTAATTATAAAGTGATATTCACGTATTAATTATAAAGTGGTATTCACGTATTAATTATAAAGTGGTATTCACGTATTAATTATAAAGTGGTATTCACGTATTAATTATAAAGTGATATTCACGTGTTAATTATAAAGTGATATTCACGTGTTAATTATAAAGTGATATTCACGTATTAATTATAAAGTGATATTCACGTATTAATTATAAAGTGGTATTCACGTATTAATTATAAAGTGATATTCACGTATTAATTATAAAGTGATATTCACGTATTAATTATAAAGTGATATTCACGTATTAATTATAAAGTGATATTCACGTATTAATTATAAAGTGATATTCACGTATTAATTATAAAGTGATATTCACGTATTAATTATAAAGTGATATTCACGTATTAATTATAAAGTGATATTCACGTATTAATTATAAAGTGATATTCACGTATTAATTATAAAGTGATATTCACGTATTAATTATAAAGTGATATTCACGTATTAATTATAAAGTGATATTCACGTATTAATTATAAAGTGATATTCACGTATTAATTATAAAGTGGTATTCACGTATTAATTATAAAGTGGTATTCACGTATTAATTATAAAGTGGTATTCACGTATTAATTATAAAGTGGTATTCACGTATTAATTATAAAGTGATATTCACGTATTAATTATAAAGTGATATTCACGTATTAATTATAAAGTGATATTCACGTATTAATTATAAAGTGATATTCACGTATTAATTATAAAGTGATATTCACGTATTAATTATAAAGTGATATTCACGTATTAATTATAAAGTGATATTCCCGTATTAATTATAAAGTGATATTCACGTATTAATTATAAAGTGATATTCACGTATTAATTATAAAGTGATATTCACGTATTAATTATAAAGTGATATTCACGTATTAATTATAAAGTGATATTCACGTGTTAATTATAAAGTGATATTCACGTATTAATTATAAAGTGATATTCACGTATTACACAAAACATGATTTCTATAATTCTGCAGCACATTCTCATAATGTCCTTACCAGCATTCGTTCAACACAGCGAAAACGAAACCCGACGGCGTTGTTCAGATCTTCATATTTGAAATTTGTATTTGTTTTCAATTCGATTTTAAAGTTCTGTTATTTGTTGTAGGGAAACACTCTGTCTTCCAGCGTATAAACCAGAATCCGCCCGCCGTGTTAGATATTATTCGATCACACGAATGATATCTAATACCAACCAAATAAAACCAATCTCTTGAGGAAAAAAATATTCTTCGTAATGGAACATTTTCTACATGATCCATAAACTACCCATACATATTTATTTTTAAAATATATAATTTATATTCACAATTCTGGATACTGACTGTATGAAACCATGTATAATATACCAACGTTGAACCGTCTAATAATCTATAATACATGGTGACCCCCCCATCCACAATTCCATTTTCTGAATCGTTAATTAAATGTACAATCCATTCTACAAAAATATTTGATAAAAATAAAATAAAATAAAACTCAATCTATAACTGTTATGAATGTTCAACAATATTATTTTATCGCCGTTCAATGATCCATGCTACAATGCGGCATTGATTAACACTGAGCTATACTACTTATGAGTCGTTAAGAAGTTTTGAGTAACCTTAGGTAGAGAGATATGCTGTGAAGGATGAATAATAGGTTGAACAGGATGGGGCAACTTTCCACACTAACTTATTTTAATGGCTGCGGGACACTTTCGTGATCGTCTCATTAATAAGAGTGGGGGGGTCTGATCTTAATGGGATTTAATCTCATCAAACCCTAATTCTCGGATTGTTATGTCTATCGAAACAATGCCTAGACGCGTCCTGTACTGAACAGGGCTATCACAGATATGATATTAGATATAATACAAAGAATACGATTGAGAGATATTTTAATGAAGACAAAAGTTGTAAACCTTAAAAGATCCATCTCTCCTGTGCAGTATTGTGACGTTCTCTGAACTCAATTTGACCAAGTTCATCGAGGAGTTTTAGTAAAAATTTAAATATGGTATTTAGTAAACCTTAAATGAACTAATATTAAGGTTAGACAAAATGTCTTGAATCGACAGACACTTTTGGAATGAGTCATTCTGCCAAAGTGTCTAATTTATTTATATTTTTATCTAACAGTTTGTGCGGATTGATAAAACTGAAAGAGGCCTGGCTTAAAGATGAGGGTCATTTCCCTGGGGGACCACACACACACACACACACACACACACACACACACACACACACACACACACACACACAGATGGTTTCAGACGCCTGCCATGTGTGATATTCAAGATGTTGTAACACTATTTAAATGTGATGGTGGTGGTGGGGAATAAAGAATGAACAAAATTTTCTCGTATCTTATTTTAATCAGAAACGAACGAACAAGTGACCTCCCCCACGTCGATGCTTGCCATTTGGGAATATCTTTGATTAAACCATTTCTTCATTCTATCTATTCAATTTCTCAGTTTTATTATAACTCGCTTGGAGTTTGTAAAACGCAAGTAACGTGTTCTTATGTCGTAAGTCATATTTTAAATCCGATGTACTGATTCATAGTTCTATAAAAATTGCAAGTTGAATTAACTCTTATCCTTACAAAGTTGTTCAATCGTTGCTTAAAGAAGAAATGCTTTCCATCATCTTGTAAAATTTCTTTGTTCTTCCCGGTATATAAAAATACTAGAGATTGGTACTTATGATTGATTAGTCTTCTCTGCGTGCTTGAATTTCAAATAAATAAAGAAGTTGTACACCACACAAGTGGAAACAATTTCAGTGACAAACAATATGAATTTCGTTCTGCAAGATTTGTAGCTGGCTGGCGTGCTGACGTCCGGGTTGGATTTATTTTTTTGTATAACGGCCATTTTTTTATGTAACTCTATATTCGTTCATTACAAACTTACTTTCTTTATTTTAAGCAAAAAAAAAAAATAGGAAAAAAGGGTAGTTTTACACTACCACCAACGCCGAGTAGATACAACTATTTTTATTTTTTTTTGTAATAAATCCTGACTTCTGATTAGGAGGTGACCCTTAGCCCTCCAGGGTCGTGTCTTGGGCAAGAATAGTCTGGCGACGCCCATCCCTCTCCAGGCTCCGACCACATACAGTACCTGATATTACCAAATAGTCACCCATTTTAGAATTGGCTAGACTCAACATCGCTTAACTTCAGTGATCTAACGGGAACTGGTGTATCAACGTGATTATGCCGCATCATCTGAATAAACAGCTTCCAAATTTTAGGAATAATTTTAAAAGACTGAAACACCTTCAACCTGGCGCAAAAGTTGCAGAAAAATGAAGCTTTACGACAAAATGCGTCGTTCGTTTAGTTTGATCTTTTCAACAACCTCATCAATCAAAATTGAAAATTCCATTTCCCGGGCAATCGAGGTTAAACGGCGAGACAGAACGGAAACCTATTTTTTGGATTGTAATTCAAAGTCGTTGACGTACATGGATTTAACAATTTTAACTTGTTTCAAGATTAAAGTTATTATAAATAAATCTCACCGAATACTTCTCTAATCAGCACTCATTATAAACGCTGACAGCATTGAAAAAATACAATGCTTTTACAATTTATCTCCTTTAAGAAACAAACTAAAATTAACAAGTAAATTTAGATTCAAAGTTAGATCCAGGCTATTTTACACAACACTGATTTTTATATAAAATACAGCATAAAAGAAAACACATCGTTTCACTTCATAAACACACACTCACACGCACACACACACACATACACACGCACACGCACACATATATACTAGGAGGCATATTTGGTAAAAATAGGCGGAAAAAGTGCTCTATACGTGAATAGAGCTAAATATGTTTTTATTTTTTTATTTTTAAACAATTTGTTGTACTGTAATATTTTGATTTGCTAATTTTAAGTTTTAATATTTTTGTTATATGTATAACTGATGATTTTAGTAATATTTCGTTATATGTATAACTGATGATTTTAGTAATATTTTTGTTATATGTATAACTGATGATTTTAGTAATATTTTTGTTATATGTATAACTGATGATTTTAGTAATATTTTGTTATATGTATAACTGATGATTTTAGTAATATTTTTGTTATATGTATAACTGATGCTTTTAGTAATATTTTTGTTATATGTATAACTGATGATTTTAGTAATATTTTGTTATATGTATAACTGATGATTTTAGTAATATTTTTGTTATATGTATAACTGATGCTTTTAGTAATAATTTTGTTATATGTATAACTGATGATTTTAGTAATATTTTTGTTATATGTATAACTGATGATTTTAGTAATATTTTTGTTATATGTATAACTGATGATTTTAGTAATATTTTGTTATATGTATAACTGATGATTTTAGTAATATTTTTGTTATATGTATAACTGATGCTTTTAGTAATATTTTTGTTATATGTATAACTGATGCTTTTAGTAATATTTTTGTTATATGTATAACTGATGATTTTAGTAATATTTTTGTTATATGTATAACTGATGATTTTAGTAATATTTTGTTATATGTATAACTGATGATTTTAGTAATATTTTTGTTATATGTATAACTGATGCTTTTAGTAATATTTTTGTTATATGTATAACTGATGATTTTAGTAATATTTTGTTATATGTATAACTGATGATTTTAGTAATATTTTGTTATATGTATAACTGATGCATTTAGTAATAATTTTGTTATATGTATAACTGATGATTTTAGTAATATTTTGTTATATGTATAACTGATGCATTTAGTAATATTTTTGTTATATGTATAACTGATGATTTTAGTAATATTTTGTTATATGTATAACTGATGCATTTAGTAATAATTTTGTTATATGTATAACTGATGCTTTTAGTAATATTTTTGTTATATATATAACTGATGATTTTAGTAATATTTTTGTTATATATATAACTGATGATTTTAGTAATATTTTGTTATATGTATAACTGATGCATTTAGTAATAATTTCGTTATATGTATAACTGATGCTTTTAGTAATATTTTTGTTATATATATAACTGATGATTTTAGTAATATTTTTGTTATATATATAACTGATGATTTTAGTAATATTTTTGTTATATGTATAACTGATGATTTTAGTAATATTTTTGTTATATATATAACTGATGATTTTAGTAATATTTTGTTATATGTATAACTGATGATTTTAGTAATAATTTTGTTATATATATAACTGATGATTTTAGTAATATTTTGTTATATGTATAACTGATGATTTTAGTAATATTTTGTTATATGTATAACTGATGCATTTAGTAATAATTTCGTTATATGTATAACTGATGATTTTAGTAATATTTTTGTTATATATATAACTGATGATTTTAGTAATATTTTGTTATATGTATAACTGATGATTTTAGTAATATTTTTGTTATATGGATAACTGATGATTTTAGTAATATTTTTGTTATATATATATAACTGATGCATTTAGTAATATTTTTGTTATATATATAACTGATGATTTTAGTAATATTTTGTTATATGTATAACTGATGATTTTAGTAATATTTTGTTATATGTATAACTGATGATTTTAGTAATATTTTTGTTATATATATAACTGATGATTTTAGTAATATTTTGTTATATGTATAACTGATGCATTTAGTAATAATTTCGTTATATGTATAACTGATGCATTTAGTAATAATTTCGTTATATGTATAACTGATGATTTTAGTAATATTTTTGTTATATGTATAACTGATGATTTTAGTAATATTTCGTTATATGTATAACTGATGATTTTAGTAATATTTTTGTTATATGTATAACTGATGCTTTTAGTAATATTTTTGTTATATATATAACTGATGATTTTAGTAATATTTTGTTATATGTATAACTGATGATTTTAGTAATATTTTTGTTATATGTATAACTGATGATTTTAGTAATATTTTTGTTATATATATAACTGATGATTTTAGTAATATTTTGTTATATGTATAACTGATGATTTTAGTAATATTTTTGTTATATATATAACTGATGATTTTAGTAATATTTTGTTATATGTATAACTGATGCATTTAGTAATAATTTCGTTATATGTATAACTGATGCATTTAGTAATAATTTCGTTATATGTATAACTGATGATTTTAGTAATATTTTTGTTATATGTATAACTGATGATTTTAGTAATATTTCGTTATATGTATAACTGATGATTTTAGTAATATTTTTGTTATATGTATAACTGATGCTTTTAGTAATATTTTTGTTATATATATAACTGATGATTTTAGTAATATTTTGTTATATGTATAACTGATGATTTTAGTAATATTTTTGTTATATGTATAACTGATGATTTTAGTAATATTTTTGTTATATATATAACTGATGATTTTAGTAATATTTTGTTATATGTATAACTGATGATTTTAGTAATATTTTTGTTATATGTATAACTGATGATTTTAGTAATATTTTTGTTATATATATAACTGATGCATTTAGTAATATTTTTGTTATATATATAACTGATGCTTTTAGTAATAATTTGTTATATGTATAACTGATGATTTTAGTAATAATTTTGTTATATATATAACTGATGATTTTAGTAATATTTTGTTATATATATAACTGATGATTTTAGTAATATTTTGTTATATGTATAACTGATGCATTTAGTAATATTTTTGTTATATGTATAACTGATGATTTTAGTAATATTTTGTTATATGTATAACTGATGCATTTAGTAATATTTTTGTTATATGTATAACTGATGATTTTAGTAATATTTTGTTATATGTATAACTGATGCATTTAGTAATATTTTTGTTATATGTATAACTGATGATTTTAGTAATATTTTGTTATATGTATAACTGATGCATTTAGTAATAATTTTGTTATATGTATAACTGATGCTTTTAGTAATATTTTTGTTATATATATAACTGATGATTTTAGTAATATTTTTGTTATATGTATAACTGATGATTTTAGTAATATTTTTGTTATATGTATAACTGATGCTTTTAGTAATATTTTTGTTTTTTAGTTTGAATTGTCTGATGAGATAAACAAGATTTTTTATTATCCTGTCTATCGAAACAATTTGTAATGATTTTAGTAAAAATCCCCGAGGTTGAAAAATAAAAACATATATCAGAGAGGCGGTAGCACTCTCTATATAGGGATAATCCGTACACGCCTATATACGCCTACAAAACAAAACTATCCAAATCTCAACTAAAATCAACTTATAAGTTTCAAAAAGCACATATTCTTACAGAGAAGCGTCTTACGAATCCAGCGAGTGTCAGAACGTCGGTTAAAATGTCAAAAGAGAGCAAAAAAAAGGCTACAAAAATGGCCAATTGTTCTTCTTTCTTCTTTCTTCTTCTGCTTTCTTCTTTCTTTTGAGACGATGTATCTCGGTGTACGAACGGTCTCTGACAACAGTTCAAGCATCAATCGACTACTCTTTACACGGAGAAGTGCAGTGACCCATCGCTTTTTAGCTAACTCCATAATTAAATAAGATTACGTGTAATAACAAGTTTTAAACACTATATACCCAATGTAGACAGACCACTTCGAACACGGAACTTCTCTCAAAAAGGACAGCTCCAAATAATACACCGGATGCTCACAGACGTTCCAGTTTGCCAGTGGCCTATATTTCTTGGACGCTGAATATTTGAGGTGAACGTTAAGGTTTTTTCTTTAAACAGTAACCCACCAGCGTTAATGAAACCACGAAATCTTTATCTCAGTTGATCAAAATTGTTATAAGAGTAACCTATCAGCAAGTACGACGTCAAAAAACAATGTTATAAAAACAAATAATTCTTCAGATTTTGGACTGTAAAATATGTACAAAATGTCAATGCTGTGACCAGGATTCGAACCTAGGTTAGCACGGCCACAACGTGGGGTCCTAACCTCTAGACGATCACGGCTAACACTGACGTCTGTCGCTCTTGGCAGAAAGACACATGACTACTGTCAAACTATTGAAAAATAAGGAGGAAACTTGAAATTCTCACGCATGCGCAAAAATACACTATAGCAACCATTGTTAAATGCAGCTGAATCTCTTCGCTCGCTAAGAAAAGTAGATCAGACCAGTTCTTCTAAGAACTCACCAAACGCCAAAGGAAATAAGTTAAATTAACCGCAAAAGAAACTGCAAGAAACTGCAAGAAAGTCATCTTCTAAGAACTCACTGGAAGCTGACCAAAAAGAATCAAAATCCAAGCCCTAGCCACAAAAATAACTAGATAGTGTGGCTACTATACACAATCTACTAATAAAAACAAGTAAGTTTTCTAAAATAAACTACAATAAATTAACCAAGTAACCTCACACTGTCACTGATTAGGACTTCATATAAAGATAACAACTACACTATTGGTGTATATACCGTTCCACACTTTAACTATTGGTGACGGGGCAGTATCTCAATTCTACGAGAGTTGTCTTGCTATAAGATAAGTGATATTATAGTAAGATACACATATTTGTTATATGTTTACATTTAATAAAAAATGCCAAAGTCAGCACGTAGTAAAAAAGCTCAGAGAAATATAGACTATGAAAAAAACAAAGTCAAGGTATTATCTGAGCAAAAAGAATACTATCAGAAAAATGCTGAAATAATAAAAATTAAGTATCATGCAAATCCTGAGGCAAAGAAGGCTGCCTCACGTGCTGACTCAAAAGCACGGTATAACAGGGATCCCGAGAGGAAAAAACTGCCTCACGTGCTCTTTATAACAAAGAACCAGAAAAAAAGAAGGCTGCCTCACGTGCTGACTCAAAAGCACGGTATAACAGGGATTCTGAGGAGAAAAAAGCTGCCTCACGTGCTCTTTATAACAAAGAACCAGAAAAAAAGAAGGCTGCCTCACGTGCTGACTCAAAAGCACGGTATAACAGGGATTCTGAGGAGAAAAAAGCTGCCTCACGTGCTCTTTATAACAAAGAACCAGAAAAAAAGAAGGCTGCCTCACGTGCTCTTTATAACAAAGAACCAGAAAAAAGAAGGCTGCCTCACGTGCTCTTTATAACAAAGAACAAAAAAAAAGAAGGCTGCCTCACGTGCTGACTCAAAAGCACGGTATAACAGGGATTCCGAGGGGAAAAAAGCTGCCTCACGTGCTCTTTATAACAAAGAACCAGAAAAAAAAGGCTGCCTCACGTGCTGACTCAAAAGTACGGTATAACAGGGATCACAGGGGGAAAAAAGCTGCCTCATGCACAAACTATTATAAATATAAATATCAAAAACTGCCAAATCTTTGCCAAAACGCCAAAGAATGAACCAAGAAAAATTTAATAGTGAAGGTATGAACATTTTAGAACTTTATAATACTCTAACTGTTTTATCAGAGAGGCGGTAGCACTCTCTATGTATTATAGAACCGATGGAGGACCAAGAGGCAACTCCTAAGGCCCAAAACCCAAAGACCTAAAACCCAGCAGGAAGCAACCTGCTACTAATGGAGGCGGCAATGAGCCGCCTCCTAAAAAAGACAATACTATCATGAATGTAAGTTTAAAAATAAGACTGCAAGTAAAAATACTAATTAACAAGAATAAAAAAGCATTGGAAATGCAAAAGGATATAGGGATAGTATGCCAAAAAGTATACAAACAAGATAGCTATGAATGGCTAGGCACATGGAAATAGAATTGCATCCAAAGTATAGCCCTATAGCTTTTTACAACCGTAATGATGGCACGGAATGAAGATTGGAGAAAAGCTATTAGGCTATACTTTGGATGCAATTCTATTTCCATGTGCCTAGCCATTCATAGCTATCTTGTTTGCATACTTTTTGGCATACCATCCCTATATCCTTTTGCATTTCCAATGCTTTTTTATTCTTGTATATATATATATATATATATATATATATATATATATATATATATATATATATATATATATATATATATTTAAAAGAGTGTAGCCATCAACAATTGTGGGTTTTTTTTTAAGGTTTTCATCATATTTTTATTTTAAAATATTTTTATAACGCGTTTCGAGCTTAGGGTGTGCTCTCTTCAGATGTTTTCGTAAAAAGTTTTTTTTTAAAATGGGAGTTTGTAGAGTTACCTCCGCTGATATTAAATATGTTTTTCAGAGTGATGCGTGGCCTCAGACATTCTGACTCCAACTGTAAGTGTTCAAAGTGTCCGGTCAAAGTTATTTTCAAAGAGTGGTTTTTGGCCCATTTGGTGAAGGTTTTTATGGGTTTTTTAGGGTTCTTTTTAAAGACTTTCTTTCCCCATGTATAGCACACACTCACACACAATCACACACGCATACATATACATTCATGTACATGTACATATGCACACGCACACGCACGCAGGCACACACACATACACACACGCACATACATAGAAATATATGTAGGAGCATACATATATACATACCCACCTACACACTCACACACGTGCTCGCACACATCCACCGCTAACAATTATTTTTATTTTTTTATGTATATATATATATATATATATATATATATAGACTTTTTCCCCCCCAACCAAAACACGCATATATATATGCGCTTAAT
>NC_136507.1:4370691-4403191 GCF_053919585.1 Euprymna scolopes | reverse complement strand
TTGGTAGAATTATTTAAAATCACACCTATCCACTGCATCTTGTAAGGCCTCAGCTTTCTGCTCCCGCCAGTTTTGTTTCAGCCGAGATTGTGCCAACCTTTTGGCCATTCTGAAAGCCTTGTTTTACTGAAGAATTTTTGTCAGTAATCCATACTTAATGAGTTTGATGCATGTTATTGAGCAGTGGGACGATAGTTGGATCATTTTCATCAAACCAATCTTGGTTTTTCCTTCGAACATATCTTAATGACTCTTTGGCAGAGTCATACACTGCAGGTTTAAATTCTCTCCAAGATGCCTCAATGTCATTCCCACATACAACGGAGGCCAGCTTTTCATCAGTAGCCTTTTGAAATGAGTGCATTATCTCCTTAACCTTCAACTTGCCTACATCAATTCTCTTGATGGAAGAATTATGTTGGTTTTGAACAGGGCGCTTGATTTTCATCCTGACTGTGGAGCAGATCAATTTAGTGTCTGACCAACATTCCCCGATGCTGTAAGAACGTGTAAGATTTATATCTTGTCTATAAGAACGACGTACAATGACATAATCAATGAGATGATAATGATTAGACCGGGTATGTTTCCAACTGGCTTTCTTGCAATTAGGCAGCTGAAACACTGTATTTGTGAGCAAAAGATCGAATTCACTGCAAAGAGACAATAAGAGAACACCATTAGAGTTGACTTTACCAATTCCATGTGAACCAATGGCATTTCTCCAAAATTGTGTATCACTACCCACACGAGCATTGAAGTCACCCAAGACAAACAGCTTATCCTGTATACAGACCTTGTTGATTTGTTTGCATAAAGAGGAGTAAAACCTCTCCTTTAGCTCATCAGATGAATTAAGTGTAGGTGCATAGCAACTCAAAAATGTGGCATATTTGTCCTTTCTTACTGCAATGCGCAAGGACATAAGTCTGTCATTTATACCAATGGGCAGGGACCCAAGATTTTTGGCAATATCATTCCTGATGGCAAAACCAACACCAGATTCACGTTTCTCAGAACTTAGTTTTCCAATCCAATAAAAAGTGTATCCACCTCCAACTTCCTCTAGATGTCCTGTATCAGCAAACCTAGTTTCAGAAAGAGCTGCAACAGAAATTCTATGATGCCTTAACACACGTGCTATAATAGCGGTTTTTCGTTCAGGGTTCTTTTTGTTATCCTGGAGTGTTCTTACATTCCAAGTCGCAATGATCATATTCGTTCCTTGTATTTTGTTTCTATTCTTGATTTGGGTGCAAATATTGGATGCCCAGACATCTGCTCCTAATGACAGGGACATGAGCAAGTAAACACTTTTTAGGTCACCTTTTATAGACCCCTACCCATGGAGAGGAAAGCAGTGCCATCTTATAAAGGGCTGCTTTATTATGAAAGGAGGACACGAATCACATAATTACTTGCGGATGTTGTGAAAAACGGCCATCTACCTTCCACCACCTATGTGCAATGTTCATGCTAGGAACTACCAGTGACATCCTTCACCTGTTCCCGTCACAATCCCATCATAACCACAGGATTTATTGATATAAATCAATACATTATATATTCGTTAATAATATTCGAATATATTAGTTAAAAAAAAAACAAAAAAAAACATATTAATATACCAAACCTTAGGCTTAAATGAGTGAAAATTGTTCACTGAACAACCGGCACTTTGATTTGTTTTAAGTGGTCATTGCTTGTGCTGAACAAAGCACACTCTCTCCATCGGATTAACATGGTCTGTACAGGTGCACACATGTGCCACACGTCAGATGATAAAACGATCGCAGGGTTTTCTTGTAAGAGTGCTCCATCTCCTAGATCAGTTTTGAGCCAACACTAAAGGGTCTGATCCACCCTGGTAAGCTTTCTGTGCAGGGTATAAGGGGCTCTGGGTAGAGGTAGTACCTTTTAATCTCTGACTGCTGCATCCAATAGGGTGGACAGAGATCACTGGTCCTCACTCATCTCCTAAATCTCTCACTTGCTAGCTCCAAGAACTATACTCTGGGTACTGGTCTCAGCAGGCCTGCCAATCTTGTGAAGGGACGGTGTTGGTACACTAGACTGAACTAAAAGTTAGATTCAAGGATCAAGAAATAGCTGGTATGGTACCCAGCTGCACCGAAATATATATATGAATATTCTGCGTTTCATCCAACTATAGGATTCGTCAGGCTTATGCACGAATTCTGTCATTGCTTCCTGTTTTTATATATGTTGAGGATTTCTAGTTGGCCAATCAGCTTTCTAGTCTCCACCGCGCCCCTTCCTATCAGCCAATGGGCATGCATTTTATCAAACAAAGGATCTGTTTTAGAACTAGGTTAGTGGTTTTTGGTGGCCGTTCTCCTTTTGTTTTTTTATACATATAAATATACCTATGTGTACACAATAATGCACATATATATAGATATATACATATATATATATATATATATATATATATATATATATACATATATGTGTGTGATCGTTTATGTATATTCATGTTTATTTAATTTATTTATTTGTTTGTTTTCTATTGTTATTGTTAGTTTTAGAGCTATTTTGTATCGCTATCCTAGAGTAAGTTTTATTTTGTGAACACAGTTGTTTGCTATTTCCCGCCTACAGTTTAATAGATTTGGAGGTTCTTTAAAGTACAGGATAGAAAATTTTTCATGGAGGCATAATTTACATGGGTCGTCTAAATGTCTGCATGTGGTAGCTTGTCTCATTATTTTCCATTCGACTACCGGCGAATGTCCGCTTTCTTTGAGTTCCCAGTATTTATTCGCTAGTGTTGTTTTTATACGGTGTTTTTTATTTTTGAATGTGCTTTTGTGGTCATAGTATCGGGTTTTGAAATCTAAGGAAGTCATGCCTATGTAATATTTCTTGTTATTCGGGTTTTCTTTTGCAAATATTGTTGCTTGATAAACTACGCTTTTTGTTAGACATTTATTTTGGACTGGGCAAAGTGTGCGGTGTCTACAATTGCATTTATCTTGTTCGTTATTAGTATTTTTATTTATGGTATGGTTGTTCTTGTCCGGGGTTGGTTTGTTATTATTATTGTTATTATTATTATTATTATTATTATTATTATTATTATTATTATTTCTGCTAGTGTTGGTTTTATTTCCGTCATGGTGTCTACTTTTTTTATTGTTTATTTTGTTGTTGTTTACATTGTTTTCATTTAGTATTTTGTTATTATGTGCCTTACTTATCATCTCTAAATTTCGCAACAACTGTAAGATAACTTCAAGGTACTTTTATTGAAGATTTTGTGTAAGGGGTTGGTTGCGGGAAAGTGTTTTTCAATAAGATCTAGAAATTTCTTGCCAATCCTATATGTATATATATGTGCATTATTGTGTACACATAGGTATATTTATATGTATAAAAAAAATAAAAAAAAAGGAGAACGGCCACCTAAAACCACTAACCTAGTTCTAAAACAGATCCTTTGTTTGATAAAATGCATGCCCATTGGCTGATAGGAAGGGGCGCGGTGGAGACTAGAAAGCTGATTGGCCAACTAGAAATCCTCAACATATATAAAAACAAGAAGCAACGACAGAATTCGCGCATAAGCCTGACGAATCCTATAGTTGGATGAAACGCAGAATATTCAGTGTAGCTTAATCGCCATATATATTTTATAAATTACTAACTAGCTCTACATACGTATTGAGCACTTTTGAAGTAAATAATTAAAGTTTACGCATAAATCTATACTTTCGTATATTAAATTTATGTGAATAAATGAAGTAGTTATATATATATATATATATATATATATATATATATATATATATATATATACTTGCAGGGAGACCTGACGTTGCTTGATAATCAACAAATGTTTCACAGTCCCATATTTTTATTGCCATCGAAATCAATGAAATCATTGTTTAATCAAATTGATTGATTACCTGCTCGCAGTGACTTAGTTAACAATACATTGTACTCTGCATTGCACTGGAGAGAACATGCTGTTGAAAATTTTTTATATATAATGTCTTGAATTAAAGTTAAAAGTGCAAAAGTCAAGTATCATGGTGCAATTGTGCTTTAAACGGAAACATTCATTTCGAACACTCACCTTTCATATTAAAGAGCCTACTGTTGATTTTATATGTCAGAACCTTTCGCTTGTATGGTAATAACACTTTTCAAATGCACTTGTGATGTAAGGTGAAGTTAACTTTGGTCAAAATCGTCTGTTCTTTCTTTCATCGGATCTTTTAGATTATCGATTATCGATACTTATCGAAGACATTCTGATACAAATCACACCGAAGATCACTGCCAAGCACATAAAGTACCTTTAAGTGAAATTTCATAAAAATCAGCCCTGTCGTTTTCGAATCCATAGGGATCGAACTGGCACATACAATGTTCCTTTCATATAATAGTATACATGATAGCCTAAAATACGATAATATTGAAAGCATCAGTTATATAACAAAAAATAATTAAAACTTAAAATTAGCCAATCAAAATATAACAATATAACAAATCGTTTAATAATAAAAATAATAATAATAATAATAATAATAATAAAAATAAAAATAATAATAATAATAATAATAAAAATAATAATAATAATAATAATAATAAAAATAATAATAATAAAAATAATAATAATAATAAAAATAATAATAATAAAAATAATAATAATAAAAATAATAAAAATAATAATAATAATAATAATAATAATAATAAAAATAATAATAATAATAATAATAATAAAAATAATAATAATAATAATAAAAATAATAATAATAATAATAATAATAATAAAAATAATAATAATAATAATAAAATAATAATAAAAATAATAATAATAATAATAATAATAATAATAGTAATAATAAAAATAATAATAATAATAATAAAAATAATAATAATAATAATAATAGTAAAAATAATAATAATAATAATAATAATAATAGTAATAATAATAATAATAATAATAATAGTAATAATAAAAATAATAATAATAATAATAATAATAAAAATAATAATAATAATAATAATAATAGTAATAATAAAAATAATAATAATAATAATAGTAATAATAAAAATAATAATAATAGTAATAATAATAAAAATAATAATAATAATAAAAATAATAATAATAATAATAAAAATAATAATAATAATAAAAATAAAAATAATAATAATAATAATAATAAAAATAATAATAATAATAATAATAATAAAAATAATAATAATAATAATAATAATAATAATAATAATAAAAATAATAATAATAATAATAATAAAAATAATAATAATAATAATAATAATAATAATAATAATAATAATAATAATAATAATAAAATTTAATAATAAGAAGAAGTAGAAGAGGAAACTTCATCATTTCATATCCTGTAATTAAAACTCAACAATATTAGTCAGTTTTATTGGCTGTCTAATAAATCAAGCCAGATCACTCATAACTAAATAGTAATGTGAAGATTTACTCTGAAATATTCATAAATGTTTAAAATCATTACTAATAGGTGGAAATGTAGATGAAAATTCAAGCAGCGATATTATCTTTTGGACATACAGACAAATGCCAGGGTCTAGAACTTGAACGACGCGAAGACCCTACACACTGTTCAATGGAAAAGTTTTACAACGCTAGGTCAAAGCTGTGAAGACTTTATAACATTGAAAATTTGATGATTTTACAATCAATCACTGACTCTTCAGTTATCATAAAATCAGGTTTATTCAAAATTTCTTCAAAAAAGAAGGTCCTTTCTAACCAAGTGGCCTGGTACTAAGACCTAATTTAGAGTTCATTAATATCCCGTGAAGCTTATTACATCACCAACCTCGATCGAAGCTTGACACTTGTTCAATCCTATACTAAATGCCCTTTTAACCTTCCCTTTATGACCTCATATATTTACGAATCTCTAATTAACTTGCCCCATCTGTGATCGCTTCTCTCAATCACGATCCTTACGCTCACTCGAAACTTTCAGGGTTTATACAAAATCCACATCGGCTGCAAAATTTCTCCTTCTACATTTGACTTAGAGCCATTTCGTTGAAAATTCTCTTTTTTACCTCGCACTAATTCGCTCCAGATTATATACCAAAATATATACCAGGATATCTACCAGATTATGTACCAAAATATATACCAGGATATCTACCAGATTATGTACCAAAATATATACCAGGATATCTACCAGATTATGTACCAAAATATATACCAGGATATCTACCAGATTATGTACCAAAATATATACCAGGATATCTACCACATTATGTACCAAAATATATACCAGGATATCTACCACATTATGTACCAAGCACCAATTATAATTTGTTTCTATCTACCATTTACTTCCCTGAGGTAAAACATCGTGAGTTAGTTATCTCCCTTCGTTTATTATTATCATTTATTAAGTATCTCATATTCTCATTTGACACTTGTTTATTATTTTCATACAAACTTATGCCTGTTTGTTTTTATTATTATTGTTTACCATTTTCGAAATGAGTAGAAGAATTACAAGATTTCATTAACATACTCAATTTACATTACTGCATTAATGTATTTTCAGTTTGTTATAAAACAAGTTATGAATTTCAGTGAATTACATTTTGAAATGAATGTCCGATTTGTAAAAAAATAATTTCTTTACAAAAATTAACTTACTAACTACATTAAATCCACTAGAATGCATTTCAGTTTATTTATAAAAAAAATATCTTACTTAGATTAACCAGAATGTATTTTTTAAACGATTAAGCTATTTTAATAAATTACTTTCTGAAACAAAAATCATTATTAGAAACAATTGTCTACATATTTATGTGAATTTCTACATAAAATAATTCACTGATAAAATAGATTCATTCTAAAGAAACTGAAGTTGTGACTTTTACAAAATTTACTGCTTTTTAGAAACATTTAAGCTTTTGAACAAGATTGTACTTTTTTGAAAACTAAATTAAAATTTTTTGAAGTTTTGAAGTTTTAGGAGTTATTGTCATCGAATTATTTTATCAGGCAACTTTCATAGCAAATAATTCTATTTTAATAAAAAATGATTCAATTAATGCTTATTCATCTCAAAACTGTGCAGTAATAATTGAATTTAACTTTTTAAATTAAATTGAAAAACCTAAACTTTGTAAAAATGAAGGATGATTAAGTATTTTTCGCTGTCCGATATAATTACCGAATTATCGAGATTCTAATAAAATTAGAGACTCTTTTTTTTTTTAATTTCTAAGTATTTAATTATAGAGATGTCGTTTTATTTCTTTTATTTTCTAATTACCATAAAAACCCAGGTAATATGTGAACATATGTTCACAAAAGCAAAACTACACTCGTATATCGGCGCATGCATTACATAATTAGATTTTTTTTAACAATTTTTCTCAAACGTTGCTGAATTAATGAAAATATAACTACGTATGTTCATAACAAAGCAAAATTTTGCTAAATACGAATAGAAACTCACTGGAATGTTTACAGTGTGAGTTTTACAATTGCGTTATTTACCAAATGTTACAAAATTACACATATTATGCGCACATAATATGTTTCTGCATTTCCGATACACTTGATTTGATAACTTTTAAGATAATAAATAATTCGTTTTTAAAAAATACTGCTTAATTTTTGGTTACATGATGGGTCCAATTTACTATGCTATTTAACGTAAATCTAGAGAGGAGAATCGAGGAGAGGATTTTTTTTTTACATAGGAGTCACCACTTATCAAGCCCCAGGGGCCACTCGATGATAAGAGTTAAAAAGTGTACAGTAGTTAATGGGACAATATCATAGGAATCGTTAGTAGTGTTAAGGGGAACGGCTTATCAAGAACTTGTTTATGTTGGATCTGAAGACGACTATATTGTAATCAGCTGAAAAGCAGGGAAATGGAAAACAGTTCCACAGGTGTGCAGTTCTAAGAAAGAAGCTTTCTTCATCGAAATTTATGATTAGCTTTAGGCATGGATAAAATGGGGGGAAATTATTGATAGTGTTTTCAGCCAAACGAGTGTTTCTCCTGAAAGTTTGGCGAGGAAGGAACAGTAAATTGGAGCTCACACGAGCACTTGCCATGAAAACAACGATCAAACAGAGGCAAACTCGCAACGTCTCGTCTGTGAGAAAGAGGTTGCAAGGAATAGAAAAGGGCATCCCCTACTATGCTACGAAGTCTATTTTGAACTCTGTCAAGGCAAGATAAGGTCTTTCTAGCAGCTTCTGTTCAAATGTGGCAAAAATACTCCATCCTTGGACGTACCTGGCTCTTATATAGATGGAGAATTGCATCAGCAGCTAAATATCTACTGGATCGATAGACGGATCCAACCATTTTTCCAGCGATCATGGCAATGGATTTGATGTACGTGTTCCAGAAGCTTATCAAAACATCGAGTTTCCCCAAGACGAGAGCCATCCAGTTCAATTGATACCAAATGGGAATCAGAGCGTTGATAATATAAAGATAAAAGTTAGGTTTTATATACATTAAAAGTAACCAGCTCCTTCTTTCCCCATTGTACCACGTGCTCAAGATCAGAGGAGAGAGTATCAGAGAGAACTTGGTCGTTTATGGCCTTTGATATGCTGTCATAGATGGTAGTGTCTTCAGCATAAATATCTACGAATGATCTAAGGATGTGATTTGGAAGATCATTGATGTAGATCAGAAAGAGAGTTGGACCCAGGATGAACTCATGAGGGACTCCAGCATTCATAGTATGAACTTTGGATTTCTGCTCATCAACCACTACTTTTATGAACAGAGAGAAATGATGTATATCAAAGTTACATAGAGAACTGATCTCTCCTTATCTAAATATAAAAATGATCAATTTTCAATTTTTTTTTTAAATCTAAGCATTTTGGTGTCGATAAAATACCACCATTTTAACAATGTATAATAATTACAAAATTGAATCATATGAATTGGAAGATCGCAATTGAATCATATGAACATTTTACAATAAAACTGTAAAACACGAATAAGTGTAAAAAATACTGAAATTCCACCAAGTCATTGGCTGAAGTTTTTTGCTTTTATAATTATATCGTTGAGTAGTTAGAGTTAATTAGGTTTAAAGAGGAAATAAATACGTGGATAAGAATTGACAAATATCGATATGAAAAACAATCACTATTTCCTGGATTTGCACAAAGTAAGACAATGCTGGATATTTTCAGGATTCCGAAATGCCCCACGCATCATGTTACGGTGTTTTCCGTTTGTATTTTGTTTGTGTGTGTTTATTCATCTCCAAATTCTCTACCGGCATTTCTGCTAGATTTGTAAATTCCACTGGCTAAGAACAAAACATATACTCTCCACTGCCACCCCCACCTTTTCTCACTCCTCTTAAACGCACCTGTCACTTAACACCAGGTTTCAGAAACTGAAATATTTTTCTTAACAGACATTACCATCTTTTATGTTTTTTGCTTGTTTTCTCGCTTTAAGACATTGATCACAAGAAACGCAACTCGAAACTGATTTCACGCACTTAAACAATAGCAGCATGTAAACACCAAAAGACCACCTAAAATCAGGTTTTATGCTTTTGAAGCCATTGATCATGTGTACCTCTCCCCAAAAGTTCTATTTAATCTCATCGAAACAGGTTTTCGCAATCGCTTTTAATTTTAATACTCATAACCAGTGACTTCTTGTTTTCTAATGTTTTAAACTTTTACTGCAACTTCAACCAACATTACACGCTACAATCTCTCTCTCTCTCTCTCTCTCTCTCTCTCTCTCTCTATATATATATATATATATATATATATATATATATATATATATATATATATATATATATATATATATATTCACAAAATTTAGACAAAAAATAAAAATGATAGCATGATATTGTATATTTTCATAATTGTTTCATGACCAATCGGACAATTTCAAACATTATGTCATTCAAAAATATTCCAAAATAGCCACTCTTCAGACGGCGAAATACAATATTCACACATATATGAATACACTTCTAATCTCTATTTAATAGATCGTAGATGTAAACAAGACTGATACGAAACTATCGTAGAATGAAGAGTACATGGTTCGAACATATAGATATAAACTAGAATTTGAGGGTGTAGTTTAGTATTTAGAAAAAAAAACAAATAAATAATTTGGAAAGGAAAGCTAATTACTTAATTAAAAAACACACAGAGGTTTAATGTAATATTAAAATATGTATTGATTGAAATATAATTTAAAAAGTAGAAATACGAAAATGGGCCGATTTATTAATTCCATAACTAACGGGAAATAATTAAACAAAACAAGATAGAAGAGTTGGATAAAGGTAGGTCCAGCTGCTTGCTCTCTTAAATAGAAATTAGAAGTATGCTCATATATGTATGAATAGTGTATTTCACCGTCTGAAGATTGGCTATTTTGGAATATTTTTGAATGAAATAATTAATGAAATTGTCCGAATGGTCACCAAACAATTGTAACAAATATGAAAATGTACAATATGATGCTATCATTTTTTTTTTATTGTCTTGATTTTGTGAAAATATTATTTGTATACTCAATTATAAAAACTGATAATCATGAAGTATAATAATTGAGTTAATTTTTACTTACATTTTTTTTGTATATGAACATTAGACAATCAATATATATGAAAATGAAACTCTTAGTATGTTCGTAATCGATAATCTAAAAAAAAAAAATGAAGCGATTGCCTCGACATTTTGCGATAGCGTTTTTATCTAATCCAAACGTGTTTATATATATATTTAAAATTAAAAAAATATTACAATATTAAAAAACTTTTTTTCGAAATCGTTTCTTTTCGGCAACAGTCGACCATTTTGAACGCAATAAAAATTCGTTTTTTTTCTCGTCATTTTTTTTCTTTGTGATTGTTTTACTATTATTGTTTATTTTTATATATTTACCATCAAGTAATAATAAAAAAAAATCTTATTGCTCGAAAAATGTCGAAAAATAAGGATTGTGACTTTACATAAAAAACAACTTTTTTTACCAAGAATAAAACAAAAATAGTTACTGTAAATCGTTGTTTCTTTTTAAATTTGTTATATTTTTTATTTTTTCTGGTGATTTTATTATATTTAAATGTTTTCCTTGAATAGCATTGTTACACTTTGACGCTCGACAACAGCCAGTGGTTGATCTCATGTTTCGAGCAAAGACGAACGGCCAGTTAGTTAGTTAGTCTGGTTCAAATTCTGCAACAAGTTTTTAATGTGTGGAAAATTCAGCTCCCGAAAAAGGGAGTACTCTGGATAGGAACAAAAATCAAAATGGCCTCAGTCTAGAAGGATTTCTCCTCCACTGATCGAGGAAAAAAACGGTGAAGTGTAGTTCACCCTCTGTTTCTCGCTATCTCTCGCTATCTCTCTATATCCATCTCTCTCTCTTTCTCATTCTCTCTTTATCACCCTTTCCACCTCTCTTTAAGCTCCTTTCTCTCTCTCACTTCCTCTATGTCTCTCTCCCCTCTTTTTTCTCTCTTCTCCAGTTTTTCTCCTTCTGTCTCTAACTCTTCCCCTTTCTCTCTGTCTCTACCTCTCAATTTCTGTATCTCCCTCTCTTTCTCTATTTCCCTCTCTTTCTTTTTCTTTCTCTATCTCTCTATCTTCCTCTCTATCTATCCATCTCTAATCCCTCGTCCTATATTAGTCTCCTAAACTAATTACAGTGAATAAGGTAATATTGCAATATTGTCAAAACATGGATAAATCCTGTTTTAGTCACCTAATTTACTTACTGTGAGAATAGAAGTTTTTGAAAATTACTGCTACTTTGAACAGCACTAGGAGGAACTGGTAAAACCCTTATAATTAAATCGATTTTGACAGCTATTCGATGACAAGATGACATGGCCTTAGTTCTTACTGCATGCGGAATAGCTGCGACCTTACTACCAGGTAGAATTACTCATTCTGCTTTGAAATTACTATTTAAAATTGAATTAATATCTCCAAAAACATCGAGCATGGGAAAAATATTGCAGAAATGCAAACTTATTGTTTGGGATGAATGCACAATGGCACACAAAAAATCTCTAAAGGCTCTTGATCGAATCTTTGCAAGATTTGCTTGGCAATGTCAAACCATTTAGAAATGCAGTACTATTGTTGCAGGAGATTTCAGACAAACGTTACCTGTAATTTCTCAATCAACACCGGCAAATGAAATAAATGCTTGCCTCAAATACTGTACATGTTAGTGCCATGTGAAGACATTTAAACTTAACTCAAAATATGCGTGTCCAGTTGCAGAAGCTCGATCCGCATAGAAATTTTTGCATCAATTTTAGGAAATTGGGTACGGAAAAGTGCCGGCTGATCCGAGTTAAGGGCAAATTTCGTTGATTCCTAACTTCTGTAATTTAGTTACATCAAAATAAGAGTTGGTAAAAAAGGGTTTCCAGATATTCAAATTAATTATAAGAATTACATTACACTGACTGAGTGAACGAGCTATTCTTGCAGCTGAATACAAAGACGTCCATGAACTTAACGATGTTATTCAGTTTAAAGTTCCAAGTGAGGAAGTCACATACGAATCCATCGACACTGTTGTGGAAGTAGATGAAGTGGTTAATTATCCAACAGAATTTTTAAATTCACTAGATTTGCCAGGGATGCCACCGCATGTACTGCAATTGAAAATTGGTGTACTAATTATCATGTTGCGAAATATAAACCAATCCAAGCTTTGTAATGGCATATGGCTTACATTAAAAAAAATTACTGAACATCATCATAGAAGCAACAATCTAAATAGGACCTTTCACAGGTGAAGATCTCTTCATTCCATGCATTCCTACCGGATACGACATTTCACTTTAGGAAATTGCAATTTCCCATTCGATAGTCGTTTGCAATCACCATCAACAAAGCTTAGGGAGAATCTTTAAAATTGTGTGTCTTACAGCTACACACTCCGTGTTTCTCACATGGACAATTTATCTTGCGTGTTCAAGAGTCAGCAAACCAGAAACTCTCTATATCAACTAAGAAAATGGAACAACAAAAAATTGTGTATCCACAAGTACTGGGAAATTGAGCATATAAGAAACATGCATTTTCTAATTTTGGATTTTTTTTTTTCCATTGAGCTACAGCAAAGCGTGGTAGGGTACAGCTAGTTTTTATATATTTTAATATATTAAAATTGTTGGTTGAATATATATACAACCGAAGCAGCAAAACTGAAGCTGGCCTGCAGGACACTATTTATACAAACGTTGGCAAATTTGGGCATATTTTATTGGTTTGAAAATATAGTTTCTATTTTAGCAATTATCATAAAATTTTAATCATAGAATAGTATTATAATCTTCAAAATAGCCTGCAAATTTTCATTTAGTTTCGTTCCATAGAACCAAGTATATGAGCATTTCAATGTTCAATTTGGCTACCAGTATAGACACATCCATATAAATGTATAGATATGCCACCTCTTTTGGCAATTTTATCAGTTCCAAATCTCAGCGACTATTGATCGGAATTTAACAAATGTGGGCTCATTGGAAAAGAAATAGCTTGAATTATGTAGTGGGCTATGCTATGGGACGCATATATAGGGGATCATCCATTATCCATAGTCTATTTTTGGCTTTTTTTTTTTACAGCCATAAATTGTTTTAATCATAGTCATTTGTTTTCTTAGTTTTACATATGAATTACAAAATATCTGATATTTCACCAAATCAGTTGGTATGGAAACCTGTGATTATTAGATTTACAAAATATTACTGGCGGTAACATTCTATAAGTTATCCCATCTAAATAAGAATTGCTTGATATGCAAGATAGAGCATATATATATATATATATATATATATATATATATATATATATATATATATATATTTCTTTATATATTTAATTGAAGTTTGAATTGATATTTTTATAAAAATTATAATACCTTACTTTGGGGTAATTGCACCAAATCCAGGAGTAATTGCGCCAACTAAAAAAAAGTGCTCTTTATATGAGTGGTTGCCAAAATAGCACTGTTAGCTAGTTGGCGCAATTACCCCAAAGTGCGGTAATGTAAACGAGTTATATTATGTATTCGCATCCAAGATTGATTTTTTATGTAAAGTGAATTTATGTATTTACAAAACTTCAAAAAAATGTTCTTCTTATGTAAAATTTTATTTAATACTTATCGTTGAAAAACTTTCATACACACGCAATAAAACAAGCTGAAAATTTTCATACACACGCAATAAAACAAGCTGAAAATTTACGCCATTATCAGGAAGTATGATTCATGCTCTCAAATAAAAAAAACAAAACTTTTCTGATTTAGCAATGTTACCATTGCATTAACCAGTTATACGCATGGATATTCCATAATGTTATACATATGGATATTCCATAATATTATACATATGGATATTCCATAATGTTAGACATATGGATATTCCATAATGTTAGACATATGGATATTCCATAATGTTATACGTATGGATATTCCATGATGTTATACGTATGGATATTCCATAATATTACATATATGGATATTCCATGATGTTATACATATGGGTATTCCATAATATTATATATATGGATATTCCATAATGTTATACATATGGATATTCCATAATGTTATACGTATGGATATTCCATAATGTTATACGTATGGATATTCTGTGATGTTATACATATGGATATTCCATAATATTATACATATGGGTATTCCGTAATGTTATACATATGGATATTCCATAATGTTAGACATATGGATATTCCATAATATTATACATATGGATATTCCATAATGTTATACGTATGGATATTCCGTGATGTTATACATATGGATATTCCGTAATGTTATACGTATTAACATAAGCACATTTTGACCTAACATATACCACTTACGAAATTAATTAAGGAATAAATCCGACAATTTCCTTCTGTAAAATAACGAATTACTACATCATAACATTAAAACTGCTCTAAATGCCGTCCCCGTTCCGAACAATTTTATTTATGTTAAGGCAATACTGATAAAAATGTGTGTTTTTAGTTTTTAGCTGGACACTGACACACGGACAGGAAATTTCATAAGATTTATTATTAATACTTTATTTATATTGTATCATTTTTATTTCTCGTTTTCGTGTGTTTTTTTCTGCATTGTATTTTTGTATTTCATTGCACCGCATTAGTATCTGGGAAGATGTAAACTTTGACAATGTTAAACACACATGTACCTACTTTCACGCCTGCCGCCAAACGTCTATAGCAACGGTTAATGGAAGAATAGTCTCGTTTACTTTGCATGGTTACACTTAATAAGAAAAAATATTTAAACAAAAGCAACAAAAACAGTAAAAAAACAAACAGTAAAAAACAAACAAAAAAATGTTTATCCGTTACGTGGCAATCACAAATGTTATGAAACGATGTTACCCTCTAGACAACGTCGTAAAATTGCTAGGTCTTCTTAGAGACGGCTGATAAAACAGTGCCATCTTACATGTCGACATTTTGGCACCAAAAAAGCTTTAATAAAAAAGCAAACAAAACAAAAACTGAAACAAAAAACAAAACAAAAAATGAAACAAAAAATGAAAAAAAAGTGTCCGACGAGAATTTATGGAACCATTTTAATCTTTCGTTCTAAATTCATACTAGCGGATGCACTCAGCACTAGGTGTATCAGAAATTTGGAGGAATTTTTGACACCCCTAACAGAAAACTGCTAATAAAATATAAAAAAAAAACTCGTAATTTCTCTTTTTAAAGTGGGTTGTTTATTTTCTGTATGGAATATACTTCCAAAATAAACTATTAAAGTTGTTTAAAAAAATAATAGAAATATTATTTTTTATTTAAAAAAAAAAAGTGTTTGCAAAATGTTTACAAAATGCCGGCGTGCCTTCATGCAGGCATTTTTTACGTAATAAAATCAAATGAATTTTACGAGTTAAATATTTTTAAATTTTTAAATTTTAAAAATCTATCAAAATTTCTATTGGTTCGATTTTTACGATATTTTCAGCGTCAATATGAAATTTTATGCTCTTTCCAATAAACCAAATGTAATATTTAAAACAAACTTTTTTTTCAAATCCATCCCCCTCCCATTTTGAAATGTCTATTAAAATTTTAATAATTAATTTATGTACCAAAGTTTTATATATCACAAATTGAAGATAAAAGATCAATAAAGAAAATATTCTAATTTAAAACAAAAAAAGAAAATAGTTTTTTGGAAATTTACCTGTAAAGTCCAAAGTGTAAAACCTTTAAAAAAAAACACGTTGATTTTTTTTTTAATGAAAGCTCACGTTCTGCTTATATCGTCAAGTAAATACCAGATGCTGACGCCAAATTTTTCTATTTCATTCAATGTTTTCTTTTTTTAGATATTTAAAAAAAAAAATCAGTCGATAAAGAAGTATTAAAATATATCAATCAAAAACTCGTGTATTTCATAAAAAGAATTTTAAAAAATCGATGAAGTGGATTTTTTGTTTTAGGGGAAAAACTTATAAGTGAATGTACGTTTCTTTTTAACTACGGAGGACGAAAAATACTAATTTTGGTTAACACACGCAATAAACAAAGAGACATTATTTATGTCACTTGGACGAATCCATATTTGATAAATTTCATACTAGCAGCAGCAGCTCTTTAAGCTTGCCGCAAAACACGTTACGAAAATGCGATTTTCTATGACCCTCGCTTTAAAAAATCCTTTTATTTAAAAATACATGAAATTTAAAATATGAATATGGATAAATTCTTAACAATGAAGAATGGAACTACCCATTTAATAGTATATTTTTTTAAATAAGTGATTTTTTGGCATTTATATATATATATATAAGCAAGTCAAAATATGTTGATTTTCTTTGTTTTTTAAAGAAAACCGCTTAAAAAACAAATATTGCATAATTTGCTATTAAACCTGTTATTTTTTTTTTTTTAATTTGGTCTTTGCTCCTTTAATTGAAACAAAAATTATGGTTTGAATTAGATTTTTCAAGTAGTTATAAGCTTCGAAAAATAGTAAGTTGAATTATTAAAGTTCTGATCATCATTTTTAATGGCCACTTTCTGATACACCTAACCCAGCACTGACTGGGTATCAGATATGCTGCCTTCTACTTAATGAAGCTACAAATCTCATTTCATACATTCATAGTACACGCATTCTTCTTTTAACAATTCCTTTAGAAAAAAAATATCTGTTTAGAAAAATGGTTCCCAGCATTGCAGAGTTGATATTCCATCAAACAACACGACGCAATTCTTTTATTACACACTAGCAGAGCTACTCGATACTGCACGGGCACCTAGAAAATATAATAGATTTTTTCCTAAAAAATATTAACGTCTTCCTTTTCAACTTTTCTTTCTCATTCACTTTTATTATCAGGCATGCACCTCTCCTTTCTGGTCTTTCTAATTCATGGGCAAATTTTTGCAACTGCTTCAATATAACATAAAGTCAGAAAGCAAGAAAAGGAACAAAGTAATTATTAGGTACAGACAAAATGAATGCCGATGCTCAAAATGTATAAACATTTTGACCCCCCTCCCTTTACTTAAAAATTCACCAAAAATCAGGAAATTAACCAATTTTAATGAAATTTTCAGTATTTATCAAATAATGATCGCGGAATATAATGAACTAATTATGGCACTGTTTTATCAGCCGTCTCTAAAAAGTAGTGGAAATGTATTATTTTGTTTAAACAAAAAATACTTTTACTAAAGTTACGGTTTTCAGTAGTAAATAAAAAACGCAAGGATTTATTTATGCTTTCTTTATATAAATAAAGCATCGGAATTTGTAACAATAAAAAATCTTTTTTACAGGAACATTACGAAAAAAGCCCCTAAAGTCCGTATTAATGAATTCAATATAACTCGAAAAAAAAAATGAATTTCTCGAACTACCGATATTACCATTGAATTAAGCATTGTTTATTTAATATTTTCACACAAAAAAGTTATAATAGCAAAAATATTTCTACTTTTTTTTAATTACAGATTTCGCATAATTTTTATATGCAAGATTTTAATAATTTCCTTACTCGCTAGAATGTGAAATTTTCAGCGTAACATAATTTTTATATAATCTCGAACAATAATTAAAAAAAATAATTTAAAAACGGGAATATAAAAAATAATTAAATTAGAAAATGATAAAAATTGATACAAACGTTAAGAATAGGAATGTATGGATGCACATCCGGGGGGAAAAAGAAATCTGACACCCCTACCTCCTTTTACTATCATGACTCCATTTTGAAACAGCGTTTCGATTGGCTGAAATTTTGGGCTTCCGTATATTCGTGTTTACAAACCATTATTTGTTGAGTTTTTGGCGAACAATAAATTACTTGCCTTTTGAGGGCTAATTAAGTTATTTTTGCACAAACAAGGTTTTTTTGTTTTTGTTTTTTAATTTAATTCAATATCTTAGGACTTTACTAATTATCTTTGAAATAAACCCAGAAAACTAATATTTATCTTTTAAAGGATTTTTACAATTAATTCATTTAACTTCAAAATTTAGCTGAATTAGTTAGCTCGCCGTGAAAACATTTTTAATAACTTTTTATTTCACGTGTACAAATATTTTTTTTTCCTTTAGTAAATTAACTTTAGTCTTTAATCTTTCAAATGCAATCAAAAAGTAGTCAGAAACCTACAAAAAATTATGATAAATCGGCTTTCAAAACTATTATCCCCCTACTTTTGCCATTCTATTTTTGCCCGTACCTAGTAATCATTAATCGACTGCTTTACCTAGTTTCAGAGCTGTTTGTCGAACATTTACCAGAATGTATTTTTGACCGTCATGCATTAATTTGATCCATATTGACTCTAAACGAATGAATTGCTATAACCAATTCAAGGATTGTGTAAGGAACTCCCTCCTCCTCCTCCTCCCCCTCCCATCCCCACACATGATGCCAGATTATCTTTTCTACTCTTAATTTTATATTTTATAAGATTAAAATATTCGGGCAAAGTGAAACGATGTATTCAGGTTTAATTATGATTACTGTGGCAATTAAATTTATCATCTTTTTTCCGGAAATAAACAACTGCACATGTACAGTCTTGTTTAAAATCCGTAAATTTTAGTTTTAGGAATTAATCCTCTATATAAAACTATATAAATATATAAAAATACATAACTTAAGATAAATATAAGAATAATATCCGTCGCAAGGCGAGTAAAATTAGTTCGTACAACAGAACTACATTGCATCACTTTTATGTCCCTTCGCGGAAGTTAAAATCAAAATATAATATTGTGTCTAAAATCCTTATTCAAATTTTTAGCAAAATCGATAACATGATTTTAATGCTAGAAAATGCCTAAAATTTTAGGCTGAAACAGAAAACTTAAGAAAACAGTGAAATTCGGGATATTTTTTGAATAATATTTATTGATGTAACACTTGTTCTTACAATTTCACAAAAATCGGAGATTTTATTTGGATTTTTATAAAGAGTTACAATCCTCTTTTTACTCTGGTTGCATAAAACTAAAATAAACTAAATATAGCCCATCTTACGACTTATTAAGCCTAGTTGTATTACAGTAAAGTAATTATGTTCACATTGCCAACATTTGACTTGGGCTATTACAGGGTGACCCCCAAAAACGGGCCCCAACTCTAATTAGGCCCCATTTCTTAGTGTTTTGTCTGAATGACATAAAACTTTGGTCATAAGTAGTTTATTATATTCAAAACATCACATCAAAATACTAGAGTCTTTGGCCTTTTTTTCTCCGTTCTTCAGCATATGTTCTAGATGGCCTCCATTTAGCTTTTGTTTTTTTTAGGGTCACCCTGTATTATTATTATTATTATTATTATTATTATTATTATTATTATTATTTACACAACAAAATTCTCAAACACTTTTTGTGCAACAAATTATAAAACTAAAATGAGTTTGGTCGAATGAATAAAACTTTGTTAAAAATATTAAAGTGGATTAGTTGTAACGACATAAAAATGCCATTATTGTTTTGTCTGAAATATTGCGCGATAGTAATAAAAGAATAGACGAATTCTGTAAAAACAAAAATTATTCGTCTGTGTGTGTGTCTGTTATTGCAGTCGTGTAATCGTCTAAACAAAAATATTACTCAACTACACCACTTCACGCATTAGCTTACCATTCTCTCTCTTCCTCCTAAATATAAATTGTATATGCATATATATATATATATATATATATATATATATATATATATATATATATATATATATATATATATATATATATATAGTTTCGTGGTTAAATTTTAAATTCTGAAAAACCAACATATGGAGACATATATTCGATTTAAGAATTTATTGTTTGACAAAAGGAATATATAGAAGGGGTTATATTAATTTCCTTAATCCATGGATTTTCAATAATGGCTCATATCATCAGAAGAAATGAAATGCGAAATGCGGTTAGCAAAATGTTCAGCCGAGAATGGATAGGTGTATCAGAATTTTAGTAGGAATTTTTGACACCCCTAACACGAAACTGCGAATAAAATATAAAAAAACTCGTAATTTCACTTTTAAAAGTGGGTTGTTTATTTTCTTTATGGATTATACTTCCAAAATACACTATTAAAGTTGTTTTAAAAGAAATAGAAATATTTTTTTTATTTAAAAAAAAAAAAACAGTAATGAATTTTACCAACTCAATAGTTTTCAATTTTTAAACTTTAAAAATCTATCAAAATTTTTCTATTGATTCTATTTTTACGATATTGTCAGGATCAATGTGAAATTTTATGCTCTTTCCAATAAATCGAATACAATATTTTAGACAAACTTTATTTTAAATTCACGCCCCCCCCCATTTTCAAGTGTCTATTAAAAAAATAAATAATTAATTTACTCGCCAAAGTTTTATATATCACAAATTGAAGAGAAAATGTCAATAAATAATATATTCCAATTTAAAACAAAAAAGTAGTGTTTTTTTAGAAATTTACATGTAAAATTCAAAGTTTAAAACTTTTTTTTAAAACCACGATGTTTGTTTTTTCTTTTGTTTTTTTTTTAATGAAATCTTGGTCCTTGCTCCTTTAATTGAAAAAAAAAATTAGGGCTTGAATTACATTTTTCGAGTAGTTATAAGCTTGGAAAGACAGGGGGTCGAATAATTCACGCCTCCCATTTTTAAATGTCTATTAAAAAGTAAATAATTAATTTACTCACCAAAGTGTTATATATCACAAATTGAAGAGAAAAGGTCAATAAATAATATATTCAAATTTAAAACAAAAAAAGTAGTGTTTTTTTAGAAATTCACCTGTAAAGTCCGAAGTTTAAAACCTTAAAAAAAAACTACGTTGTTTGGGTTTTTTTTTTGGTTTTTTTAATGAAACCTTGGTCCTTGCTCCTTTAATTAAAGAAAAAATAGGGCTTGAATTACATTTTTCGAGGAGTTATAAGCTTGGAAAGACGGGGTGGAATTATTCACTATTTTCCACGAAATTTCTGACACACCTAGTGAATGGACGCTAATTTTGCTTTTAATTTTGCTGATTATGTGCTGGAGTGTATATATGTATGTGTGTGTGTGTGTGTGTGTGTGTGTGTGTGTGGGGGGGGGGGTGTGTGTGTGCATGTATACGCGTATGTATGTGTATTTATATGTTACACACTTTAGCAGTCTGTATCTCCCTGGACCATATAAATGCGCAGGCAATTGGGGATTATCCCCCTCTCTAAAATAGAATCATTAGATAAACCCGATCATTTGTTGATGTATGTATATCTTTAACGGTAGGTGCACGCTTTAACTCTTTTTAGACATAACGCTTATGTAGATGCTTATTTACTGTATGTATATGATGGTATGCAAAAGGGTGTGTGACTTGCATGCTTGCACTTGATTATAGTGATGTTCGGCCGTGCATATGGGCGCAGTTGTACACTCGAGTACGCGCGCAAGCATGCTCGCCCGGCTGTATAAGTAGTTCCCTTCTCTAATATGTGTGCTTGAGTGTTTGCGTTATGATATGTATATATGTAATTGAGTACACATGTGCATTAGTATAGGGATGCGTGTTTATATAAGTCTGTATTTATGTATGCATGCTATGGATCAGTGTTTGTGCGTAAGTTTATACTATGTATATGTGTATGTCTATATATGTATATGTGCGTATGTATGTGTGTCTGTGGGTATATATGTGCTTATATCTGCACTTATGTTTAGGTTTGACAGATAGATATACAAGTAATCATTATATAAATAGTTAAAATCAACCACGCTTGGGCGACCCCACACCCAGCCCCGCATTTAAATCAATTCTCCCCATTATAAAAATAGCTAATTAACCACAGTATATAAAGCACTAACGCAAACATCAATTCCAACCCAACGAACAACAAAACAAACTCATCCATAGATCGCCTCCAAACAGAAATATATGTATTTTAAATAAAATTTACACAAACTTAATTAAATCATATCACACTACGACAACAAGCGTAATGAACTGACATCTCAACTAATCAAGTCACCTTTAAATATACACTCAAAATTAAAAGAACCCAACCATAAATTCACTTAAATAAGTAACCATCCAAGCATTCCATATTTTCAGACCATGACTCGTCTCTATCTCCACCTCATCCGCTCACCCATCCGCACAGTAAAAATAGCACACTCACCCCTTATCACGCACACCCCATTGAAAGTCACAAGAATATCCATTTCCCATTTGAACTTAAAATCAAGAGGTCAACCCTTTTAAAAAACACTAAAATACAATTCCTCCCCTGCCGAAAAAATTCCATTAAGAACCTGTATGCTCGCCCAATTTTAACCATCCCCCTCTCTCTTTGCCCTCTCTACTTCACCCCACTCTCCTCTTTCCCTCATCTAAAAGGCTTCCCTCACCCACTATCAACAAGAAAGCGAACTCTTTCTACCGGGACTCACACTAGAAGCAAGTCGTCCAACGCACCGTTCTGAATAGCATCTCCCGGATTATTTTACTATTTTGCTACCTATGCTATTGATTTCGAGGTCCATTGCATACATAACTCAATGCTCAAATTCTATTACTCACGGGAATAATTACAATTGAATGGTATATCCACCCAACATCGGATTCACTTTGTCAACACCTAGAAAGCATTTGGACTACATCAACCAACACACACTCAACACAACAACGAATAAGGCTGCCCCGTATACTTTTCGAAAAATCAATAAGGAGCAATACGCTTTCGCTATATAGGAATATTACTTTCTCCCCTGGACATATTTTCTGCCCACCTAGATTTATAACACCGAAGAGCATTGGACTCCCTCTGATAATGGATTACCCAGGTTGTATCAACTTCTGTTTTCGTATAATGTTTTCCATATAATTATCCACAACCACTCAAAAACTATTTTCAATAATTGTGCTGAAAAGCAAAATTAGCGTCCATTCGCAGCTGAACATTTTGCTAACCGCATTTCATTTCCTCATTATTGAAAATCAATGGATTAAGGAAATTAACATAAACCCCTTCTATATATTCCTTTTGTCAAACAATAAATTCTTAAAGCGAATATATGTCTCCATATGTTATTTTTTCAGAATTTAAAATTTAACCACGAAACTTATATATTGGTCTATTCTTAAATATTGAGCTTTTCCTTTTTGGCTAGGATCACCTTGAAAGTATTACTAAGTAATATCTGTCAGGACTTTTCATATGAATTCTATCAGTGTCTTATCTCGCTTATATATATATATATATATATATATATATATATATATATATATATATATATGTGTGTGTGTGTGTATGTATATATATGTGTGTATGTATATATGCATATATATATATATATATATATATATTAAGAGGATTAGAACAACAGTCTAAAGAGCAGAGTTTATTTTATGTATTAGTAAATGCATTAATACAATTAAAAGAAAACAGTGTTCGTTGTAATGTAGATATAAAAGCTCGAAAGGCATATTTTAATATTGAGTAAAATGATTGATAATTTATAATTAAAATTAAAAATCGGTTTCACAAAGAAGAACAAACAAAATCAATAAATTGTATGATAGTTCCGGAAACGATATTATTTTCCCACCCAATTTTATTTTATCTTGCTTTTTTTCTTTATATTTTAAATATTTTCTAGATATATCTGCCCTACTTAAAAAATGCTTTTTTTTTTATTTTTGGTGTCTTTAAGCCCTCACCCACTCTTTTTGCTGATGAGGAAACTTTGTTTTATGGAATCATATGATAAAATTATTGTCCAAGACAATTTTGTCTCAATAAAATTATTGTCCAAGACAGGCGTGCACTTCTAAGAAAGAAACTTTGTTCATGGAATCTACGTTTTGATTTAGGCACAGATAAGGAGAGGGGAAATTATTGACAGTGGTTTCAGCCAGACGGGTGTTTCTCATGAAAGATTGGCAAGGGGGGGCAGAGATTAGAGCCCAGACCAGGACTTGCCATGGAAATAACGATAAAACAATGACAGGCTCGCAACGTCTCTTCTGTGGGAAGCTATCCCAGTCACCCATAGAGTATCGATATACAGTATGGTGGAGAGGTACATCTGAAGACTTATTACATTTCATTTTTATCTTAACTGATACAACGGAGGGGTCGGGGGATTCCAGAGGAGATAGAACGGAACATGAACATAGCTCAGAGGAAGTTGTGAGAAAAAGGTCTAGAAGGCTTGCATACTGACCGGTAGTATCGGGCATACGGGTGGGTTCATGAACAATCTGAGTGAGGTCATATATATATATATATATATATATATATATATATATATATATATATATATATATATATATATATATACTAGCAGGACCCCTTAACCGACATTGCTTGTTGGAAGCATGCCCCTCCTCGTAAAAAATTAAACTACGGTTGTTGTTGTTGTTGTTGTTGGTGGTGGTATTGGCGGCCAATCCCCAACGTCCTATTGTTAAGAACGGATTTCGGAAGACATCCCATTTCATGAGACTGCCCAAGTATTTGCCCTAAATTCAACCTTGATATTTGTTTTCAGCATATCCACTCGCAAAGACTATATATATATATATATATATATATATATATATATATATATATATATATATATATATATATATATATATATATATATATATATATATATATATATATATATATATATATATATATATATATATATATATATATATAAATAAATGGGGGTGGATGATCGGTGATGGTCATAAAGTACGTGTTGAATTTAGTAGAACGTTATAAATGAAAACTGATTCCCTAGGATAAAAGTCATAGAAAATGTTATAATATGAAAGGTAAGTTTGAAATCGATGAGATTAACGTGAATAAAGTGTAAATTGTGTAATTTAGAAGGGGGGGGGTCAATTTCGGAAAAGAAATGCCAAAGATCTGTTCATATTTTCATCTAATAAGTTTTGACTGTTGATCGAACGATATTATTTATTCAAATCATGGTTATTCCTACCCTTTTGCCTTTCAATTTTTCTTCTGCTAAAATTTGAATCACTTGATTACAGTGTAGCGGCAATGAAATAAACCATTCATTCAAGTGCCGCTTGTTATGGATTTAACTGAATACGATATTGCAAATCACTGTCTGGGTACTTATGCACTTATGTTACCGGGCTGGCGAGTGCTTTGTAACTATTCTGTACTTTCACCTAACAATTTAATAAACAAAAAAGATATCGTAAAACTTGAATATATATATATATATATATATATATATATATATATATATATATATATATATATATATATATATATATATATATATATATATATATATAATTATTTTATGATATATATTTTTGGGGAGTGGGTATTTACTTAGCGAGATGATTTATATTTGTAATTTTAAAAAAATACTCTTCTTTTCAATAGCGTGCACTTATGTTACCGAATTAGCAATAACTAATCTGTACTTTCACCTAACAAATTAATAAACAAACATATATTATTTATTATTTATTTTAATTTTTATTTTTGACTTCTCTGCAATATATACCAAGGAGTTTTATAAGTAAATAAATTTGTGCGGTTTTAACAACAGAAAATTCAAGTTTTATAATTTGTCCTACGAAATTGTTAGGTGAAAGTACAGAATAATTATGGCGCAACTGTAAATATTTTATTTGTTCTGATTATAAATTTAAATCATTGGGAATTTATTCAAACGGTCCTTTATCTCGCTAGATATTTTTCCCCTTACAAAAAATATATAATCATCTTATTATTTTTATTTTTATTTATTTTTAGGTGGGGATTGACTTAGCGAGATAAAGGAGTTTTTGATTAAATTCACAATGATTTAAAATTGTAAGGAAAAAAAGATATATTCAGTTTTGTGCACTTATGTTACCGAATTGCCAGGTGTTTTGTAACTATTCTGTACTTTCACCAACAAGTTTATCGTAAAACTTGAAATTAACCTGCAAATACTATTTTTTTTTAAAATAGCGTGGTAACGTTAGTGCATAACCACAACTTTATATATTTCTTTTCCAAAGGAGCGTTTGAATAAATTCACAATGATTTAAATATAAATAGTTGTGTAAATATATAAGTAGTAAAAAATAATGAGCCATGTAGGTAGAAAAGTAACCTTTATTAGTATTGTTGCGCTGTCTTTATTTGTTACTTGTGTGTCTTTTTTTTTCTCTGCAATATATCCCAATGAGTTAAATTCGGCAATACTGGAGTTGAGGTTGAAAAAAAAAAGAACTTAAGCCTCCCCCGTTTTTATTATTAAATTGTTAGGTGGGAGCACAGAATAGTTACAAGACACCCTCCCCAAGTTCTGAATGGTTTGCAAAATAATGTTGTTATTTAAGCACGTTAAAAAAGTCTATAATTTTAAACGGTACTTTTTTTACTTGGTTTCCACATGAACATTTTCCCTTATAATGCGGGGTTTGGTGGAAACGAATCTCGCATTAAAAACTTCGCAAATACATAGTATTTTGAATATGAAACAATATAATTTTTTTTATGTTAAAAGAGGTAGCCATAGGTGTTCGCCAAAAATATGCATTAAATAATAAACATTGTTGTTTACGTTAAACAATATATACAGAAGTTAGAAAACGTAAGTATATTTGGATAATTCTGAAAGAAATATTGTTTACAAAAAATAGTGAAAAAAGTAAGCAACCCCCTTATGGAACAGTGTCAACTAAAAAAAATAGTTACCGGCAATTCCAAGGCTCGAACGCTGAACGGTTAGTGGTAAAAGAGGCGAATTTAAACTAAACAACCGTACTGAGTCGGCCATGAGAAATTTTCACAAATAAACAATAGAACGTAAGAGTATCTAAGCGGAATAACTCTGTAAATCGTATAAATAAAACGTAAATATATTGTGTACATACAGAAATGGCGGCCTGTTTTATAGTTGAGAACTGTTTGTTTAGTTGCGGAATAACCGAATAGAGGAATTGTAGGATGCACACTTCTCAACCAATCAGATGGACCGGATTTATGGACGGGAGAAATCATTTGTGTGGGATGTAGGGTTAAGAATATGCGATTGTGTAGGAAATCTGTAGTCAGTTAATGACGGCTCACATCTAGGAAAGTAGAAAAAAGTATAAATACAATCGGTGTAGAATGGTGTCGTAAGAGGACTTGGTATCGTTGGGGTGAAATTTGAGCTACTTACTCTGTAGGTTAGGGCGATGATGATGATGGCGCTCCTCGGAATAAATGTAATGTTTTACTATCACGAAGAAATGTGTATGTCATTGCGTTCTATAATTAGATAACGTAATGGCTAATGACGTAAATATAATAATTTTTTAGGTGCCATCTGTTGTTGTCAATCTACGGTAGTTTCGTCTAGAGGGGAAAGATTGCGTCTCCTTTATTATATACAATATTGGGGACAGTGTATATGTCTTCGCAATGATACCATGGATACCATGGATACCATGGGGGAGTATAATGTTGTATCTGTTTTATTGCCATGGTGCCAGCATCCCAGAGATTAACTTATCACTTTTCAGCTTGACAGTTGATACTACTACTACTACTACTACTACTACTACTACTACTACTACTACTACTACTTATATATATATGTGTGTGTGTGTGTGTGTGTGTGTGTGTGTGTGTGTGTGTGTGTGTGTGTGTGTGTGTGTGTGTGTGTGTAAGGAAATTAGCTTTAAAGGGCTATATGTTGAAGCGGAGTTGGAGAATGAAGGAACAAGAAAACAAAACAAACAAACAAAAACAAAAAAGCAGTGGATTTCCCTTTTTGTTAAATACACGAAGACTGGGTTCATTGACAAAAAAAAAAAAAAAAATCAGCTCGCCGGAAACAAGACGGGCGCCATAATTCCTTTCTAAAGATGAGAATATAAAATAGAAATAAATCACCAGTCATCCGAATAGATAAAAAAATATATACTTAATTACTGCTAACATGTTCACAAAACACGATTGTACGTTGAACGCTTTAAGTAAACGAGTTTTGAAGAATTTTCTTTGTCGATTTGTTTCTCCAAGTTTTTCGCCGAATTAGAAACCTTTAAGCATTTCGCTTGTTATTTGCTATGTTCTCTTTCCGTTTTTTCTTTTCATCCCTTTTTCCGTGAGAGTGTGAAGAGCGCTTTCACATACACTTATAATTGCAAAGCGACGTCTTGTCGGCCATTGTTGTCCTTTTCTCACCAATCTGACGATGGAACAAAACGGAATGTTTTACTCAAGTCCATAAAATTATTCGCACAATTAAACTCGTTTTTATTTGTTGTTTTTCACATTCCTCGCTGTAATTTGCGAAAGACCTATTCTTCTACGTGATTTGCAAGTGGTACCCATAGAAGAACGAAGAATGTAACAGTTGGGTTGTGCTCAAAATAAATGACAAGGAGCTGAACCTGTGGAAATTTCACGGTGCATTCTAAATCGATTTAATTTACTTTTAATAATATTCATTTTAAAACAATAAATATCAGTCGAGTTAAATATAACTACGAAAAACATAACTTAAATTTTTTTTTCCATAAAAAATAATAGTAATTGTCAGCTAAATGTTCTTCAACTCTATAAAACGAATATCATTTTTAATGTATTGCACTGTTTTACTTGGTGAGATGACATCATTTCACGAGGTGCCTTCAATAAGTTTCCAAACTTTTTGTACGGTCATTTAAAATTGTCGTAGACTCTAGAAAATTCAGTATGCATCTTATAAGATGACTGACCAATTTTTATGATTTCAGGTTCAAATGAACATCTACAGCAGGAATACACTCTACTAAAGCCTAAGAGTTACAGCTGGTGAATTTCAAAAATGCAATCTGGGCGTGAGGACACTTTAGAAGAACGATATGCAGGACAATTTTGTTTTAAACTTGGAAAAAATGTCATAGATATGGAATTCTTTGGACTGCTTTTAAACCATTTTGCGTGAATCGAGCATCAGTTTTTGAGTGGTATAAGAGATTCAAGGAAGGCAAGCAGTCTGTAAGGGATGATGAGGAGTGTGGGAAGAGTAAGTCAGAACACCAGAGTTGATTGGCCAAATAAATAATTTCATGAATAAGGACCATTGTGTGTCTATAGAGACAATAAGTGCACAGTTTGATGCCAGTGTGGGAACTGTACATACAATTATTCGTGAGGAACTGAAAATGTGGAAAAATTGTGCAAAGTTTGTCCCAAGATGCGCAGAAAAGATCAGAAAGAAAGACGTTGTCATGACAGCAGAGAGATGGTCGAGCTGATCAATTCCGATCCTGCAGTTGTTGATGCTCTGGTGACCTGCGATGAAAGCTGGATCTACTGCTATGATCCAGAGACCAAGAGACAGATTTCCCAGTGGAAGCACGTTGGCTCTCCCAGACCCAAGAAAGACAGACAGAGCAAATAAACCCAGAAACTTATGATGATCCATTTTTATTTATTTTATTTATTTATTTATTTATTTATTGACAGCACGGGCATGACCTACATACACTGGGTTTCCACTGGACTGACAGTCAACAAGGAATACTATGTTGAGGTTATGTTAAGGGAGTTCAAGAAGAGATTCCGTTCGAAGATACCAGTACTCTTTAAATCGGGTTATTGGCATTTCTCCCAGGACAATGCACTAGCCAAGCCTCCATCCTTGTCACAGACTATTTGACCAAGACGGACATCAAGACAGTTCCTCACGCTCTCTATAATCCAGACTTTGCTCCCTGTTACTTTGGTTATTTCCTAAGCTCGAGAAAAACCTTAGAGTCTGCCGTTATGAGACAATTGAGGAGATGAAAGAAACTATGGCGAGGATTATTGAGATGCTCACAGAAGAGGACTTCCATGGGAACTTCCAGAAGTTGTTGGAATGGTACAACAAGTGCATTGCAGCCGGAGGAGATTACTTCGAAGGACTTAATCCATTATCTAATCCACAGGCGTAATCTGTTGACTCATCCAGCGTTTCGTGACTTCAGACCTGTACTCAATTGTACTGTTGTCGGTTTCCATTTTGAAGAATTTAGCTAATGCATTCTTTGCGGAAGCGTCAGCACCGATAATCATAGCCTGTTGTGCAGTGAACAACGACGCCCTTCAGCAAGTAAAGTAAAGTAAATTAAAAAAAAAAAAATAGCGATGATGAAACACCAAATAAAATACAAAGAAAATAGAATTGGTTGAAAATATTTTATTGACAGAAGGAGATGTTCTGACTTTTTTGTATACGTCTGTGCTTATTGAGTTCTGTTGATATGAAAGTTTTTACGACACTGTGTGCAAGTAAGTTAAAAATCAATATAGGTAGGGTGTGTGTATGTGTGGTTTTGTGTGTGTGTGTATCGCGTAGCTACTTTATGTGAGCGAGAACGTTCACTGGTGAGATTTTAAACAGTAACAATAGTGTTAGCTGTTGTTGTTAGTAGTGACATGTTATTGCCACTCATGTGTGGCTGGTTTTTATGTAGATGATGTTGATTGCAACTCGTCGTAATTATTGTTTGTCAGTGCGCAAGTAGTAATCTACCCAATATTGACTTCCGCTGATAGTGCCTAAGTGGTTAGCGACACAAACTGACAACCTGGGTGTGTCAAGTTCAAATCCAAATCGTTCCAAAGTATTACTTTCACTTATAATGTTGCCAACCTTCACGTGGTCCCTTCTGCAAGTATACGATTTCTTTCTAGAATTTTGTCTAGAACGATATGAGGAAACCAATGTTAACAATAGAATCTCCTGGTTCATAAGATATGAATGAATACCTCGCATGTTTCTTTAGTGGAAAAAAAAACGTTTATTCGAGGGTAAAGACGTAATCATCCCCTTTACTGTCGGTGACGATCTATTTGGCCGTTAATTTATCTTCCCTTTTTATAGATATGACCATGTAAGGTTCTAGAATATTTTGCCTTCCGCGCCTAATCCGCTGATTGTGTAGGTGTTTAGATCGCGCATGCGCACTTTATTTTGTGTTCTGTTGACGGGTTGATAAAATCTCAGATTGTAGTCAGTTTCGAAATTTTACTAGATCATACACCGTTGAAGCCTACGGTTCGATAGTTTAACGTTGATTGAACCCAGTTCGAAGTCGAGACATGACTTCAGCTTAAAAGTGTATTTCTTGCTTGTAACGGAGTGATCCAGCTTGCGAATTTAATAGAACAGCTTATGCTTTGACTCCTGCGGATATTCTAACGAATCCATGCAAGTTCAGTTAAGATGTTTGATGTGAATATGAAAGCGCACTCACTTGTATGCAAAGCTAATGAAATATAGTCTTAAACAAATCATATTCTTCTATGAAAAATGATAAATTATCAATAATCTATGTTTGATCTCGATCGAACTTTGCATCTCCACTGATTAATCTTACATCCCGATCTCACAATATCAGTTTTTGTTCTTTTTTGCTTGTTATTTTTTTTGTTACAGACTAGGGGTGGGTGGGGTTGGAGCTTGCCCTGTCGTAAAATACGCTTAAATACATTTAATTCATGCAAATTTCGTATTTATTATTACAGCCAATTCTCTATTAAATATTATATATATATATATATATATATATATATATATATATATATATATATATATATATGGATATAGTACTATATATATATATATATATATATATATATATATGGATATAGTACTATATATATATATATATATATATATATATATATAGATATAGTACTATATATATATATATATATATATATATATATATATATATATGGATATAGTACTATATGGATATAGTACTATATATATATATATATATATATATATATATATGGATATAGTACTATATATATATATATATATATATATGGATATAGTACTATATATATATATATGGATATAGTACTATATATATATATATATATATATATATATATATATATGGATATAGTACTATATATATATATATATATATATATATATATATGGATATAGTACTATATATATATATATATA
>NC_136507.1:4335691-4365691 GCF_053919585.1 Euprymna scolopes | reverse complement strand
TCCTGTCTTTTTCTCTCTTACTTTCTCTCTCTGTACTGCTCTAACCAAGTATGGCGACCTATTCCACAAATCCCAAAACCTCAACATGAAATATCTCCAGAATAAAAAATCGATTAAACGTAGAACCCCATCTTCCAACGTAGACCCCTACTACCAGGTCTCCTTCTCCAACATCAGGGGTCTACGTTCCAAACTTCCAGAGGTTGAAACCCAATTACAGGAGACGAAGCCATACATATTATTTCTAAGTGAAACTGGAATAGGGCCGACCACTTCCCTAGATGAGTTCATAATTAACGGATACTCTAATTTAACAGCTAAATCTGACCCCCAAGATCGCCATGGGCATGGAATATGTGCCTACATTAAGGATGGCTTCTCGTGTGGCAGGGATATCTCCAGAGAAGATCCTAATTTACCCTATATGTGCTTCAGGCTTGCACTTGCTAACACCACTGCATTTATATTTGCTCTCTATCAGCCCCACAACAGCGGAGTTACTATCTTTAAGAGCATATCTGAGAAAATAGACCGCATACTGTCTGCATATCCCTCGGCTAACATCCACATCTGTGGTGACTTCAATGTCCATAATGTGGAATGGCTGACCCATTCAAATAAGACAGATGATGAGGGGAGGTTTTGTCATGATTCTGCCATTGCTTATGACCTCACTCAGATTGTTCGCGAACCCACCCATGTGCCAAATACACCCGGTTGATATGCAAGCCTCCTAGACCTTTTTCTCTCAACTTCCCCTGAGCTATGTTCATGTTCCGTTCATTCTCCTCTAGGATTCTCCGACCACTCCGTTGTATCAGTTAAGATAAAAACGAAATGTAATAAGTCCCCAGACGTACCCCTCCACCGTACTGTATACCGATACTCTATAGCTGACTGGGATAGCTTCCGTACATTCATATCTGATTTACCTCTGCACTCCATGTTTAAAAAGGAAGTGTCCTCTATAGTATCAGATCTGACCGAATGGTTAATTGTAAGCATAGACCAATTCATACCATCTAAAAAATTACAACAAAAACCTAACAGCCAGCCATGGTTCTCCCCAGAATGTGCTGCTGCTATCGCACACAGAAATCACTTTTTCCATAGCTACCAACGTAATAGATGCACTGAGACTAAAGCTGCTTTCAGGACTACCAGCAACCACTGTAAAAGAGTAATAAAAAATGCAAGAGAGTTATATGCTCAGTCTGTTAAATCCAAGGTAGCTGATCAGCGGCTTGGTTCCCACCAGTTTTGGCAAATAACAAATAGGATCCTGAACAGAAGTGTGCGTTCTATCCCAACCATTATAAATGGACCAGAGGTCATCTCGTCAGCGTCAGACAAGGCCAAACTATTTGCAAAGGACTTTGCAGCTAATTCTACCCTATGCGACGAAGGCCATCAACTCCCCATATTTCCTCCTATAATGCAGAACAAGCTAGGTAACATACAAATATCCGTGCATGAGGTCGCCAAGCTAATCAAGAACCTAGATTCCAGTAAAGCAACTGGCCCTGATGGCATCCCAATTATAGTGTTAAAAAAGCTTCAACCAGAACTTGCTCCCATACTTACGAAACTATTTAAGCGCTGCCTTAAGGAGAAGTGCTTTCCGACTCCCTGAAAGACCTCATCAGTTTGCCCTGTATTTAAGAATTCAGGTGATAAGTCATCTCCCTCTCAGTACAGACCAATAAGTCTCCTGTGTGTTATGAGTAAGTTGCTGGAATCCATATTAAATAGAGAAATAGTCAACCACCTCAGCAGGAATAACCTTCTTAGTGACACACAATATGGTTTCCGCTCTGCAAGATCTACCACAGATGTGCTGACGGTTATATCCCACAGGATTAGTGAATCTCTTGACAAAGGCTTCCTTTCTAGGCCAATTGCTCTTGACATTCAAAGGCCTTCAACAAAGTATGGCATAAGGGTATACTTCACAAGATTTCCAGCTACGGTATAACTGGAAATGTTTTCTCAATCATTAAATCATTTCTCTCCGATAGGCTCATAAGAGTAGTGGTAGATGGACAAAAATCGGAGGCCTGCAATATAAATGCTGGAGTCCCTCAGGGGTCAATCCTGGGCCCAACTCTCTTCCTGATCTACATCAATGACCTCCCTAAACACATACTTAAATCATTCGTTGACATCTATGCTGATGACACGACTATCTACGGCAACACATCAAAGGCTGTAAATGACAAAGTTCTCTCTGATTCTCTCTCCTCTGATCTCGAGCGCGTGGTTCAGTGGGGGAAGATGTGGCTGGTTACCTTTAATGCATCCAAAACCAAACTCCTATCCTTACATCATCAAGCTCTGATCCCCATCTGGCATCAATTGTGATGGATGGCTCTCGTCTGGGTGAGGCCCCGTGTTTTGACAAGCTTCTGGGTTTGACCTTTACTCCTGATCTGAAATGGAACACGTACATCAAGTCTGTTGCCAAGGTCGCTGGAAAGATGGTGGGATCCTTCTACCGCTCCAGAAGATATCTCACTACTGATGCAATTCTCTATCTATATAAAAGCCAAGTACGTCCAAGGATGGAATACTGTTGCCATATCTGGGCAGGAGCTGCTAAAAACAGCCTATCCTGCCTTGACAGAGTACAAAATAGACTTCGTGGCTTAGTGGGGGATGCCCTTTTCTCTACCCTGCAACCTCTCTCCCACAGAAGAGACGTTGCGAGCCTATCCTTGTTTTATTGTTATTTCCATGGCAGGTGCTTGTCTGAACTCCAATCTCTGGTCCCCCCTCGCCAATCTTTCACAAAAAACACCCGTCTAGCTGAATCCACTGTGAAAAATTTCCCCCACTCTATATCTGTGCCTAAATCAAAACGCGGATTCCATGAACAAAGCTTCTTTCTTAGAACTGCACGCCTGTGGAACTCTGTTCCGTCTGCCTGCTTCCCACCGGACTACAACTTGGATGTCTTCAAGTCCAACGTTAACAAATTCCTAATGAACCGCCCCCTTAAGTAAACCATCAAATCTCCACACTAACTTGCAATAACCCTTATCCCTGAGTGGCTTCCGGGCCTTGATAAGTGGTGATCACTGTGTGAAAAAAAACAAAAAAAAACATACTTATCAAAGTATTCTTATGTACATCTATATCAAAAACACTTGTAAACGTTTTTTTTAATTTTTTAATTTTTTATTTTCATACTTTGTGGTCCGGGCGCGAACGCATACCCCAGAATTTTAATGAATAAATGTTCTGCCAGATCAAACATACCCATTCCTGTGTCTCGATAAATTTTATATCATTATATGTAATCAGTTTTTTTTTAATAGTTAACCATATAGGAGCCTATTCGTGACCAGACAGACAGACAGACAGACACACACATTTAGCTTTATATATATATATATATATATATATATATATATATATATATATATATATATATATATATAACAAATAAATGGCAAGATAAGTTACTCTTCTACCTAACTGGATAGGATTTCTGTGTTTTTATTTAATGTAAAATTTTTATTCGGTTCGAAAACAAATAGTGTCGAGCGTTACACAAGCACACAAAAAAAAAAAAAAATGGCCACGTGGTATCTCCTGTATTCGAAATCTCGACAATGACACAAGAATATACAAAATATTGTTAGAAACCCAACCGATATATGTTCCTGTGACATTTATTGGGTAGGGTTCGTACAGTATTTTGTATATTTCTTAACATTTTTAACTCATTGTCTAGATTAAAAATATAAAGAGATACCACACGGCCAATTTTTTCTTGTGCTCGTATAACGCTCGACACTACTTGTTTCTCCATCCGAATAAACATATTAGATTAAATAAAACCACTAAAACTTATCCATCGAGGTAGAAAAGTAACTTATCTTGGCTTGGATTATATTTATTTGTTATATATATATATATATATATATATATATATATATGTGTGTGTGTGTGTGTGTGTCTCTCTCTCTCTCTCTCTCTCTCTCTCTCTCTCTCTCTCTCTCTCTCTCTCGGACGTCTCGACATTTAATAAGAAATGTTTAAATTTCAATTTAATTTCTCGCGGTTAACGTTGGTCGTGTTGTTTGTTCCGTCTAATGGAGTTAGAGATAGCTTCATGGCCGGGTTCACTAATGATTCCCGAAAGAATGAAACACTAGTGTCTGTCAGTATTTTAAAAAAATGATTATAGTAATAATTATGTAGGTAATATATACAGCCACGGTCAAAATTAAGGGGCACTAATAAAAAATCGAAATTATGATTCAAACTTATATATATATATATATAATAAGAATAATGGAGAAAACATTAATAAATCATTTTAACAACAATCAATATTTGCATGTCCTTCTTTTGCATCTATAACAACTTTTATTCATTTTTACAAATTATGTGATAAATTGTTGCAGGTGGTAGGATCTATTTTCTGCCACTCTTCATCAAGTTTGCTTTCTAATTTTTTTTTTTTTTTTTTTTTTTATGAACATGCTCACTCTTTTCCCCAGATGGGACCACAACGTTTCAATGAGATTTAGGTCTGGCGGTTAAGGGGGTCACTTCATCACTGTAATCCCTATTTTCTCAAACCAACCTATTGAAACTTTTGACGTATGGTATGGGGCATTGTCTTGTTAGAAGATTACATCACTTGAAATGTTATTATTAAATATTTTATTCAAAGAGATTTGTTAAACCTGGTTCAGCATGTTAGTATAAATTGTGGAGTTCATTCTGTCCTCACATGTATACAATAGTCCAGTGCCAGTGGCTGGAGAAGCTATGCAGTCCCAAACCATTACCGTTCCTTCTCCAAATTTGACAGTTGCACCAGTGCACCACGCAATCACGATGAAATGTCTATCTTTGCTTACGGCGAACATAAACCGCTCCAGAGGTACCAAAAATCTGATGAAAAAAAAAAAAAAAGAAAAGAGAATTGGCTACAATTTTTGAATAAGTTATGGATGTGTATTCACATAAAAAAATCAATTGTTACTTTTAAAAGTAAGGACACAGAAGCTGTTAACTTATATAAAAGTTGATTTCGTTATACTAAACAATTTTGGCCCAATCATCAGGTGTCCAATTTTCATTTTTTTTTTTTTTGGCCTGAGACAAAGATGGCTTCTTTCTTGCTTTGCATCCTTTTAATCCCGCATCTAATAATCTTCTTCTCATTGTCCGAGCTGATATGTTTTCTTCCTGTCTGCAAGGATGCTCTTTTCAAAAATCTGTCTTCACTGGCGGTTGTAGACTTTTTACGGCCTTGTCGTTTTCTGTTTTTGAAAGACTTTGTTTCGTTGTACTTTTTAATCATCGTTGTTTGAATTCCCTTTCTAAAACATTTCATCTTCCTGGCAATTTTTACCTATACATAAAACACACACACACACACACACACACACACACACACACGCGCGCGCGCATATATATTAGTATGTGTATAAAAATGTGTGTATTGTATATATATATACATACATTTTTTACACATACTAATATATATGTGTATATGTGTGTATATACATACGAACATATATACATACATTTTTATACACATACTAATACGTGTACACCCACACACCTATATATGACATAGCGGGACATGTGTAAAAAAAGTCATATTAAATAAATTGTAAGTAACTTTGCATTCATCCATACTGAGTTATTTTTAAAACGCAAAATACTATTGAATTAAAGTTAGGTGAATTATTAATGAAAGTAAAAATAATCCCGGACAACACTGGGTAGATACAGCGAAAATTATCTGAAAGAAGTTCCTATCGGAAAAGGAAAACAACAAAGAAAATAGGATAATATCTGTTTACATTCCAACATATTTTATAGTAACACCCCAGTACAACGAAGCAGCCAATTAACCCATAATGTGCATTATAATTATTTTAGATAAGTACGTAAATAAATGATATCTTAAATGTTCGACGGCATCAACCATAGAGCGCGAAAAGCGAGTTATTCGTATCTAACATAACATATGGTAGCCAAATCTCTCCGCAGGGAACAAAAATAAATCGTCTATTTTTGTAGGTGAGCGTGAAACTATTTTCTTATCTGTTTTGTTTCTTTAATGTTTTCACAAATGTCATTTGAAGCTGCAGGAAGAAGCCGCCGCCGATACCGCCACGACTGCTGTTGGTGCACGCGTAACTATTTCTGTAGGTGGAAATATCGTTTGCACAGGACAACAGGTTTTGCCGAGATGGAAACCTTTCTTTTCCATCGCCTGCGCGCAACAACCTTTTCCAAACAAAAGATTTCCGGTGTCCATGTTGTATCGTCATTAGATGTTTTCATACTCAACAGCTGGAACAGGCTCGGGCGATATTATGACAGAAAGAGGGGGAGGAGGAGGAGAGAAGAAGGGAGAGGGAGAGAGAGAGAGAGAGGGAGGGAGAGAAGGAAAATTCAAAATATATTTAATCTACGCATACTTTTGTTTTAATTTCAAATTTGTCTCTCAACTAAAAATTATGAACCTTTCACATTCGAACAGTAACAACAATTAAACTTTTTTCATATAATTTTAATATTTTTTTTATATAATTTTAATATTTTTTTATATAATTTTAATATTTTTTATATATAATTTTTATGTTTTTATATAATTTTAATATTTTTTTATATAATTTTAATATTTTTTATATATAATTTTGATATTTTTTTATATAATTTTAATATTTTTTATATAATTTTAATATTCTTTTTATATAATTTTAATATTTTCTATATAATTTTAATATTTTTTATATAATTTTAATATTTTTTTATATAATTTTAATATTTTTTTAATATAATTTTAATATTTTTTTTATATAATTTTAATATTTTTTATATAATTTTAATATTTTTTATATAATTTTAATATTACGGGCCGTTCTCTATATTTTATTCAGATTTCATTAAATCAAATTCTGTGGGGGTGGGCGTCAAGTACAAAAAATAATTTTCTGAATCCTCTAACTCACACACGCAATAGAAATCTGAAAAGTTAACGAAGGAAATGTTGAATGCAAAACATATTTGGTTTCCGTGAAAAAAATTGTAAAAATCTCATATTCATCACGAATATTGTTTTTTCTAGAAACAAAGCATACATCTTTCTATACTGAACCAAGACTTCTGTTTTTTAATCCAAAGTTCTCTCATTCCTGAGTCATAATTTGGTCGTGTGGTAAAGAAAATAACGTTATTATTTAAAAATCCATTCTTAACATGAGGAGAGTGGCGACATAATTAACTATTCTGTATTTTCATGCAGCAATTTAATGAGCACAGCTACTGATAAAAATTAAGTTAACTTGAAATTCGTATCCCCCCCCTAAAAGGTAGTTTATATATATTTCTATCTATCTCAGTCTATCTTGTAGGATACCGAGCCTTTTGCTAGTATATATTTCCATCTATCTCCTTAAATCTCGGGCAACGCCGGGCCTTCTGCTAGTATATATTTCCACTAATCACATTAAATCCTGGGCGACGACTAGCTGGGCCTTCTGTTAGTATATATATTCTCATCTATCATATTCAATCTTGATGGACACCAGGTCTTTTGCTAGTATATATTTCCATCTATCTCATTCAATTCCAGGCGACACTAGGTCTTCTGGTAGTATATTTTAATCTATCTCATTCAATCCTGGCAACACAAGGTTTTTTGCTAGTATATATTTCCATCTATTTTATTCAATCCGGGCAATGCATGGTGGTCTTTAGGCCTTTTGCTCGTATATATTCTTATCTATTTTATTTAATCCAAAGCAACGTAATGTCTTCTGCTAATATATGTTTCCATCTATTTCATGTAATCCCAGGCAGTTACCAGATCTTCTGATAGTATATCTTTCCACCGATCTCATTCAAGCACAGGCGACACTAGGCGTACTGCTAGTATATACTTTCACTTATCTTATTCAGTCCCGGACGATGCCAGGCCTTCTGCTAGTATATATTTCCATCTATCTCATTTAATCCTGGTCGAGGCTAGGTTTTCTGCTAGTATATATTTCAATCTATCTCATTCCACTCCGGGAGACACTCTGGTCTTCTGCTAGTATATATTTCAATCTAACTCATTCAATCCCGGACGATGCCAAGGTTTTTGCTAGTATGTATTTCAGTCTATTACATTCAATCGTAGACTACGCCAGATTTTCTGCTAGTAGGTCGTCTGCTACTATATATTCTTATCTATCTCGTTTAATCCTGGCAACGTCAAGTCTTCGGCTGGTATATATTTTTTATCTATCTCATCTTATACTGGACAGTGTCAAATTTTCCGTTAGTATATATTTCTATCTTTCTCGTTCAATCCCAGGCAATGTCAGGTTTTCTGCCAGTATATATTTCCATCTATCTCATTCAATCCCGGGCGACACTAGGCCTTCTGCTAGTATATATTTCCACCTATCACATTCAAGCTCAGACGACATCGGGCCTTCTGCTAGTATATATCTATTCACCTATCATATTCAATCCCGGCCGACGCCGGGCCTTCTGCTTGTATATATTTCTACCTATCTCATTTAATTCCCGGCGATGTCAGGCTTTCTGCTAATATATATTTCTACCTATCTCATTTAATCCCAGGCGAGGCCAGGCCTTCTGCTAGTATATATTTTCACCTTTCTAATTCAAGACCGGGCGATGCTGAGACTTCTGGTTATATATTTAAAATATTTCATTTATCCCGTACAACATCAGATCCTCTGCTAGTATATATTTTTATCGATTTCATTTAATCCCGAGCAACGTCAGGTCTGCTGCTAGTATATATTTTTATCCATCTCATTTAATACCAGACAACGTAAAACATTCTACAAGTGTATATTTCTAGTTGTCTAATGTAATTCCGGGCAACATCAGTTTTTCTGATATTATATATATATATATATATATATATATATATATATATATATATATATATATATATATATATATTTCAAACTAATACTAAAAGGAAATGGCCGGTCAAGATGTAGAGAAATTACGTCTTTTATGGTATAATGATTCGGCAGTTTTCAGTTCATGTTAAAATCCCTCGTTTTGTTTTGTAAACATAGTAACTGTTTTTGTTTTTCTTATGGGTAAATATTTTCAATAATTTTTTGCTTCCTTGTCGTTTCTATTGATTCTTGGATATCTCACTATTTGAAAAGCGATAATCATGTAGGACCCATTTGTTTACTTGAAAACCAGTATTTTATTTCGTGTTATAATGTAAACTCACCCTCAACCGGTCTTTTATTAAAGTATAAAAAATCGCTATTAAAGAGAGCTGACGTCATTTCCGGCGACATGAGGCAGCATTTTTTCTAATATATATAAAATCCATTGAAACTGTTTCAAATTACATTGAGATCACATTAGAGTTTTCGGGAAAAAATCGCTGAGTTCAATCAGACAGAATAAATCGTTTTGGCCAATTTTTCAATGTTTTTTTTTTCCAAAAGTTTAATCTTTCTAATTGATACCAAGTTTGTCAGAAATCCAGAGCACGTTTAAAAGCAAGACAATCATGCTTCTTTCTATCCACCACTACAACCGTGACGTCATTCCCGGATGATAATATTGAAAATTCAAAAAAATATGGATCACCCCCTACAGAAACTGGCCTAGTTCACCTTCACAGAACACTAACAACATATATGAATAAAAGTAATTTTGAGATCGTAAACTGCTTCAGCCATTTCCAGGACTGACTCCATATCATGGCCATTGTAAAAAAATATACAAGTAATAAAGTAATTTTTAGATCGGAAACTGCATCAGCATATCCTTCAAACACACTATTAAAAATATATGGGAAATTTTAAGATCAAAAACGGTTTCAGCCATTTCCGGGATTGACTTTATATTTTACCAGCCTCTTTAATCCCGGGCGACGTTGGGTCTTCTGCTAGTATATATTTCCACTTATCTCATTCAATCCCAGGCAACGTCGGGTCTTCTTCTTGTATATATTTCAATCTATCTCATTCAATCTCATATAACGCTGGGTCTTCCGCTAATATATATTTCCATCTATCTCATTCAGTACTGGGCGACGCCAGGCCTTCTGCTAGTATACATTTTCACCTAACTCATTCAATCTGAGGCGACGCCAGGCATTCTGCTTGTATATATTTCCACCTAACTCATTCAAGCCTGGGTGACGCTGGATTTTCTGCTAGCATGTATTTCCACTTATATCAGTTAAGCCCGGGCGAAGATGGACCTTCTGCTTTTATATATTTCTACCTATCATATTCAAGCCAGATTGACGCCGGGCGTTCTGCTAGTATATATTCCTAGCTATCTCATTCAAGGCCGGTCGACGACGAGCCTTCTTCTAGTATGTACTTCGGTTTATCTCATTCAATCCCAAGCGACGCTGGGCTTTTTGATAGTATATATCTTCTACCTATCTCATTCTAGCCTGGGCGACGCCAGGCCGTCTGTTAGTATATATTTCCACTTGACCCATACAATCCCGGTGATGCCAGGCCTTCTGCTTTTATATATTTCCACCTATCTCATTCAATCCCGGGCGATGCCAGGTCTTCTGATTGTATATATTTATATCTATCTCATTTAATCCCGGGCAACGTCTGGTCTTCGGCTAGTATATACTCTTATCTACCACATTTAATACCAGGCAACGTCAGGTCTTCTGCTAGTATATATTTTCATCTATATCATGTAATGACGTCATTTCCGAGTATAATGGGTCGGCAGTTTTCAGTTCATATTTTCGTTTTGTTTTGTAAACATAGCAACTGTTTATGATTTTCTTATCAGTAAACGTTGTCAATACTAATTTTTTTCTTCCCCATCTTGATTATTGGATATTTCACTGTTTAAAACACGATAATTACTATCTGTCTATATATCTATAAAAACAGAGATGTGTGTGCCACAGACGATTTCTGATTGGTTAATCCAATAATCACATCTCCTAAAAAAACTATGGTTCCTACGCTCTTAACTTTACCATAAAATATTATGGCTTTATTTATTGTCCATCTTGGAAGGGTTTAATTTTTTCATAACTTGTTATTTACAAATTAAAAAAATACGAAACTTACACAATCTAACAATCCAACCTACGACATCACGTCCGCCATTCTGGACGATTTTTTTAAGCTGTTGACACACGTTTTAAAAATCTAGCAAAAATTAATTTTCCTGAAATTTTTCAATATTTAAAAATAAATTATGCCGGCTGATAAAATTTTAAAACTTTTTTTTTAAACTAGAAATATAAAATTTAAAAATACTTATATATATATATATATATATATATATATATATATATATATATATATATATATATATATATATATATATGAAACTAAACTAAAAAAAACGCGCGTTCACTCGATAGATTCGAAAAAGTTGTCAAAAAACAAATATATAACAAATAAATGTTATCAAAAGCAAGATAAATTACTTTCTACCAAACTGGATTTATTTTTCGTGTTTTTATTCAATGTAACATATTTATTCAGCTCGAAAAACGGGGTTGTATTACTGTACACATAGATTCGAAAAAGTTGATAAGATACGAAACAATATGCATAATATAAACACAGCACGAAAACAAATCGTTGTCATCAATTCCCAGCACACGCGCACACAGGCACACACACACACACACACACACACACACACTCTGGCGTTAGCCGCACACACAACACGAAAACAAACGTTATTAGTACTGCTATAATTTCCAGCGCACGCGCACACACGCACACACACTCACGTCCACTACCGTCCTTGGCTACGTCACGTTGTTATGGCAACCAATCCCGCTGACTAACACACGATAAATATAAAGTAAATTTGATTTTATTCATTTCTACGCAAATATTACGCAAATATAAATCATATAGAACATCTGTATGAATATAATTACACGTAATAGTTAAATAAAGATGATCATCGTAGAAGAGAACCGAAAAAAAACTAATAGGGAATTAATTAAAAACGATAAAAAAATATGCACATTAGCTAGATCTTTTGTAGATGAATGCAATTCCACGACTCATAAATAACAAAGTTGTATTTTCTTTTTAAATAAATAGAAAAAAGGGGTGTTGATAAGACTATCAATACACACAAAAAATATAGATTTATTTTTGGGTAAAGTTCCCCCGGGTTTTCCTTTCACTTCAGTAAATAATGGTCGTTTGTTATATATATGACGTACTATTATCCTTATATATATATGATGTTTATGTTTATATATATATATATATATATATATATATATATATATATATATATATATATATATATATATATATAAGTCATAGTGTCTGTGTGTGTCTGTGCGTCTGTGTGCATTTCCCTACGCTAAAACTCTGTCAATTTTAAGCCTAGAGATTCGATATTTGATATACAGGGTACTGAGATTTGGGAAAATCGATGTGATAGGTTTTCGACAGAAATTTGGCGATTAAGTGGTCAATATTCAACGATTTGACCTTTGAGAACTCTACCAAACTCCTCCTACAATTTTGGGTCTAAACACGTGATATTTTAGATATAGATTCCTTGGACATGGATCTAACTTATTAACTTTACTTGATCCCTAAACAATAAATGTTAAAAGGTCATAATAGGGGTCAAAGTTTTAAAAAATTGACCGTTTTTTTTTTTTCTCAGCATACACCTCAAAACACCTGGGCAACGCCGGGCACCGATTGCTAGTCTTACCAAAAATCAGTATTTTATTCTGTGTTATACTGTAGACTCACCCTCAACCAGTTTTTCCTTAAAGCGTAAAAACATCTTCATTAAAGAGAGCTGACGTCATCTCCGATGACATGAGTCAGCATTTTTTCAATTATGCATAAAATACATTGAAAATATTTAAAACTACATAGAAATAACATTAGATTTGGGGGAAATTTCTTACCTCTATTACAAAAATCGCTGTCCACTAAGACAGAATTAATCGTTTTGGCCAATTTTTCGAACTGTTTTTTTTTTTCCGAGAGTCAAAGTTTATCATTATTTGATTCGTCTATCAAAGGTTTTATCATACAAACAAGCAAACAAACAAACAAACAAACACACAGATGTTTGCCTTTTATATAATAGATATTTTACTTTTATATCCTTTTTTTTATTATTATTACATTTTTATAGCTTTTCATCACTATTGTGCTTCCATACTTATTACTCTATATTTTTTTAATTTTTATTTTATTCTAGTTAATTTGTATTTTGTATTTTACACAATTTTTAATTACTTTTTATTCCTTTTCGAATTTTTATCATCTTTTACCAAAAGAATAGGAACTTATCAACTTTAAAAAGAATATGGGTATAATCACAAAAAAACGAAAAATCGGGAGAGTAGTGACACGTGTGTTTTGTTTCAGTTGCGCCATCATTAAATTATAATGCAGAGTCACCATAATAAAACTATTTATTTACGTAATAAATAAGGTTAGAGTTGAGAAAAGTTTAAATCTAGCTGAAAAATTACAATTATCTTCGTATATAATTATATGGAAAAATGCGCGCATGAAAAGTAATATTCTTAAGATTTTATTAAACCTGGAAAAGTAAAGGACAAGAAATTCAACCTGGAAAAGTAAAGAACAAGATATTCTAGTAAAGTAAAAAATAAGAATTTTTTAGACTTAAAATATTGCAGCTAAAAATAAAATTTGAATATTGATAAATATTTTATTTATTATTTGCATATGTTGTTGTTTATTGTTGAGTTAGAAAGGGTGTCAGTCGCTGGATTGAACTTATTTCCCCCCTATTATTTGCATATATTTATGTAGTGAAAATTGTTTGAATAAAATTAATTCATTAGTTAGTTAGTTAGTAGATGGAGTTAATAATTTTATAATTTACATAAAAATTAATAATTTTATTATATCATAATTAGGATCATTTAATTCATTTTTTTGTTTTTTTTTAACTCTCCTTATGATTTTATAGCAAAAAATGTTGAATTTATCGATTAAAATTAAAAACCGATGAAAATCGAACTATTAATATGGTATTAATTCGCCGGTTCCAAGTTATTATTATAATTACTACTCTTAGAGCTGCTGCTGCTGCTGCTGCTGCTGCTGCTGCTGCTGCTGCTGTGAGATCGTGTCTTGTCCATATTATCATCGTTTTTTTTTTTATAATTAAAAAACCGAACTTTTTTTAAATAACTAATTTTTTTTTTAACTCTCCTTATGATTTTATAGCAAAAAATGGTGAATTTATCGATTAAAATTAAAAACGGTAGTGGTTGAATGATAAACCTAAATACATACATTCTAGATTTGATTATTGTCAATATTATCTAAGAAAATAAATATAAACTATTTATAAATAATAAATTAATAGAATAATATATATTTTTATGTTCATTATAGCAATATGGCCGCACTATATGATTACATTGGTATGGCGTTTGTGATTCTACATTAGAATTCAAAGATGACGTGATTAAAAAAAGACACAATTGCAACTGCTCTTCCAATTTTTTCTGATTCTGTAATTATGCTCACATTCCTTTTATTTTCTTTTAAAGTTTAAGAGTTCCTATTTTCCTGATGAGTAAATTTTGAATAAATTCAAAAATCAACATAATAAATACATGAATGATTCTGCGCTAGAAAATAGGTTCTCTCAAGAATTGAACATTTTAACATGCTGAAAAATAAACGGTAAGATGAACAACATCGTGAAATTTGGAATATAAAATTTTGTGATTTATTTGTATATGCTCTGTAGTTACATCGGACTTTCATAAATTAAAGGATTGGTATCAATAAAAGGTGAAATATAATTGAATAAGCATATTTTCCCATAATATATATTAACAGTTGACAGACTAGAATTGAAGTAACCGCACACACACACACACACACACACACACACACACACACACACACACACATACACACACACACACACACACACACACACACACACACACACGCGTGTGTGTGTGTGTGGTATCTTCAATTATATTTTGTTGACTGTTTTCGCATTACTTTTCTCGTCTCAATTATTTTAAGAGTATTACCACGTGACTGAAATAAAAATAATACATTATTCGCTTTTTTTTTGTTTTGTTTACTTTTATTCAATATCCATGACCTTTAATGTCAAATGAAGAGGTGAAAGATGAAAGATGAAAGTCGGAAATAGGTAAGAGTAAAAGATACTGAACGGCAAACGAAAAATAAGAGAAAGGGTGAAAGGAGAGTGAATAGCACAAAGAAGAAATGGACGTAAGACCGTTAAGGAAAATAGATTTACTAAAAAAGAGGGAGCGGGTATTCGAAAGATTGCTTCATCATCAGTTTCACCCGAAAGACGTTAATTGCCAAGATGAGGGCTAAGTCAGCTAGTGCAATTCTGTCGAGCTAGATTGGGTCGATCGTTTTGCCTGCAAGCGGAATATTCCATTCAAAACGATCGACACCGCAGCCGCTTTATTATCCCCCTCTTCAAATGAACGTACATACAAATGTACAAATGAAACCTTTACTTACTTGCTTCTTCAAAGTTAAACACAAAGTCTGCTTTTAAGGGGACAATCAGAACAGAACAGATACTATATACCAAGGAATACGGACGCGTCGGTTCACAGCTATTTTGTATCAACGAGAGTGTCCCTCCCTCACTTTCCTTGGGGATTTCGTTTCATTCAACTTCCGTTCTTGAGCCACATCTCGCTGCAGCAAGCGGGGAGTGAGTGAATCCTAACTGATCCCTTTTTTTAACTTTTTATCCAGACTTTAGGGTCACTCCGTACATGTATTGATCTTGAAATTTCTTTCGAAAAATCATTTACATACTAACTTTCATTGATCCTCTCGCAGTGAAATCCTCTGTCAATATGGGGGCCAGATGCAACCTAAGATAGAAAAATGATGCCATATTTGGGAGGTGCCGCTCGGGGCTTTCTTGCCATGATTGCATTCAAAATCGACTTCGCAATCTAGTAAATAATATTATTTTCTCAGTGAATAGATGTTGCTAGTCTTTCGGTATTCTTTCGATCGAGAGCTAATCTGTGGTTCCTTCTTTCTGCCAAAACTGCAAAGTGGTTTTCTTTATTCCTCTTAACATCAAATGGAATTCTATTCAAAAACTTCCTATTTGTGGAGTAATTTGTCACAAGATTGCTTCCCGGATACTCTGCAAATTTAACGTCAATAAACATTTGTGATAAACCGTCGTCATAAGTCATTAACCCTTATCACTTATTAGCTTTGAAATAGTTTTAACATTGCAAAGTCGATTGAATAAGCCGCAAGAGTATTCGTTAGGTCACTTACACGCCTACACCCCTATCGGAAACGTGTTTTGGTCGTGCGTTTGCGTTGTTTCATGCTTTGTTTCATGCTTTCACCCATGTTTGTTTGGAATATACAGGGCGATCACTCCAAAATGCTACGCATGAAATCATTAATAAAACTCACAATCCTTTCTTCAATCTAATTTGGTAATAAATTTCAATTGATGCCTGATTTATTCACCAAGTTTCATTCTCTGTTTCATCACCGTTTAATTATATTGTGTGAATCGATTTGGTGATTGTGTCAGGAGTTTCATTCTTAACCCACAGATTTTTTTAGCTGTGGAGTTATCTAAAAAGTAATGTCTATGGAAACAAATCCTGAACTAGATGTCATGCCTCAATATCGAAGAACACCATACCTCTCCCACCAACGGATTCGTGCAGACAATCTCATCTTGTATCTTCGTTGTCGAAATAATATCTTGTTATGTTTGTCACGCCAGTACGAACATTTTCAAACAGATTAAGACTGATAAGCGATTCCAATGAACACTAAAACAGAAATAGTTCTAATTGCCTACCCTTTTCTTCTCCACTTCGTTAGAATTCGCTTTCCTCCTTACTTACTCCCCGAAGCAAAACGATCTTTACAGAAACATAAATTTAAACTATTTTCCAAGTAATTGAAATCGTGTCAGACTCATGAAGTAACACATACATGTGAGTGCAATGAGCCAGAGTGAAGTTAGAAACTTTTATAAAGCAAGGAGACAAACAATCAAGACTAGACAGATTCTCAAGTCGGCCTCACATGAAAGACACTAGAACGTACGCTTTTACAAAAGCAAAGAACTCAGTGATTAACTTACTATGAACTAGTGTATATCTATATACACACTAACAAAAACAAAGTGGGTTTATGCACACACATACACAATGCCACGCTGCCAAAGACTCATACGTATATTACTTATATATACATATATGTGTGTGTGTGTGTGTTCACACTACGAATATTTTTACTTGTAACTACTAACCCAACTTTCTTCACCAAATACCTACTTGTATAAATTACTGAAAAATAATTTAATTTTATTACCTCTTGTTTGAAAATGTTTGGTTCGAAATTTTCGTTTTTCTCAAATTTGTATTTTGAAATATTCTGATTAGCTTTTTAGCTAGCACTTGCTTACTAGTGATCCATCTATTTTACCAATGTTCCATTTGTTTCCATTTTATGCATATATACATTCAAACATGGTAGTGTTTGAATATATGGTTAAGCGTTAGTTTTACTCAGTTAGAACTGCTTTAAAGCTTCACCGCTCACTCATTTTGCAACCAGATTTTAAACAATTTTTATAGTTCTTAGGTCACCTCAGCTATATTTAGAAATAAAAATTTTCAATTTTCGTTTATTAAAACAAGAGTTATAATAAAAATTACTGGTGTTCCAGAGTTGTCAGAATTTGTAAGGAACGTGAGAGATGATTTCTTCTGATTGGCTGTTGGTTACTATAGAAACTTTTTCCACATTGACGTTTATTCTTCAGTTTTCATTGTTTTTTTTCTTTTTTGTAAAAACACGGTATTTCAATATATTAATATAAATGAGTTACAATTTCTATAATGTATGGATTTTCTTGGTCTTTTATTGTAATAAATATTATTTTTATATGTACAAATAATTTATAAATTAAGCCAAGAGTTTAGAATTTTTATTGTGTTAATTAAGAACCATAATACAGAGATGTTTGAATGATAGTTATATTTAATTGAACTTCATGGAATTTATTGTTTTGAAAATTATTTAACAAGAAATATTTGAAAAATTATACTATCTCATATTTTTTAAATAAATTATGTTATAAGAAATAATTCAGAATGTAAAGAAAATTTTATTACAAAGCAAAGCTTGCGAAATTCATGGATTACATAGAAAAATGTGAGCATAAAAAGTAATATAGTTGAGACTAAACTTAGAAAATTAACAGGACTAGTTGCTAAAACTGGAAGAGAAAAAGAAAAAAATATTCTAGTAAAAATACAATAAATTTAATTTCTTAAATTAGACATTTTTGAATCTACGATTAAACAGAGATTTTCCAACTTTTACAACTGTATTCAATAGATGTCCTTTTTACCTTCGTCTAACATGGCTAGGTAACATCAGTGACCGATTTTCTAAGCAAATCTCTTTTTCTGTACAACGGTATTATTTTGCATCGAACATACGTATTATTTTTTCAACCAAACTTATGTTGTCGTCCATTTGCAAAGATGTTCTCCCCCTCACCATAATAATTCTATTATTTATTTATTCAACTGTAACTGCAGCACGCACAATATCACCACAGAGCATAGAGCTACATTCCAAATTAGATTTTCGCTTAAAACAACACGTCCCATCAAAGTTTCATTATGCAAATTTTTCACTTCCGGATGTTCCGAGTAATACAGATAATTTTACAATTTGCGAACACCTTATACATAACCAGGCGTGTGCCACGAATTTCAGTTCTGACATGTTTACGATTCTGAGCAGGTCGCACTCGTCCCTCCGTCTAAAAATTCTAAAAACCATTTTATTAAATCCTTGAGACCTTCTCTTTGAAAACAAAAAGAAAATCTCTTAGGGCTTAATTTGATCTCTATGTGATTTTTCCCCCGGTTTATTTTATTTTAATTTTTTTTCTCTCCTCCGCCATATTCATGATTACTATTTCTATATCGCAATTTTCCTCGATTTAGCTCTTTTAAGTGAGGAAAGAAACCTGGTTAGCCTTTTTTCATTTTTTATTTCTTTAATCATCATGCTAACTGGTGTATATATATATATAATGTTTTTTTGGGGGAAATACGCTATTACAATTATATTTCACTCTTTGTGTATATCAATCCTTTTAGTTTAAAAGTTCAATGCTTGTTAAATATCACCACAGAGCATTGAGCTACATTTCCAAATTCCAAGGAAAATGGAAAGATTGAATGACAATATTTCCATTTAGTTTATTCAGTATATAAACATTTCTGTATATTTTACAGACCTGTTTCGTTACGCAGAAACAGTTATTATTTATATGTCAATATTGAATACTTTCTTACGTACACCCATAAGAAAAATTAGAAATTTTACTTAAAATGAAATGGACATGACTATACTCTGTCTGACAAAAAATATAGAATTATCGTCTTATATTTATTTATGTAGCCATCTTAGTTCTAATAGTAAAGCTATTCAGATCTTAGTTTGCGTATTTTCGGAACACAAAAATCATCATTTCCATCACAACAACATTGCTATGTTTCGCGAATCTAGCGAGAATCTCAATCATCAGCATCACAAACAACTAAAAAGGCCAAACAAATCATCGTTAAATGAAGGCAGTATTTCTACCGATAAACTCGTGCACACACATATCATTCTACCAACAAACCTTTCCGTTTACATGAAACGGCGAGGAGAATTACGCACGTTTACCTTGGTTTATTTACATTTTATTGAACTCGGGTTAAATTCTTACTATAACGCACGCACAGCGCGTTCCAACATTTTCCAACACTTTTCTTGGAAATAAATTTTGATCGTTACGTTATTTCATGGGCCTTTTAACTTAGTTATTTCAGTTCTGATAATATAATAAATGCAGTAATTTCTTAATAAAAACTAAGTGCCATTAGATCTATTTTGTTTAATTATGCACTAATACATGTAGAAAGGGTATGAATTTATACCACCCGCTAAAATATTGACTTGTGTCTACAATAGATTTGGTATTTCGGCATTAAATGGCACCAAAGTAGTTCATATGTTTAATATAAGGACATATCCCTCAATATAAATGACAACACTTGTCATCTTTGAACCAGTCTGTGAAAAGTGTTAAAAGCGACGCAAGTTCTTGTCCGACAACGAAACTTGAACTTTCGAATCTCACAAGCTATTTCGGCTGCATGACAGCAAATAAGTTTGATTCTAATCTGATACCAGAGTTAATCTGTGCGAACCCCATCATTAAATGAATTTCAGAAGTTGGGCTGTTTTCGGCGAAGAGAGTGGAGTGCGTGCTCCCCACGAATCTAACAGATGACACTTTCGCAATCTACTAGCAACTGAGCTGGGAAAGAAAGGAATATTTATACTCTATAAAGAAAGCATTATTCGCTGTGAACGCATATGTAGAATTTTTCCTGGTGGACATGCGAAAGCTTTCTGTGCCTTTCGATGTGTCATACCACATCCGACAGCCATTATACAGTTCTTCCAAAATAGAGGAGATGGAAATTTCCCAGCAATTGAGTAAGGAAATACTAAACATTGACAATTTGTAAATAGATCGCATAACATGTTGCAGCAGAAACAACGGAGACAACGATTAATGTTATTTGAATGCCTTCATACGTATTGCATTTTACAACGTACGTAAGACGTCCGGTCGACTTTTTCGGAATGTTGTAATTATTCTGAGAGAACAAAAATTAAACAAAAATTAGTTGCGTGCACATATTTAAGAATGGCTTCTCGATGAGCTGTAGAAAAATAAGTTAATTCAAGTTAGGTGCGCTTTGAAATGTGAACACGTATATTCTTAGATTTTCGAATTAACAAAAAAAAACTTAATAGAGAAAAGTTGTCTGCTGATAACGCTTCTGGCAATTATTAATCCGATGCAGCCATTGTGCTTGATTTCGCATTCGGTGGTAATATTTGTTAAAACGATAAGATTCGCTTTCAGTTGAACTATTTTGGATGCGCCAAACGTTGTTTATATTATCGGTTTCTGGCCAACAGCACGAAAGAAAGTATTACAAGACTAATCTGCATCATTTCCTACATTTACTTCATCCTCTCTCTCTCCCTACCTTCCTCCTCTTCTCTCCCCTCTCTTTATCTCTCTCTCTCTCTCTCTCTCTCTCTCTCTCTATATATATATATATATATATATATATATGTATATATATATGTATGTATATATATATGTATGTATATATATGTATGTATGTATATATATATGTATATATATGTATGTATATATATATATAATAAAAATTACAATTAAATTTACCAAAATGATCTAAGATGGTAAAACTAAAGTATATTATGAATATTAAAGAATTAACGTTTATAAAGTAATCTCAACCAGATGTAAAAGCTCGATAAAACCAAATAGGAGATAGAGCTTATAATAATAATTATTTAATTATAAGCTCCCGCTTGGTTGAGCTTTTTTGTTCTCTCCAAATATGTTTGAAAAGGAACACATTCCTCTGTCTGCCAAAAATATTCCTATTCATACCCAACAAGAATATATCCACAAATTTGAACACTTTCCTAAAAAAATATATGGTGGAAGGCTTATCACCATGACTTAAGCATTAACAATAAACTTAAAGCGCCTATTTCCTCTGAAGACCAACCTCACCCAGAAATTTTAACAAATGAATTTCCTATCAATTCTCATAGAGAACAAAGGAAAATCGAAAGAATTGCTGCCAAATTTTATGGATTAAAAACCACTGCCCACCCCAAATACAACCCTTACCTGGAGGAGTTTGAGAATTGCATGTTAAATTTAGTCAAAAAAATTAAATTCAAGAAACAAAAACACCATTATAATCCGGTTACTCGAAAAATAAATAATTTTACCGAAAAAGTTAAAAAGAATAAACATATATTCGTCCCTGCTGATAAGACAAAAAATTATTATAAACTTGACTATCCTACGGTTTTTTTTATAAAAGACTTTTGTATAAAGAACTTAATAGATCTTATAATTATAAGTAAATAGTCCCTCGTAAAACTTTAGATTCCATTAATTCTGAGGCTAAACATTTTCTGCCTTTTATGAATATTCATAACTTCACTGAAATAATTTCTCCGGGTACCCACCGATTCACCCTGAAGGATCATAAACCTAATTTCTATGACAACCCCTCCATCAGATTGATCTGCCCATCTAACTCTGACTTAGGTGCTGTAAGCAAAAACATCTTAGATAGAATCATCCCTTCTATTAAAGAAAAAGTAAGTTTCCCTCTTTGGCTAAATCCATTTCCGTAATTAATTGGTTTGTCTCCCTTAAAAATAAACACCTCCTTAACTTCATACCTTTTGACATCCAAAATTATTATCAATTAATTTATCCGATCCCTTTAAATAAGGCTCTAATCTTTGCTAAAAGAAATTCTGACTTAACTAATTTAGAAATTTAAACGTCACCAACTAACTTTCGAAAGAACCCCCCCCTCCGCTTTTCTTTTAAAACGTGACTAGTTAAAGTCCAGAATAAGATCACGCTTTTCTTTTAACTGTTATTTTTTTTAAGTCTTTTGAACGCTGATGTTATTAAAACTAAAATTCTTTTCTACCGTTTGCATTTTTGAGGGAAGTGTTTTTTCGAGATAAGTGACTTCTATATTAATCCTACTTTTTATCTTTATATTCAAATATTAATAAGTACATTTTATTACAGTATTTAATTTATGTATTTCTGTTTTATTAAATGCTAGCGTTTTTCTCGTCCATAAATGTTTATTTATCTACCAAGTTGATTGCAAAAATAGATTAGGTAATTGTGTTTATTTTTAGTTCGTGAGAGGGGAATCTATCACCATACTTTCCCTTAAACACGTCCGTTGGACTTTTATTAAGTATAATACTTAATAGTTTTTTTTAATGGAGAGTAGAAAACGCATTGTGGATGCGTTATCGGCAGCTCCCGTTACTCTCACTTCTCCTTATTTGTCCTTCAGTCCTCATTTTTTAATGGGTGATTTTTCTGACAAAGGGAAAAGAAAAAGCTTTTTTCTAGGTTGGCAGTATTTTGCGCGAACAGTTGGCAGAGATGGGGGAAATTTTCTGTTTTTATGTCTATCCTTGTGGCCATGTCACTAGTAAGGGTGCTGGAGGTAAAAGTTTTATCTGAGCTGACGTTATCCGCCTGATAGTCAGGGACCCGAACCTTGGATTAACCACTAAGGAGGCTGTCCTATCAGCAGGTGCAAAGTACTGGGGCTGCTGTATTGCCATTTGGTGAATGGATTCTGGACCATGCAGTAGCTTCTGGTGGGGCCTCGCGGTGCCATATTAGTTACGGCATTACCTTATCATGTTCTACAAAAAAATTCTTCGTTTCTTTTTCTCTCTTAGTTTCCCCTCTCTGTCCTGCTCTAAGCAAATCTGACGACCTAGTTCACAAATTCCAAAATTCCATCATGACAAGTTTCAAGAAAAAATACACGATTAAACCCGGTTCTCCAACTTCCAACGTAGACCCCTACTACCATGTCTCCTTCTCCAACATCAGGAGTCTACGTTCTAACCTTCCAGAGGTTGAACCCCAATTACAGGAGACTAAACCAGACCTTTTATTTTTAAGCGAAACTGGCATTGGACAGGCTATTTCCCTAGAAGAGTTCGCAATTACAGGATACTCTAACTTAACTTCTAAATCTGACCCCCAAGATCGCCATGGGCATGGAATATGTGCCTATATTAAAGATAGCTTTCCATGTGGTAGGAACATCTCTAGAGAAGATTCTAACTTACCCTATATGTGCTTCCGGGTTGCATTAGCTCACACTACTGCATTTATATTTACTCTCTATCGCCCCCACAACATCTTTAAAAGCATATATGAGAAAATTGACCAAGTCCTATCTGCTTATCCTTCAGTTAACATTCACGTATGTGGAGACTTCAATGTTCACAACATGGAATGGTTACCCACTCAAACAAGACCGATGATGAGGGGAGGTTATGTCATGATTTCTCCATTGCTTATGACCTCACTCAGATTGTTCACGAACCCACCCGTGTGCCCGATAATGACGGCCAGTATGCGAGTCTACTAGACCTTTTTCTCACAACTTGTCCTGAACTATGTTCAGTTTCTGTTCTGTCTCCTCTTGGATCTTCCGACCACTCTGTTGTATCAATTAAGATAAAAATGAAATGTAATAAGTCCCCAAACGTACCTCTCCATCGTACAGTATATCGATACACTAAGGCTGACTGGGATAGCTTCCGTACATTTATATTGGATCTACCTCTGCGTCCCATGTTTAAAAAGGATGTGTACTCTATAGTATCAGACCTGACGGAATGGTTAATTGTAGGTATAGACCGTTTCATACGAAAAAGTTCCAGCCAAAACCTAACAGCCAGCCATGGTTCTCTCCAGAATGTGCTGCTGCCATTGCGCACAGAAACCACTTTTTCCACTGCTTCCAACGTAATAGATGTATGGAAACTAAAGCCGCTTTCAGAACTGCCAGCAACCATTGTAAGAGAATAATAAAGAACGCAAGAGAGTTGTATACTCAATCCGTCAAGTCCAAAGTAGCTGAGCAGCGGCTTGGTTCCCACCAGTTTTGGCAAATAGCAAACAAAATCTTGAACAGAAACGTGTGCTCTATCCCAACTATCATCAATGGATCTGAGGTAATCTCGTCAGCATCAGACAAAGCCAAACTCTTTGCCAAGAACTTTGCAGCTAATTCTACCCTTTGCGACCAAAGCCGTCAACCCCCAATATTTCCTCCTGTATCAGAAAACACGCTATGTGATATACATACATCTGTACGTGATGTTGCCAAGCTAATCAAAAACCTTGATTCCAGTAAAGCAACCGTCCCTGACGGTATTCCAATTATAGTACTAAAAAAACTTCAACCAGAACTAGTACCCATACTTACAAAACTGTTTAAACGTTGTCTTAAGGAGAATAGCTTCCCATCACCCTGGAAAATTTCATCAGTATGCCCTGTATTTAAGAATTCAGGTGATCGCTCATCCCCCTCTCAGTACAGACCAATAAGTCTCCTGTGCGTCATGAGTAAGTTGCTGGAATCTGTATTAAATACAGAAGTAATCAACCATCTAAACAAAAATAACCCTCTTAGTGACACTCAATATGGTTTCCGTTCTGCTAGATCTACAGCAGATGTGCTTACAGTTATATCTCATAGGATTAGCAAATCTCTCGACGGAGGCAACCTTTCTAAGGCAATTGCTCGACATATCTAAGGCCTTTGATAAGGTATGGCATACAGGTTTACTTCACAATATCTCTAGCTATAGTATAGCTGGAAATGTCTTCTCAATTATTAAATCATTTCTTTCTGATAGGTTCATAAGAGTAATAGTTGAGGGGCAAAAATCAGAAGCTAACAGTATAAATGCTGGAGTCCCTCAGGGGTCCATCCTGTGCTCTGATCTACATTAATGATCTTCCAAATCACATCCTTACATCACTTGTAGACATTTATGCTGATGACACTACCATTTATGGTAGCGCATCTAAGACAGTAAACGACCAAGTTCTCTCCGATTCTCTCTCCTCTGATCTTGAGCACGTAGTACAATGGGGAAAGGAGTAGCTGGTTACTTTTAATGTATTTAAAACCAAGCTTCTCTCTTTACATCAACATTCTGATCCACATCTGGCATCAATTGAAATGAATGGCTCTCGTCTTCAGGATGCCTCAAGTTTTGACAAGCTTTTGGGCTTGATCGTTACTCCTGATCTTAAATGGAACATGTACATCAAATCTGTTGCCAAGGCCGCTGGAAACATGGTGGGATCTTTCTATCGATCCAGTAGATATCTCACTGCTGATGCAATTCTCTATCTATATGAAAGCTAGGTACGCCCAAGGATGAAATACTGTTGCCACATCTGGGCAGGAGCTGCTAGAAAGGACTTGGCCTGCCTTGATAGACTTAAAAAAAGACTTCGTAGCCTCATAGGAGATGTCCTTTTCTCTTCTCTGCAATCTCTATCTCACAGAAGAGATGTTGCTACTTTGTCTCTGATGTATCGTTATTTTCATGGAAAGTGTTCGACTGATCTTCGGTCTATGGTCCCCCTTCGCCAAACTTTCACAAGAAACACTCGTCTTGTTGAAAACACTATCAATAATCCCCCACTCTTTATCTGTGCCTAAACCTAAACGTAGATTCCATGAACAAAGCTTCTTTGTTAGAACTGCACGCCTGTTGAATCGTCTTCCGTTTTCCTGCTTTCCGGCTGACTACAATATGTTTGTCTTCAAGTGTAACGTAAATAAGTTCTTGATGAACCGTTCCATATAAGTTAACAAATTTACCGAATTTCCATTACTAATGGTTACTATATTGTCCAATTTCTACTGTACTCTTTAACCCTTATCCTCGAGTGGCCTCTTGGCCTTGATAATGTGGTGATGCATGTGTAAAAAAAAATTCTCCTAGCGAGAAAGTCCCTTATACAATTTAACAATAAGTTTTGGACGAGAAAGGACACCCCTAATAATTTTGGCATCTTGATAGGTGCTTCTGAGTCTGCAGAAGTTACAGATTTAGTGGGGCTCTTCTTACTGAAAGAATTAAATACCATTTTAAACATATCCAAGGGGGTCTTTATAGAGACGATGCCCTTTTCACTACAACAGCCAGGCCAAGCGAGCACAACAAAACAATTAAAAAATTACATAACTTCTTTAATAACTTTCTATAATTATCGAACCAAACAAAAAAACTTTAAATTTTCTAGGCGTTACACTTAATCTTAACACCGAAACTCATAGCCCCTATCATAAACCCAACCTTACGCTTTTATACGTCCATAAATCTTCTAACCACACCAACTCAATTATAAAATCTGTAGTACCATCCGTCCCTAGAAGAATTTCTGCTCTTTCTGCTGATAAAAAACTTTAAATCAAAATGCTACTTTTTTTCAATAATGCCTTAAGAAACGCAGGACACAATGAAAAGATTAAATACAACCATTATGCTCCTCCTGCTGGCTTCCTTAAATTTGTAATCACACACAATATGACTAGAAAGAAACCAGGTCAAATAACAAGATCTGCCGCTATCAATAACAATGAACCAGTCTACATATATAATCAAACCAAAATACTAATCGTAATACCTCTAACCCACCCAGTCGCATCAGGAGAAAGAAAAATATTTGGTTTAATCCTCCATTTAGCGTAAATGTCAAAACTAATATACCTAAGGAATTCTTCAACATTGTACAAAACTCTTTCAAATACCCACACAGATATAGCTCTATTTTCAATAAAAACTCAATAAGGATTTCTTATTCAACAATGCCTAATTTAGCACAAAGAATCTTAACATCTAATAACAAAAAATTAAATCAGCCCAAAAAATCCCTTTCCCAATTAAACCCAAAATTAACTGTAATTGTAATAACAAACATCTTTGCCCACTCAATAATGATTGCATCCATAAAGATGTTATATATTCATGCACAATTACTGAGCTCCCACGCAATCCTCCCATACCAGACACTAATATTTTATCTTCAAGTTATCCTTCTTCCCACCCTCCATCTGATATAGTTACTAAACCAATATACCACTCGAGCAGCTCCATCTACAATCATACAACTAGCAATAATAATAATAACAACAACAACAACAATAATAATAATAATAATTATTATAATTATAATAATAATAATAATAATAATAGTAATGAGAATGATAATATTTCTCCTAACAGCCATCCTAACATTAACAACACATTATACCCTCCAGAACAGTCCTCGTACAATCATTGTCCCACCCTTTGTTGAACACAATGAACAAAGTTCAAACTATTTCCGCAGTATAAATCAGCAAATTAATATTAATTTCAGACCTCGAGCTTTTAATAAAGTACATACATATATCGGCACTACTTCAACATAAATTAAGAAAAGAATATCAAACTACATTTCTTCTTTTAACAACCATAATTCTAATAATAACCAAGGAACTTCTCTAACCACTTTAATTAAAAAACTTAATTCTAATAATACCCCTTCTCAATCAAATGGACTATCATAAAAAGTCGTACACTCCTGGCTCTAAGTCATGTCGCCTCTTCACAACCGAAGCTATAACTATAATTACTTCACCTCAAAGTAACAATATAATAAATTCTAAAAACGTACTGATCTCTTTCTGTAAACATAGGTCCAAATTTAATTATGGTAATTTTGAAATTACATAGCTATTACTTTAACCTTTTAGATATATATATAATTTTTCTTTAACATTATCGTTTTTTTCTACATACTTTCTTAATACTTTATAACTTAATAATCCTTTATTTTAATTCTTTTTTTCTTCTTTGTTTGGCCGGGTTTTTATCTGCAATTTCCGTTTTAGTGTTTAATATTCCTATCTATAAAATATATCAATCTACCTACACATTCATATCCTGTATGTATATTTACTTATATTTTACTACATGCATTTACTTACATATTACTTGCTTTATCCGGAATTTTTTCTTAGTGTCTTTTAATAACTCCCGTTGATATTTTCTTAAGTAATAACATGTACATTTCAGTTGACCTCTTTTTTTTTGCCCTATATTTTTGGCGCCTTTTAATGTCATCTTGTCTGGATCATTTTGACATTTGCTTTTCTATTTTATTTATTACATCACCATTCAATATTTCTTCTTCTTCTTCTTCTTCTTCGCTCCTTTTTCTCTCTCTTCTTCTTCACTCATTTTTCTTAATTACACATTGTCTCGGTAGCCGTGTTTAACGCATATCTTATTTTTCTTTTAATAATAATATTGGAATTCTTTCCTCTTTTCCTTGTACCTATTTGTTAATTATTCCACGGATTTGGCCTTTGGAATTATTTTGGACCATCTTCCAATTACGTGATTTCCTTGGATTTTACTTGTGCAAATGGAAATTTAACTAACTTTCTTGGATTTACATTTTTTGATTTTACCGTCATTGGATACTTTACCTTTCACCAGACTATCTATTCACGTGAAATCACCTTTTTCTTCACCCTATTCCTTCTGCTTCACTTTTTGTTATCAAGTAAGATCTTTGACTTACTTGCAGTTTCATCAAATACTTTTGCAAGCAAAATCCGATCCCGCATTTTGCTAATTCCTACCCTCTGATGAGAAGGAAAGTATTTCTTCGAAACTCCGCGGATTAAGGACTATCCACTTATTTAGTGTTTCCTTTTCAAATTAAATATGTTTTTAACTCTTTTTCAAAGTGTTTTTTGACATGTTTTATTAACTATTTGATCATATATATATATATATATATATATATATATATATATATATATATATATATATATATATATATATATATATAGACTATTTCGCTGTATCACAGATCTTCAGTGTGGCTATCCCAACAGTTATGTACGTTACAAAAATACCGTTCTATAACAGTAAAATTAATTCCCCGAACAAAAGTGTTTTGCACCACTTTTATGCACACTTAAGATGAAGATTAAAATTAGAATATAATGATACTAAACCGTATGTCTAGCTTCCGTATTCAAACGTTGATCAAAAGCATTAAATCGCTTTGATTCTAAAAAATGTCTACAATTTCAATAAAATTTAAGAAAATCAAATTCACAGAACCTTTGATGACAATTCTATGGAAATCTGTAATATTTGAATTTTCACAAATGGGAGACTATGCCCATATTTTTCCCTCTATAAATACTCCAAAGAAACTGAAATGTGGGAAATATTTATTAATTGCTATCTATTATCAAAATTTCGCCCCAAAGTGCTTCCATACATCCCATTTTACCTGTTTTCTATGAAACTAAATTAAACTAACTATTGCCCAGATTACGACCTACTTGCGTTCAACAACAATGTTCCAAAATTCGTAATAATCCATTAATTGGTTTCGTATCATTACAAATATATATATACACGCACACAC
>NC_136507.1:4288191-4330691 GCF_053919585.1 Euprymna scolopes | reverse complement strand
CGTTTTCATATTGTTATAATCTGATAGAAAGATAGGTGTCTATTCAAAATGGCGACTCGGCTGAAAATTCCCCCAAAATTCTGATACTGCTATCGGAGCACATTCCGTAGAAGTACTTCTAAATACTACAGCGATGGGACAGGAGGCGGGGCTTGACAGACACTATAAGGTTAGATATCATTTTTATGCTATCCAAATGGGAGAGGCTTGTGTAGATGTGGCAACAATACTCGATAGCACGCGATAATGTTGGAATTATATAGATATAGGATACTAACAATTATATAGATATAGGATACTAACAAAAGATTTCTATCCGGGAAGAGGAAGCCTAGCTTTTTTGAAGCAAACTTACAATATCCCCTCACCACCATCACGACTGCTAACTGCCATGGCTCGATCAAAAGATGAAAATCTAATCAGTTTATCAACAACTTCCTGTCTAGTGACGTAATATCTCGACATATTTTACTAAATCTAACCTTTTAATTCAACCATATGTGGAAATACTATTTGTAGCACTATATAAATATTGCTACACACTTCTAAAGACATGTCCCTCAGAATAGTATGTAACTGTATCATCGGTCGTCCTTCTCCCTCATTAGCTTTTAAACAGAATTTTTTGTTCTCTGTAATCGAACGCCAACCGAAACTCGGTAGTTTATACACCGTGAGCCAACGACTTTGTTTCTCTTTCTCTTGTAAAATTCCGTAAATGGTTACACAACCGAAGTCCTCAAGTAGTCTCAATATCTGTCAAAGGTTTCGTTGAAAATTTCATGCAAGGTCATCGTATTTCCATCCATTCCACGCGGTCAATAACAATAACACAGCTCGTTTGCTTTCATAATTCATTCCAATGTTTTTTTTGGGGGGGGGGTCGTCTTGTTTTACTTCTACAGTTTATCACAACGTTTTGTATTACAAAGCTGTCAACTTTGAAAAACAGACGGTTCAAAATGAAAGTGTGCACCATGTTGTTGGTAAGGGTTCAGGAAGGTGGGCGACTATCATATATATTTAAGAGCTACATAGAAACACTTGAATTCTGCAAAATTGACATAAACTTAATATACTTATATTAGGTTTGACAACCACTTGATTAGTTTGAAGGGAATTTCTCTTTCAAAAACGAAGGTCGTTCAACAGACATGTTATTTTTCTAGCACGATTGCTATACGAATGGGTTGTGACATTCAGTATAATTCCTGGACAATTTTTCCTTAATATTTGCGGAGTTCAATTTGAAACAGCAATATTTTTACCTGCTTTTATAAAGGAAGTCGATGACACTTTTTACGATCGTGAAATTCTCAAGACTGCAGTATCCATTCGATCAGAATCCAATCGTAATTATTCGTGGAACATATCTTCTTATATTCCTTTTCTTTTAATTATTCTCCATCTTCGTTATCTTGATATTTTCCTTCTTTTTTTAAGTTTTTCATTTTCGTCTATTTCTACTTTTCTTCTTTATCTTACCCCGTCTTCATCGCATTAGCCAGCATCATCTGTTTCGTCATCATATTTTACATTTCGCTTTCTTCTTATCCTCTTCTCCTTTTTTTTTCCTCCTCTCAGTTTTTAATATTATTCTTATTCTTTATCTTTTTAGTGGATTTTCTCGTCCCAGCAGTTCACAGATTAAGATGGCAGAAAATCGAAGCAAATATGTGGAATTTGACAGAGAACTGAAAGGAATAATAAACACGAAGACAAATAGTATAATACCAAAAAATGTAGGAATACGAGTTACAGTTCCGAAAACACTACAAAAAAGACTAGGGGAAATTGGAATCAAAGAGAGGATTGGCACCATCCAACCAACATGATCAGGTTAGGCCGACCATGCACAGGTAAGTTGAAAAAGAAATAGAAACAATATATAGAAAGAACATTGCATGAATGAAAAAGAACTGAATTAACATAAATCTCACAATTACCCCCCCCCCCTAAAAACACATACGCATACGGTGGCGTCGTCCTAAGTTAGTACCACACAGAATTGCCAGAAAGAATCAAGGGTAATGGAAATACTGACGAGAAAAAGCAGCATCAAAATTTCGAAAAGTGCGAAAAGTACTGAAATCTTGGGAAGCTTATGGCCAATCAAATCACAGAGAAAACCAACAATTGTTATCGGAAAGAAATTTATGGTAAACGGTTATTGTGGTAACACAAAATGATTTGTAACTGTTATTGAAATTGGCGGAAAGTTTTGGAAAATTGGGAAGATTTGTTGTCAGTCAGTTTCCAAAAAATCACTTGTTAGTACGAATAAGTATTCACTAGGCCTAGGACAACAGCATATTCTTTTCATTGTTTTGACTCTCGAATGTGTATCCGTTGATATCGTATATGTTTTTATATAGAGTGATGTGGTTCTCGGTTGATCAACTGTGTCTGTGTTGGATATATACTTGAGAGTCGAAACAACAAAAAGAATATTCTGTTGTCATAGCCCTAGTAATCACTCGTGTGAAACTCCTCAGGAGTAAATGATCTTCGGACCGGGATCAAAGTGTAGTATCTGTTCTGCAGATGCTGCACTTAAGATAATTTGTACAGGTCAATGGAGGGGAAAACCCTCTATACTGGGACAATTAATATTTTTGGTAACCAGAGTGCCCCCTTTTTGCCTACTTTTAGGGGAACTGGTTTTTACCCCACATTAAAAACGGCCTTGTGCCTAATTTGCTTTGGTGGGGAAGCAAATAAATACATACAGTAAATGATATTAATGAACTCTATGGGAAAAGCAATGAAAACGGAAAACTGGAATTGACAGCTGGGGACAACGCCTGACAGAAATAAGTATTTTCAAAGCGACTCTATCTCCATTACTTTTTTAAGACTATGATTAAAAAGAATGATTCCATTCAACACCATATTTGGGAGGTGCAATTCCAGATGCAAAATTGCAAATAAAAAGTTAGGCACACTAACAAACAAAATCTTTAGTCAGAATGTAGGAAACAAATTTTGAAACAGATCAGCACAGAATTGCCGAAAACTAAATCGTTATTAACAGTTGCATAAAACAACGGGTTAGAACGAACTGCATAAACCCCAGGATATACAAGACCCAGGAAAACAATTAATGCAAACTCTGTAGACAAGGAGATGAAAAAGTAAGATACATAATAAGTGAGTGCAGCAAACAAACTCAAAAGAATATTTAAAAAACAAAAAACAAAAAAAAACATGACTTTGTTGGCAACGTAGTTCACCAGGAACTATGCAAATGAAATCATTTTAAACATGAAGAAAAATGGTACAAGCATAAACAGTTGGAAAATGAAATGTGAAAAATAAATGAGCGAATTAATTTAAGCCAGAATACCAGGCGTGATAATAGTTGAAAAGGAAAAATCATTCCAAAAGTCTCAGCGTATCACAATATGAAGATCAAAGAAGCAGAAAACCTAAACAAATGCATGAAGTTTGTCAGAGAGCTAAAGAGAATATGGAGATACTAACTAACTAAATGGTAAGTTGAAATAGAATGATGCTGCATGAACATAACAATCCCAAAGAACTGAAACTGGCAGAGGAGTTGGGGAAGGAAATTCCTATAAGCTATCGATTTTTGTGAAGTGTCTAGGAGAATGGTCAGGTTCAGACACAGTGCATACCTCTGCTAAGTCATGGAGAGTACTGGAATCCTACAGAAAGTCAATAACCGTTTTTAGAGAGAGAGAGAGGGGGAGAAGGAGAGAGAGAGGGTTCAATGGTAAACGGTCGTGACAAGAATGCAAAGTGATTTTTAAAGGAATGTACTGAGTATTCTGGAGACATTTTGTCTTTCAGACTCCAGTGAGTGATTTTATTTATTGTAAATACAATTAGGCACAAGGCCATTAAATCAAGGGCCCAATCATATGAGCAGTCACTATAATATCGTATTCTCTTATGGAATTCACAACTTGAAACGTAACCACAACGTTTTTAAAATGCAATCGTGTATAGGACAATGAATGATCGCTGCTAATGACTTATGTGAGTACTCTTAAAAATTACTAATGCGCGAACTATACTCGTGTGTGTGTGTGTGTGTGCGTATTAAAATGTACTTAGGATTTTAAAATAACTAGCGGGGGTACTCGGCGTTGCCCGGGTGTTTCGAGGTGTAGTGTTCGGGCGGGGTGTTAATAAAGAAATAAGAATAAGCGAAGTAAATTTAAAAAAATCGAAAAAAAAAACACTAAAAACTAACGATGTTAAATGTAAAAATGGGAAAAACAAAAAAGGAAAACGCGAAAAAGAAAACAAAAAAACGAACGTTAAAAAATCTGAAAAACACGTGAAAAATGTCTTAAATAACCCTGCTTCAATATTAAAATTTTAAAAATCGAAAAAAGAAGACATCTTACACCACGATTCGAACCCAAAATAATAAGATCGCGCTCTAAACAACTGAGCTAAGACGACGTCGCCGAAATTGCGTCGCTTTTGCAAATATTCAAAGTAAATCAGGTTACGACGTCGTATGACGCATGCATAGAAGCGAACTCGTCATGAGAGGACGGTTTCTGCTGACTGCTCCCCCCGTAGAAAATTACTGATTTCAGGGTGAAAAAATTAACAATTTTGGCCAATTTTTCGATATTTGTCGGACGAAGGTTGGAAATTTAAAATGATACTGATCTGGCGAAAATTCGTGACCCGTGTGGAAAGTTTTTGCGAGATATACAAACACCTATATACATACAAACAAACACACATACACACACACATTTTCGCTTTTATATTTATAGATGACAAAGTGAACATCGGCACTCTAAAATAAACCTTTTCTGTTTTCTTAATGAACTAGCGAGGGGTACCCGGCGTTGCCCGGGGGGGGAGGGGTAAAATAAAAAAGTGTTTTGGTAGGTAAGTATGAGGATCGAACCCGAACCCTTGAGGCAAAGTTGGAAATTAAAGTGTGAAAAAAAAGAGTGCGACGTTAACCATTGGGCCACGGCGAGATGCTAACGGAAACACGTTTGAATTTATTTAATTACTTGGATTTGGCAGGTGCACGTTTTAATGACTTGATGAGGTCAACTTTTGACTGCGGGGTAGCATTTCATTTAGTGCGAAACGCTTTTTTTTATTTTCCCAATACGTTGGGGGTAGGGGAAACAACTCTACTTGTCCAATTTGAATAGCGATTGTCTTCTGATATAAGGAAATAATATTTCCACATTGATCAAAGCTGATTGCTTTCGGACATTTCCGGCGATCGAGACCGGAAAAATACCGCCAGAATTAGTGTCGCTTTTATTATAGAAAAAAGCCTAATCCACATGCGGTAAGCGACAAATGTTGAATATTTATCTTTCCGAAGTCGAGCAAATTAAATAGACAGGCGAGCTCCGTTGTTAACTCGGAGATATTATGATTTATATGTGATATAAAAAGTTTTAAAAAGTTGTTAACCGACTAACCGCTTCTCTGAAAAATGCCTTTTGTAGACATACAGAAAAAGCGAACACACATACACACATACATACATTTTCGCTTTTATATTTATAGATTAAGTTTTAAACATTGTGCAAGCCCTGTTCCTGCACTGGCGGCTACGGCGGCGAAACGATCCTTGTAAAATATTTAATATTTATTGGTTTAAATACTTAATACTGATCGGCCAATTCTATCAAAATTAGTAATGTCGATTGATTACTGATACAGAACTTGTACCAATCGGAAAAAGAATCCCAAGAGCCGAGCTCAATGCTTGTGTTCACTACATAAGCAGGAACCCAAACATGGCCACCAGTTTAAAACTCACTTTGCTCAACGAATGTAAGCCATAACTACTCAGATTATTTGCGGGCAACTAAATTTAATCTCGGAAAACGGCACAAGACACAGCCAAGGACCACAAAATATAACAAGAGCTTATACAAAATCTCACAAACTCACACACATCCACAAAAATACTATCAAAACATTTGCCCGTTTCTTTGAACTCTTCATAACGTTTAACTTTAGCCGCAAATAAAGTTGGCATGAATATGGATATCGTGGTCATTCGTACTTTTGTTAATGTCTTATTCGCTGACAGAATCGCTGGATTTTTATGGACTCTTTCGCGTTCTCTTTGCGTGATGCCGTGGCGGTCGTTGTCGTCTGACCCTAACCCTAACCCTAACCCTTACCTTAACAAATCCCGATGTTACTACTTTTACTATAGAATTTGTCCATCACAACAGGTGGCGCGTATTTGGCTGTTGTGTGTTAACGATTTCATGTGTAGCAAACGCAAGAACAATACAGGCGATATTATTTTCGTCAAGCAACACAAACGCTTTCGCCATCGACACAAATAACTAATTAGAAACAGGTGTAACACACGTTACACGTTACACAGATTTTATTGGATTAAAAAAATGGATTTACATTCCAAAAATTAAGAAAATCAAACTACAAGAATTTTCCAAATTATAACATTTGACGGATATTCACTGAATTTATTTTGAAATATTTTCCGAATGCGTATTTTACGATGATAATACATTTTTAATCACTTTTAGTGGGAGTTTCGTTTTCCATCGGATTTTAATCCGCGCTTACGAAAGCATTTTTTCTAATATCAAGAATGGGATGGGGAATCATAAGTATACTAGAAAAATACTCGTCCTAGGATGGGTAAAATTAGTTTTTCGAACAGAACAATAAGTCTCCTGTGCGTCATGAGTAAGTTGCTAGAATCTGTGTTAAATACAGAAGTAATCAACCATCTCAACAAAAATAACCTTCTTAGTGACACTCAATATGGTTTCCGGTCTGCTAGATCTACAGCAGATGTGCTTACAGTTATATCACATAGGATTAGCAAATCTCTCGACGGTGGCAATCTTTCTAGGGCAATTGCTCTTGACATATCTAAAGCCTTTGATAGGGTATGGCATAAAGGTTTACTTCATAAGATCGCTAGCTATGGTATAGCTGGAAAAGTCTTCTAAATTATTAAATCATTTCTTTCTGATAGGTTCATAAGAGTAGTAGTTGAGGGGCAAAAATCAGAAGCTCACAGTATTAATGCCGGTGTCCCTCAGGGATCCATCCTGGGCCCAACTCTTTTCCTGATCTACATTAATGATCTTCCAAATCACATCCTTACATCATTTGTAGACATTTATGCTGACGACACTACCATTTATGGTAGCACATCTAAGACAGTAAACGACCAAGTTCTCTCCAATTCTCTCTCCTCTGATCTTGAGCATGTAGTACAATGGGGAAAGGAGTGGCTGGTTACTTTTAATGCATCTAAAACCAAGCTTATCTCCTTACATCATCAACATTCTAATCCACATTTGGCATCAATTGAAATGAATGGCTCTCGTCTTCAAGAGGCCTCAAGTTTTGACAAGCTTCTGGGCTTGACCATTACTCCTGATCTTAAATGGAACACGTACATCAAATCTGTTGCCAAGACCGCTGGGAAAATGGTGGGATCTTTCTATCGATCCGGTAAATATCTCACTGCTGATGCTATTCTTTATCTATATAAGAGCCAGGTACGTCCAAGGATGGAATACTGTTGCCACATCTGGGCAGGAGCTGCTAGAAAGGACTTGTCCTGCCTTGATAGAGTTCAAAATAGACTTCGTAGCCTCGTAGGAGATGTCCTTTTCTCCTCCTTACAACCTCTATCTCACAGAAGAGATGTTGCGAGTTTGTCTCTGATGTATCGTTATTTTCATGGAAAGTGTTCGACTGAGCTTAAATCTATGGTCCTCCCTCGCCAAACTTTCACAAGAAACACTCGTCTAGCTGTAAACACTATCAATAATTCCCCCCACTCTTTATCTGTGCCTAAACCTAAACGTAGATTCCATGAACAAAGCTTCTTTCTTAGAACTGCACGCCTGTGGAATTGTCTTCCGTTTTCCTGCTTTCCGGCTGACTACAATATGGTTGTGTTCAAGTCTAAAGTAAATAAGTTCTTGATGAGCCGTTCCATATAAGTTATCAAATTTACCAAATTTTCATTACCAATGATTACTATATTTTCCAATTTCTACTGTACACTCTTTAACCCTTATCCTTGAGTGGCCTCTGGGCCTTGATAATGTGGTGATGCCTTTGTAAAAAAAAAAAAAGAAAAAAAAGAACAGTTTTACGCCATTTTTCAACAGATTAAAGGACATAATGCTACTAAACCGTGTGTATAGAATCCTTGGTCAAAGTCGATTACATAACTATAATTCATTCATTTCATTTATTCAATTGGCAAAGAATAAACGCACAAGCGATTGCCATTTACAAAGGAAAAAGTCAGTAAGAATTTAGGGGGTCATGTACAAAGAGAAACTATACAGGGGAAAAACCCGTTGAGGTCCGATCAGCATCTGTCCAAGGCTGCCTTGAAGCCCCGTAGTGCGGGCTGGTTTACAACCTCATCGGGTAGCTGATTCCATGAAGATGCCACTCGAACCGAAAACGGGGCAGGGATGAAGAATAGATCCAGGCCGCACCGTTCATGAAAGATGTAAGTGAGGATGATGTCGCTTCAAAGCCTCCTTCGCTCAAGGGAAAAATATTTAGAGCCCTTAAACTTTGTTCATAGGGTAGACCTCTGAGGCCAACTACCATTCTCATCGCCAGGTGGTGAACCCGTTCGAGATGCTGGATATCCTTCATGCAATAGGAGGATGTGGCCTGAATTCTGTATTCGAGAATCGGGCGCACTAGGGAAGTGTAGAAGGGAAGGAAGATGGAGGGAGTAGGACGACCAAAGGAGCGACGCATGAGGAACAAGACACTCTTGGCCTTGTTAGCAGGGGTGATTCAGTGTAGAATGCACAATCGCTACAAGATCCTTGGCCAGTCACCTGGTTGGAAGTCAAGAAGGAATGGAAGAGTTGGGGAATGCCGTCCCACTGCTATGTGACTGCACTTGGCGACGTTTAAATTCAAGTCCCAGTCCAGTGACCATCTCCAGACATCATGGAGACAACGCCGGGGGTCTTCATAGTCACAGCAGGGGGGGGAGAATTTTGACATCATCGGCAAACGGGAGGGACAGCTGAGAAATCACTTCAGGCAAGTCATTGGCGAAAATGAGAAACAAAAGAGGTCCGATGACTGAACCTTGTGTCACACCATTTGTTGCACTGTGTACATCGGAAAGGCAGCTGCTCACTTGAACCTGGAAGGCGCCAACCCACTGCACGATCTCAGGATGGAACCCGTATACCCGTAGACGTAATAGACGATAATTTACAGAGTTGAAAGCTTTGACAAAGTCCTGAAAGACAATGTCCGCAGTGTCTCTCTTGTCCATGATTCTCGTCAGCGACTTTACCATGACCAGAAGTTTCGTTATACAAGACCTCTTTGGCACGTGTTGGGATTGGGAGATTTGCTCGGTCCGTTGAAGGTGGAGCATCATCGCTCTTTTCAACAACACTTCCATGACTTTGCAGACAATACAGGTGAGCGAAACAGACCGGTAGTAAGTGGTAATCAAATTATCGGTAAGTGGTAATCAATTTATTGGTAAGTGGTAATCAAATTTATCGGTAAGTGGTAATCAATTTATCGGTAAGTGGTAATCAATTTATCGGTAAGTGGTAATCAATTTATCGGTAAGTGGTAATCAATTTATCGATAAGTGGTAATCAAATTTATCCGTAAGTGATAATCAATTTGTCGATAAGCGGTAATCAAATTATCGGTAAGTGGTAATCAAATTTATCGGTAAGTGGTAATCAATTTATTGGTAAGTGGTAATCAAATTTATCGGTAAGTGGTAATTAATCATTCTGATGGTCGAATATGAGCACCATAAAACTCATGTATGCACAATGTGTTGCTTGAACTTAACATTTGCAAATGTTGCTCGAGTCTCAGTCTCTTCAGGATAAATTGCTAAACCAAGTTGAACTCAAAATAACCGATAGTTACCAAATCTGCAACTATAAAGAATAGAGTTGTCAATTTAAAGTCCGTTTCCTCTAAAAACTCTGTATATATATATATATATATATATATATATATATATATATATATATATATATATATATACTCGAGGGTTTTTTTATATTCAAAAGTAATGGACTAGTGAATTCAACGAGGTTGTTAGATAGTGCTCAATAAAAAGAGCTGATAATACTTGTTTATTGTTATATAAACATGCTCACATCCCGCTGCTACAAACAGCCACTTGTTTCAATCAAACAACAGATATCATCAGGCAGCGACTTGACTATTCAAATGTTCAATGAATAATCATTGAACATTTGAATAGTCAAGTCGCTGCCTGATGATATCTGTTGTTTGATTGAAACAAGTGGCTGTTTGTAGCAGCGGGATATGAGCATGTTTATATAACAATAAACAAGTATATATATATATATATATATATATATATATATATATATATATATATATATATATATATATATATATATATATATATATATATATATATATATATATATATATATATATGTGTGTGTGTGTATGGGGCATAATCGCGTTGACACACCGGTTCTCGTCAGATCACCAAAGTTAAGCGACGTTGAGCCTGGTTCGTATCAAATGGGTGACCATTTGGGAATTCTAGGCGCTGTATATGCGCTCCGCTTATCTCAGTATTTGTTTCCAGTCGTCTTGTACATACACTTCACTTGCCACTGGTATTTAAACAATGTCGACTCAGGGGATGTGTGGTTGGAGATTGCGCACCTCTTGCCACAAAAAGTTTCACGCGCAGACACCCTTTCGTGGGTACCCATAGTATGTCAAAGACTGAAGGAGCCTTTTTATATAATAGTAATAATAATAATAATAATAATAATAATAATAATATATATATATATATATATATATATATATATATATATATATATATATATATACATGGGTGTTTATGGTTAGTCTTTAATTTATTGACTGTTCTTGTATTTGTGAGGTTTTTCTTGTTCTAGTAAAAATATTGCACTCACCAACGTTGTTTCAAATCAGCTGTCAGAACCTGGACAGGTGCTCTTGTCAACCGAGCCCCCGTGACAACGTCGTTTCGAACCAGAGACATGAGTGACTTATTTTTTCTTTCACACACAATCTTTCAATATTCAAAGTTCTTTTGTTGTCGTTGTTTACACACACAAAAAAAACTCTTCAGATACAAGACGTATTCAAATAAAGTAACCATGAACAAATGAACAGTGAAAGGTTCAGTTCATTACAAATATGTTCAAAAAGTATTAAGACTGAAACTGAATTTACAAGAGATTGTGCGATCATTCACTCATATATTCATTTAATTTACGAGTATTTGCTTTACACGTATCTATAGAAGCGGCAGTGATGGCAATGTGTATAATCTTAATAGTAAATAGTATGAATAATAAACGTGTATGCATATGCATATATATATATATATACACACACACACACACACACACACACACACATTCATTTCACACTAAGATTTCGTTTTATTGTTTACATCACCAGCAGCAGCTGCAGCAAATTTTTAGCATTTTATGTGAATGTTATTTTCTTATCAGTTTCAGTAATAAAAATCACACGATTCACACGTGTTTTACACCTTCGTCCGTTCACTTGATTTAAAGACTGCATTTGCTTTTGCATTAATCATTCTAATATCAATAACTTTACAACAACCCTAACACAAGCAACGTTTCCAATCAAGAAATTGTATTTAGTAAAACAAATGAAAACGAAATAAAATGCCAAATCGAAATGGTCAAAATATACATCAATCCTTTAATCGATTGCAGGATCATATTTCCTTCACAACAGTATTGATCACAATAGATTCAATAAGGTTTGAACTCGACATAAACAGTAATCATTACACATGTAGCAGGAGGTCGTGATCGTAATAAAGCCCCCCCCACCCTCCCATTTTAATAAAAGAACTTAGAAACAATGCTTTATCATCAAAAATAAAACATGAATGACGTCAAGAAATATGCTTCTAAAATAACTTCAAAATCTCACCAGAGCAATGCAGGATATATTTAGTTTCATTTAGTTTTATTCAACTGCTACAACAACGATGTAAATGATAAAATGTAAAGGATATGTGTTTTTCTCATAAAAATAACACACGTTTGTTTACTTATAAAAACAAGTAGTAGTTGCCTGTTTCATTTCTGATGAATATTGGAGAGATCACTATTTGTCTATGGAGTGATTATTTCTTCAGTGTACTATGTCACTATGAAAATCTTCTCTAACTACATTAATGATCTCAGCCGTCAAAGATGCTTTCACTCATTGTCAAATTACTTGAGACTTTCAGTTATTTATTAAGTGCATTTGAACGAAACAAACACAAACTACAAGCACATCTTCTCACACAAAATTTCACAGAAATGTAAAAAAAAAAAAAAAAAAGCTTCCATTGTTTACTAAATCTACAAATGCGTTTCTCAGACTTTGTCATCATCTTTGGGATGAAAGGGCGTGGCATTCGGAACAAATATTGCTGCTTAGATATGTTGCAGAATATTGGGTCAGTATGAAGTTTTGATACTGAGGTGTCACGTGCCTGACTCTGACGTTACACAAGAATTAAAGAAGGACCATATTTTTGACGAAGTTAGAAGCACAATCAATTATCCTTTTTTGCATCTCCCCCAACTCCCCCTCCCTCTCTCCCCTCTCTCTCCCCTCTCTCTTTTTCTCACTCCACAACTTGTGAAGATACCTAAAATGGATCTCCAATTCCTTTACTGAGAGTTGCTTCGTGAAGTTAACCGAGAAAGTCTAAAGACGAAAGAGACGAAGAAAGGGTGCAGCTAGCACTGATAACAGTTATTGGCAATAATCGTGGAAAACCTAGATGGGAAAAGGTTGGAGGAAATTGGCGGACGGCATTGATGATTGCACCTGAAATTTTAAGGAAAATTCTTAAGTGTGGACACTAATCCACGTAAAACGATTCACACATAAATTAGACTTTACACAAATGCTCACCAACCACAAGTAAGTTGAAATAGAAATAGAAAAAAATCTATGTAGAAAAAACATACGAATCCAAGGGAACTGAAACTGCTATAATACACATAATGAACCCTGCAAATACGTCTATAGAGAAAACTCGAATGTTCACACAATTCAATTCAATATGTCAGTAGTTTCCAAACACAACCGAATGCGTTTCGATGACTTTAAATTCAGATGTAAATTATTTTTAAAAATTATTAAAGTTGCGAAATTGTAATTAGGAATCATGGAGAATGGAGGGTCGGATGAGTGAGAGCGCAAAGCTAGAAGAAGGGTGGGGGGGTATCATAAATTTGTGAAAAATTGTTGTAAATTCCAGAAATGTCTAACGATTTTTACAAGCGAGAAATCAATGTTATACGGTGTTGCCTCAATGAAAAGGGATTTGCAATAATTATCAGACGAGGCGAAGAGTGCTGGAAATCTAGGAAGACATGCTATCAATCAGATTACAGAAACACCACTAATCAATTAATAATCACTCGTTTGAGGACTACTACTACTACTACTACTACTACTACTACTACTTTTAATAATAATAATAATAATAATAATAATAATAATAATAATAGAAGGAAAAGGAAAATACGGCCTTTTTTTCTGTCAGTTTTTGTTGCCGGAAATTTGAATGTTTTTGATTCATTTGTTTCCGTTGTTAGTTTGGGTTTTTTTTTGTTTTTGTTTCAAGCAACAATTTTCATCAAGAAAAATTCCAATTTATGTAAATGCAACTCTGAGCATTTGTGTAAAGTCTAATTTATGTGTGAATCATTTTAGTTATGTATTGGTGTCTGCGTTTGTGACTAACTTTAGGTTTACTTTTAAAGTACATTTACGATTAATGACATTTGCTGCACTTAGTTTAGTGTGACATAAAGTCACGAGTTTAGAGCATTCATCATTAACCGAATTCACGCCATAGCAGAAATACATTTTTTCTATTTCAAAAGATAGAACATCATGTATTTTATGTTTATGTTAAAGAAAACCGACATTGCCCGGTAGCGATGACGATGAACGTTAGATTGGACTTTATTTTCAATTTTATTAACTTATTATTAAGGATTAACCTGTGTATATGTTTAATCGCTACTTATATATAAAGGCATTTTATGTGTGTGTGTGTGAGAGAGAGAGAGAGAGAGAGAAAGAGAAAGAGAGAGAGAGAGCTTTCCATATGGAATCTGAAACGGCTGGGCCGATTTTTTAAAAATTTCACATGAATGTATTTGATGCTCCCCCTAAGTATCAAAATCGATCATCAAAAAAATCCGATTAACGAAGGAACAGTCTGATTTTGATCAAAATTAACACTCTGATGCAGCCTAACATCGCAAGTGAATTTAGGAAGTTTTATCATCGCACAAGTAGAAGGGCCCGGCGTATAAAATCAACAGTAGATTTTTTTGATAAGATATGGACACGTTCAAAATGAATGTTTCTGTTAAGAGCACAATGGAACGATGGTACTTAACTTTTGCATTTCAAACTTTAATTGAAGCCATTGTATGAGGAAATGAGTTTCTTTTAAAAAATGTTGTTTAATCATTTTTTGAACATTCACCTATCAAATCAGGAAGGGGAGGGGATTTTTCTTTGACATATGTTTAATTAAGCAGAACTGAAAGTTCCTGATTCTTCCTTTTTGATCCAATTTTTCGATCTAATGTTGTGTTCCAGTGTGAATAATAACTCGCCATATTTGCAAATATTTTCGACTTGCATGAGTCGTCGTCAGGAATGTGATGAGCTTATAAATTACAACTGATGAATTTATTACGAAAGTTGATTAAGAACGTTGCAATATAGCCATCCCACCGTTGTATTAAGCTTAGTTGATGGTAGGTTTATGTGCTGAAATGAATAAGGCTTCTGTGATGGGGAGGCGAAGGTAACAATATGAAACATCGAGGATGACAATATTTTTTGTTAATATATTTCAAATATTTTATGGAAATGTATCGTGTGCGATTAGATGTTGATGAATGAAGATGTGAGGGGGGTGGGGTTGCATATTAGACAACGAGTAATATTTGTCCTAATGATTGGTTGATTTTAAAAACATTGGGTATTTGAAACGAACACGTGGGCTCACCATCAACTAAGTTCGTTATGCAGATAGGGACGGTAGATTGGAATGTTTTAAAAATTTTCTTAATCAACTTTCGTAATTCATTAGTTTTAGAGTTGAAGACGTTTGCAAATATGACCGGAACGCAACATTAGATCTTGTATTTATCAACTCGAAAAATTGGATCAGAGAATAAATAAACGGGAACAAACTTTTGTTTAATCAAACAGAAAGGATAAAGTAGTCCCCAGCGAACACCAAAGAAACTTCACAAGATTTTGATTCAGACATTTGCGAAATACTTCGACTACGAAGGGAAATGTAGAAAAACGACTAACGTTCATGACGACAATAATTACCAACATGGCGTCAGAGAGATTGGGTTATGTCGAACTCCAACAGTTAAAGACACCTTTTACCGTTAACCGTCGGGTGAATAACATTAAAGAATTCAGAAAGGAAATACTATCCTTTAAAAGCTCTTTAAAATTGCAGCAATAAAAGAAATGTCAACGCTTCGAAAAGCTGCGGAAAATATTCAGAAGGAAATTATTCGGTGAGCTAGGTGACATAAAAAAAAAAGAATTAAAGAAAGGTCTAAGATGCTGATTTTCTTACCAACCTTTTTGGTATCGCAAGGAAATAGTTAGATGAGTACAGTGAACAACTGGAAGAATCTGAAGGAGAAATCATCATCATCTTCGTAATTTCATAAGCGACGTTGAAAACATATATTAAGTATAAATAACCGTTTGATTCCACAAAAAGCCATTTTGTTCCCATTATAAACATGACTGTCCACCTGGAGAGAGATTTAAGCAGTTGCGAGGACATCAAAATCCGTTTCAGAATTCGGTCCGAGCGAGGTACTATGCATCGTGTACAAACGGTGCACGAGAATTCTCCAAAGGCTTTAGAAAATATTAAGGATCATCTAATGAAGCAGAAGAGATATGAATCTAAGAGATTGAACAAATTCCATATTATTTTCCTATAAGGTGACCTTTCGCCTGGCAAATTTCACTCATAAAAATGGCAGCACTTCTGCAGTTACTGGCCCGGATTTCCCTAAATGTTGGCTCATGCTCGCCCAGCAGCTGAGATAAACCGTCAGAATATGCCGAGCGCTGATCAAGTGGATCAGCCAACGAAAAAATCGATAATAAACGCGCTTAGCCAATGAAAATCTATACAGACAACTTTTAAATAAATTGAAAGAAACAAAGATTTAATCACGCATAAATTTAATCAGTCTGGAAAAATGGAAGACATAAACTTGAATTTATCGACTTTAGATAAAAAGTTTAAATATAGAATGGACATGTCCCGAATTATTAGAATAATTTACTTGTGATCACAACGACATGGCTACGACAAACATGTGGAGAGAATGTTGTATAGGAACACACAGTTACCAACTGGAAAAACTTAATGATGAATATTTGCCAGGAGTTTCCGGCAGATCGGAGGCATGGGGCACACAGCAGAAATTGACTAGTCTCTGTTTAATAGAATTAAACATTAAGAGGCTCCTCGAACTGTTCTGCAACTTCGAAGTATATGATCCCACCGAGAAGAAAGGTTTATTGGTAACGGCACCAAGCTGTTTTAAATATTCCTTCCTATAAGGAAATACATTCTGCCGCCGGTGATCACGATCGTATCCGACTGTTGGAAGGGTTCCATCATCTAACGGTAACCAACAGTCTGATTTTTATAAACCCTACAACGAAAACTCCACCGAAAATATTCCTAACAGTTTCCTCCCTTACAAAAAATAACATAAAAGATAATATTTAACATTTTTACAAATGAAAATTCCTCATACCAAAAATAAAAAAGATCAACTTTTCTTGGAAATAAAAACATAAACATTCATAACTTCCCCAAATAAATTCAAAAGTTTTCCTATTTTACATTAAAATAGCATATATGTGTGTGTGTGTGTGTGTGTGTGTGTGTGTGTGTGTGTGTGTGTGTGTGTGTGTGTGTGTGTGTGTGTGTTTGAATGATTAATCGGAATCGAAAATCGGAAACATCGGAACTTTTTAAGGTATCGGAATTGGAAAAACTTGTACCTATTTTCCGGTACCAAAAACGATTCCTTTAATTATATTTTAATTTAATTTTGTTTAAAACAAAATCTTACACTGTTGGCAGTAATGATGCACTAATAAATATTTATTAATTTAAAACTACCAAAACTAAAATAAACAAAAATATGTAGATCTGACCCTCACACAAGTGTATCTTCATGTTTGAAAAAATATATGCACATTTATGTGTTCTTACGGTAATCGTGAAAAAATAACAACTTTATAATTAAATATTTAAATATTTCGAAAGAATCGGAATTGATATTGGTATTGGTATCGGAAATGTAGTACGGAATCGGTAATTATATCGGGATCTGGATCTTATTGGGATCGTTCCACCACTAATATATATATATATATATATATATATATATATATATATATATATATATATATATATATATATATATATATATATATATATATATGGGCTAGTGGTTAGAACTGATGACTATCAACGCGATAGTTATAGGTTCAATCCCCGGATAGAGAAAAATGCTAGTCTATCCGCACTAATGAGTTGTGATACAACAAACTAGTACTGCATGTGGATGACTATATATATATATATATATATATATATATATATATATATATATATATATTGTTGGGTGATTTAAGCCATGATGACACTTTTCGAATGGAAATAAAAATCCAGAAAAGATTTCTTCAACTTTATAAAAGCGGGTTTATTTCTAAGGAGATTTACGATAGAATCCGATCCATTGGCTCTCAAAGGCCTAGAATGTACGGTTTACCCAAGGTTCATAAACCTAACATTCCTTTGCGACCCATTGTATCTATGTTGGGTTCTGCACAACACGAACTTGGGAAATGGTTAGTTGATCTGCTTAAACCTGTGCTTTCTTTTTATTCGGTCTATTGTATCTCTGATTCTTTTCAATTTGTGTCTCATATACACAAATTATCTTATACCGAGTTCTTGGCTTCCTTTGACATTAATAGTCTTTTTACTAATATACCTTTGGATGAAACCATTGGTATTTGTGCTGACTATCTATATCGTGGCCCCTCAAAATCTCCACAATTTCCTGAACGAATTTTCGTTAAACTGATGGAACTTGCCACTAAATCAGTTTCCTTCAGTTTCAACAACATTATGTACCGGCAAATTGATGGGATATCTATGGGTAGCCCTCTTGGTCCTTCGCTAGCCAACATTTTCGTTGGATTTTTGGAAAACGAATTATTTTCCAAAATTACTAAACCAACATTCTATACACGCTACGTTGATGACACTTTTGCATGCTTTCGCTCACGGAGTGAAGCTGAACAGTTTCTTCGTCTTCTTTGTAACTTGCATCCATCGTTACAATTTACTATGGAGGTCGAGGACTGTGGCTCTCTTCCATTCCTCGATGTTCGTGTTTCTAAAGTTGGTTCTACGTTTGAGACTTCTGTATACAGAAAACCTACATTTACAGGGCTCTATCTTAATTGGTTTTCCTTTGCCTCTCAGTCTAGAAAAATAAACCTCATTAGCGCTCTTACACATCGTGCACTCATGATTTGTTCACCAAACCGTCTTGATGCGGAACTTGGTGAAATCACAAATATTTTTCTCAGCAATGGATATCCCATAAATATAATAAAAACTACTATTGAACGTAAAATTGCTACATTTAATAGTGTTAAACGTATTGGTCCATCACGTTGTCCTATTTATTTAAAATTATCATGGTTAGGTCCTGATGGCCTTCATATTGTTGAAAGGATTTCTTCTGCTACTCAACGTTGTTTTCCAGCTACTATGCTTAGAGTAGTTTACACAACTCGAACCTTTTTCTCTTCTTTTCGTAAAGATGTTTTGCCAACCATTCAAAAGAATTCTGTTGTTTATAAATTTGTTTGCCAGTGTGGAGCTGACTACGTTGGCAAGACATCCCAAAGATTGGAAATGAGAATATCCCAACACATCCCTCGGGATATTCGATTACACCAGGTTTCGAGAACATCCGGGCACTCCCAAGCTCATGAGTCCGCCATCGGTAATCACCTGATTAGTATAAATAGGTGTTCTGACCAATATTCCGATGGTTGGTTTTCTGTTTTATACAGTGCGAGGTCGAACTATCATCTCAATATCATTGAGGCGTTAGTTATTAATAACTCTCGACCTAGCCTGTGTAGACAAAAGATTTTGAAACATCAGTTGGAAATATTTACTGATTTAAAACCACCTGAACAGTGAGAATTATATATATATATATATATATATATATATATATATATATATATATATATATATATTCTCTCACTGGTTTTCCAACTGAAACCAATTTCCCTCTTTCCTCATTCGATTCTTAGCTTTTAATTTATCATTCTGACGTTTCCTCTCAGAGGGTCAGAAATTTAAGGAAATTTTAACAATTCCACCTGCCCGTTTTTTTTTTTGTTTCTTTGATCTTTTTTATTTAAATTAAATTATGCTTCCTCTGAAATTTCTCCTTCCATTTTGCTGTACCAAGAATTTGTTAAACGTCTCAAGGTCAAGGGGGTTCCTGAGATATGAACTTGACCTTATCTTTTAACCTGAATTATCTCAAAAACCGTTCTTTCAATTTCTTTTAAATTTTGACAGAAGATTTGTCTATCCTATGACAGTATATATTCCAAATTTCGTGTTGAGCCTTTCACTAGAACTATCATTACAAGCGTTTTAAAGAAGTGGGCAAATTCAAAATGGCGGAACGTGGTACCTGCGACTTCATATAAAACATTTGATATTTCCCAATATGGTCAAGTTTGATATCTTTGTAAAGCTATTTTGATGCTGATTAATATTTACATAAAGACCATGGTCAAAAAGTAAAAAAAAAAAAAGTTTGTTGATGAAACTACATTTTTTCATTTGTTTTTTGGTACTTGTGCACTTTTTTAACCATGCTGAAATAATAACGTTATTTCGGAAGCCATTCTTAACATGTGGAGAGGAGGGTGTTTTGTAACTAATGTGTGCTTTCCCCTAACAATTTTATAATAAAAAGAACATATAGTAAAATTTTAAATAAAGCTGAAAATACAATTTGAAAAATAGCGTGGTTCAAAAAGTGCATAAGCACCATTTTTTAATGCACCACGGATTTTGTTATGGAAAAAGTGATATATAATAAAAAAAAAAAAAAAGAATTTTGAAAGGTGTTAGGATTTATTAAATTATACGATAAAATATATATGATCTCAATGGTCTATTAAAAGGCAATTTATGTTGTTTATTGGTAATTTTTTTTTAAATGAAAAACTTTAAAAATGCATGTTCTCTTAGAAATTCTTGACATGTTGAATTTTATGCAAATTCTGGTTGTGAAGTTAAACTTTTTTATGACTTTCCTACTTTTCTTATACAACACAGATTTTGATACAGAAAGTGACGCAATAAAAATTTCTAAAAAGTTCGTCGAGATTTAATTAGTTTATAGTATCAAAAGAATAAACATTTGATGGCGATGGTAAACAGTTTCTTTGACATTTTTAGAAGTCTTAAGTATACACTATATACACAAGAAATCAACATGTGTTCATTAGAATACATTTCAAAATGAAAAATCTGTTTTACTGAAACATTTTTATAATAATGAACATTAAAATATTTATTTAGATTTTTCTTTCATAATCTTTCTTTCTAAAATATATGATGCAATTTTCATCTCATTTTTTTTAAGTTTATAAGATATTCCTGTTTCAGTTATTGGATCAACTGAGCTAAGAATATCAGAATATTTCAAAATTGATATATTTCAATGTGATGGATAATAGAAAGATGGAGAGGGTTCATTTGGTTGTAAAAATGTCACTCCCACCTCACCATTATCTGGATTTTTGTCAAGTACACATCCTAACAACCAATTCCTCTCATAAAGTGCTGTCACAAATCCGTTAATGTCTTCGAACTCCATATTGTTCCGTTTTGTGATTCGAACTACTCTTCCTTTCTTTTGTGTTGACAATGTTTTCATTTCCACTTCTTTCTGAGAGACAGGAGTGAAAGTATGTAATTTTTGTGTTCCTATAATCGTGGAGGAATTGCTAAATCTGTCTTCTAAATGTTTGTTTCCTTTGTCCATTCTGTAGTTGAGGAATATAAGAAACGTATTCCAGAAATATTTTTATTGCATAAAAATACAGCTGCCTTGGCGTCATTACAGGGTCGCTGCAGGCTAGCTTTTGCTGCTAACCTTTTTACACTGCCACCTAACCCATCACATGGTCCTTTCCCATGAGCAGTAGCAGAAAAGTGCCATTCTGCATCAATACCAAAATCAGATTTATGGTTGCACATATTTATAAAGTTTTTAAAATTTTTATAATGTGTAACAGCCCATCAGAGAAATATGTCATTTTTTTGTACATTAAAATTTATAATTTCTTTTAACAAATGGACAGCTACTGCATCATGCTCAAGACAATCAGATATCATAACAAAATTAATATGCTCAAGGTCAATTCTATTTCTATAGTAGCAGATGAATGGGTTCAATGTAGCTTGATCATTATTCCAGTGGAATCCTTGGGCTGAATCTTGCAAAATAAATGAATAATTCTCAGAAAAATCTGCTATTGCTAAGACTTCACCAAACTTTAAAGAACCTTTTCTATCAAAACAAAATTTTGATTGTGCTTTGGCAATGAAATTATGCTTCTTAAATTTTTGAAGGCCTGCATGGAAAGTTTCAATAAATTCCTCAGTAGATTGTGAGCTTGTAGAATGGTTCTATCGGTTGATAACCAATGTTTGTATACAAAAGCATTGAGTTTTTTGGAAAAATTTCTTGCATAATAAAATCATCCATCAGTTTGTTGCAAGATGAGCAGTCACCCAAGTATGCATTGGTTGTAATCTGTCAAATGATGACTTCCTCCTTCAATCAGTTTAGCCAGGTGAGATCCTGTAATCATCAACTTTATATTCTGATGGATTGTGCAAATACAAACAGTATAAGTCCCGGCATCACCTGCTAGCACGCATTCTTTTGGCCTAAGCTCGGCGAATTTAGGGAAGCCTATTTTGTCTGGGTGCTTTAATGTGAATAATTTAAATGCCTCTTTCAGATTACAGAGAACAAGATATTTTTGTTCCTGAACCCGTTCGCCATCCTTTAACACAGTCTTGTAATCATTTTTCCCAGGCGTCACTCGACTGACTTCTTCACTTTTGTAAAACTGCTTTACTTTATTAATTATATCTTGTGGAAATCTAGTTTTTCGTGTGTTTGACAAAGATAAGATTCATTCCTCATTCACAAGTTTAACGAAATATATTTAAATCGATCGAAATTTCTATTTATTATGAAAAATAAGAATTCCAATAAATACAAATTATTTATTTTTTTACATTTTAAAAGCACAAATTGGACAACTTACCTTGAATTTGGAATTAAAAAATTAATATAAATTTAATATTATTATATCCTTTTTTTTTAAATAACGTTTTTTTCTCCCGTTGAATTGCGAAGAAAAAAAAAACTTCCTAAAAGTTAATTAATTTTTAAAAGATTAAAACTTCATTATTTCAAAATGTTTCATTGCAAAATAGATTTTTTAAAAAACTGTTTAAATTTTATTTTAATATTAAATTATAATATAAACACGACTTTTGCCATCTATTTCATCGCCAGATTAAAGACGATTGAAAAATATTATTGTGCAAAAAATAAACTATTTCAAAGATCACTACGGTTTCTAGTTTGTCCCTTTTTACCAAATAAAGTATTGAAACCCATAATTAACCAAAGGAACAGTCGTAAATATTTAGTAAAACCGTATTTTATAATTAATATATAAATGTTTATAATATTACTAATCATTAAAGTGTGTAAAACTTAAAACCTAACAAAATTATAACAAAGATCATTTATCAGTTGCCATTTGAAGAAGATAAAGAAAGGTTTTAAAAAAAGCATTAAGTCGCTTCTGCCGTTCCATATTTCGTAAATGCAATTCTGACGTCACGGAATTATGTACACAATTCTTCACAAACGTTTGGAGGTACCTACAAAACACCCTCCCCTCTCCATGTTAAGAATGGCTTTCGAAATAATAACGTTATTTCAGCACAGTACCTACAAAAATAAATACAAAAAATAGGCAAAAGAAACAAATTCATTTCCGTGTTTACAAAATAGGGTATCGATTTACTATAACGTCGTAACTAAAAAGTGAGCACCCTTACAAATGTCGAAATATTAACTTTTAATTTTTTTCCTTTAATAATCTTGCATATAAGTGTCCATTCAATAATAATCCACTGAAAAATAGCAAGAAACCGAACAGAAACATATTTTTAGTAGGAGTTGCGCTAGGTGTATCAGAATTTTTGTAGGAATTTTTGACACCCCTAACACGAAACTGCGAATAAAATATAAAAAAACTCGTAATTTCACTTTTAAAAGTGTGTTGTCTATTTTCTTTATGGATTATACTTCCAAAATAAACTATTAAAGTTGTTTTAAAAGTAATAGAAATATTTTTTTTATTTTCTAAAAAGCAGTAATGAATTTTACGAACTCAATATTTTTCAATTTTTAAACTTTAAAAATCTATCAAAATTTTTCTATTGATTCGATTTTTACGATATTTTCAGGATCAATGTGAAATTTAATGCTCTTTCCAATAAACCGAATATAATATTTTCGACAAAAGTTTTTTTTTTAATTCACGCCCCACCATTTTCAAGTGTCTATTAAAAAGTAAATAATTCATTTACTCACAAAAGTTTTATATATCACAAATTGAAGAGAAAAGGTCAATAAATAATATATTCAAATTTAAAACAAAAAAGTAGTGTTTTTTAGAAATTTACCTGTAAAGTTCGAAGTTTAAAACCTTTTTTTTAAACCACGTTGTTTATTTTTTCTTTTTTTTTTTTTTGCAATGAAACCTTGGTCCTTGCTCCTTTAATTGAAAAAAAAATTAGAGCTTGAATTACATTTTTCGAGTAGTTATAAGCTTGGAAAGACAGGGGGTCGAAAAATTCACGCCTCCTATTTTGAAATGTTTATTAAAAAGTAAATAATTAATTTACTCACCAAAGTGTTATATATCACAAATTGAAGATAAAAGATCAATAAATAATATATTCAAATTTAAAACCAAAAAAAGTAGTGTTTTTTAGAAATTTACCTGTAAAGTCCGAAGTTTAAAACCTTTTAAAAAAAACACGTTTTTTTTGGGGGGGGGTGTAATGAAACCTTGGTCCTTGCTTCTTTAATTGAAAAAAAATTAGGGCTTGAATTATATTTTTCAAGGAGTTATAAGCTTAGAAAGACGGGTGGAATTATTCAATATTTTTCACGAAATTTCTGACACACCTAGAGTTGCGCTCCTACAGGTTCACCATTTTAATAAAAAAATATCTACTAAAATTCTACATAAAATTAATGAAAATAGAACTTACATTTTTATGGCGACTGGCAAAATGCCAATCTTGTAGCATGAATTTTCTTGTCTTACCTGTTCCAAGTCAAATTCAACTGGCAAAACGATTTCAATAATATTATTTTTAATAATTTTTTATTGCTTTTTTATCTTCACCAATCCCTTTACTACATTTATTAAGAACTTATTTTTATAACAGGCAGTAGTCTCAAGCAAAAGGGCAGTGACTTCAAAAATTAAAAGATGTCTAACATTGAGGTGATAAAAGTTTCACTTACTGAAAAACCAAAGTATTTTAATATCTTTTAGCACTTTCTTGTCAGATTTGTTAATGCTGAAGGATTGGGCAGGAAAAAGGTCATGTTTTATGTTTTGTTTCACACAGCTAAAATAAATCCACATCATATTTTTATGTTCTTAGCTTTTATTTTCACTAGTAGCTTAAAAATAAACATAACAAAATCTGTGTTGCATGAAAAAAACAAAAACAAAAGATAAAACAAATGAAACAAAAAACAGTTTCGTCAACAATTTTTTTTTTTTTTACTTTTTGACCATGGTATTTATGTAAATAAATATTAATCAGCATCAAAATGGCTTTACAAAGATATCAAACTTGTTGCGGACAGGATATAATAATACCCAAACTCGCCACAAAAAATAATGAAACAAATGGAATTGAAGGAAACAAAAACTCAATTGATGAATAAGATAAACGTCGTTTATTTACTGTTGAAAGAATGAATGTTTTAGATATAACATGTGTTCATGTCCGCACGGGTGTAACCATCATTTGTTGCAGGATTAGTATTATAGAAGGAAAAAGGAAATGTGTTTTCATCTCACGTTCGGGTCACTATCGTTTGTTCGCGCGTGGGAAAAGAAGTGAGTAATATAGTAGAAATGAGAATGATAGTCCAGCGTGTAGACAAAGACAAAGGATAGAGGGTTGACATCAGTTAAACTTTGCGCCATGTTAGCCGTCAGCTACACGGTGGTGTTCTCTGGCCCAAGTAGTAGATAGAGAGAGAAAGAGTGAGAATGTGTACGTACGGTCTGTTAGCTTTTTGCCCCACATAGTAGCAAGTGGTGTGAGGATGCACGGTCGGTCCGTAGACCGACCAGCTCGAAAGCTGGTCCTAAAAGGGTTGGAAACAGCATGTCTCTTCCTTTTATACTTGTTTCCGGTGGTCTTTTGCGCGTGTGTGGATTTCCTTTGAAAGGGGAAGTGACGTTGTCCTTGTGTGCGTACGTGTGCGCGTGTGTGAGTACATGTGTGTACGTTAGCGTGTGTGTATATACACGTGAATGTGAGTGCATGTACGCGAACGTGAATATATGTACGTGTGTGGACGTGGGCGCGTATGTTTGTGTGCGCGTATGTATGCGACAAGTAATATAGCTTGAAATATGAACGTGTGTTTTTGTGTGAGACTAGGAAAGGCTCGCGCAAACTTGACCATATTGGGAAATATCAAAATGTTTTATATGAAGTCGCAGGTACTACGTTCCGCCATTTTGAATTTGCCCACTTTTTAAAACGCTTGTAATAATAGTTCTAGTGAAAGGCTCAACACGAAATTTGGAAAATATACTGTCATAAGATAGACAAATCTTCTGTCAAAATTTAAAAGAAATTGAAAGAACGGTTTTTGAAATAATTCAGGTTAAAATATAAGGTCAATGTCAACATTTTTAATTTGACCTTGAAAAAATATTCCGAGATAAAATTATAGATCTATCCAAGTACTTTAAAATGATATATGAATGAACTTTGTAGGCCCATAAACAACAGAGATATCGTCTTATAAATTTGGTCACTTCTTCATAAAAATTCACATTTTTGTAAAAGTCAAGGTCATATCTCAGGAACCCCTTGACCTTGAGATGTTTAACAAGTGCCATTCAATTCCTTTCATGGAGATCTATAAGTGTAGCAAATTTGAAAAAAAATCCGTGTCGGATATGGTTTTACCCCCTGTCAATTTGACATGGAATGAGCTATATATATATATATATATATATATATATATATATATATATATATATATATATATATATATATATATATATATATATAGTCATCCCATCCACATATAGTACATTTTTTGTTTTATATATATAGAGAGTAATGTGGATGACTATATATATATATATATATATATATATATATATATATATATATATATATATATATATAGTCATCCACATATAATACATTTATATATATATATATAATAAAAATGTAATATATATAGTCATCCACATATAATACATTTATATATATATGTATATATATATATATATATATATATATATATATATATATATATATATATATATATATATATATATATAATAAAAATGTAACTAGTATCCGATAAATTATTTTTTCCTGTCGTTTTGAAATTTAATCGGCGTTCGGCATATTCTGGCAGTTTACATCAGCTTCCGGGCGAGCCCGAGCCAACATCACTGAATCCTGGTCCATAACTTTAGAAGTACTGCAATGGCTGTATTGATAAACCGTTTAAGAATGATAGATTCGACGGTATGCCAGGCTGCTTGGAGCATAGGGCGTTCTAACACAATTCATGAGAGCGTCAAGTCATGAATGCAAGGAAGTCTTTGCAATATTATTGGTAGATTTCAATAATACTTTCGAGTTCATACCATACAAACTAGGAGTCTTAAAGAGACAGCACGTTATTCCACAGTATGTGAACTTATAACCAATCCAGAATGTTGGCTGGGAGTATTTTCTTAAATATTATTGAAAGAATAACAGATACCTGTTGGCCTCTTAGATGTCTTATATAGACAAATCATGAAAACGACATCAGTCACGGTTGGTATAACTTTTAAATGGGCTTCAGGATAACATATAAACTATAATTCATTTCAAACTAGGCAAGGTCACGGAGAAAGCACTATTTAAGATCGCAGTGGCAATAATATGTATCCTAAATTAAAAGGTTGCACAAGACTTCCAACAATGGCATCAAAGACACAGCTGCGATGCAGCAGACTTTTAAGGATCTTGAGAAGTGATTGACTACGATAGATAAATAGGGATTGCCACGCATGGCCTTTCATTTAAAAAGAAAACACCATTTTTCAAGAAATGGCAATTTCATGGTTTCCACCTCTTTTCACTTTAATGTATTCACTACACTGTACCACGACTGCCGTTAACAAAGAACTGGTCACTGAGTCGGGTTCTTCTACTGATGTCATAGTGGATAGTTGATACTAATCAAATAAACAAGACACGTTTGAAATCAAAAGCAACGCATTATTACAAAATAAAAAGACATTTATTTTGTTTGAAATTCATAAAAATTCATAAATAAATCCTCATCATCAGTATGTTTTTTCTGTTTTTTTTGCCATGTTGTTGCTGGGGCAGATAATCAGAAAGTAGAAGTCCGTAGAATTTGTAAGTAAAAATTTAAAAAATTAAAAATGAGTTAACGAGAGATTGTTGACACATGGCATCTCTCGCGCCAAAAAAAAAAAAATTTCGCTTTTAATTTATTAGTAAATTACAAAAAAAATTTGTTCTTAATTTAACGATGTTTTTGGGGTGATAAAAACAATAATAAAAACAAAAAAAATTAAAAAACAGGGAGCGATTCGATTCTTCGTTACTTTTTTGTTTTGGTATTGTTAATTCTGATAGTTTTTTTGTTGTTATGTTTTTGTTTTCTCTCATACCAAATGCACTCATGCGTTATTTAAAATTTTAATTTTATCAATTATCAACATTTATTGTCGTCCTGTCAAATTTTGCAAAATTTTAATTAAAAAATTCTAAAATCAATCATTAAGAGAAAAAGTAATCACTAAATAAATTTATTAATCAATTTTATTGAAAACTCCGCTACGTTTATCAAGAATCTTTTTAATTTCATTTTTTGTTGGTTGTTTTTCGGAGGGAGATATAGTTTTTACCCCCCCTCTCTCTCTCTCTCTAAATTATATTTTAAAAATATTAAAATTATTTTCTTTTTAAAACCAAATCTTCCTCAGTAATTTCTTTAATTTTCTATTTTTAGCGATTATCAAGACCCCTAAGATGTGATATACCCTCATGTGGGACATTATTTCTCGTTATCACGTAACACTCGACATGTTTTTTGTTTGTTTTCTGTGGTTTTTTTTTCTTTACCGAATAAACGATTCCAAATAAATTAAACAACAAACAATATAGTCGGCGAGGTAGAAAAATCGATTTTACCCTTTTATAAACAACAGTAAATAAGTAAATTCTTTTTATATTAATATAAAAAATATGCGGTCTCGTTTATGAACATAATAAACGCTTTAAAATAAGTGCAACCACTAAGAATTTAGCCAGTTAGGTAGAAAACGGACACTTAGAAAATCGATTTTATTTAAAGAAAAAAAACATTAAACAAGTAAAAATATTTTTAAAAAATATTATGGGGGGGGGCTATAGTCTATTTTAAAAAACAATATCTCCTTCAAGAACGATCATAAAACGTGTTTTCAATCAATATTTATTCAATAAGGGACCAGTTTTCCTACCTAGCGAAAGGGGACGAGTTTTCCGGGGTCGAGTTTTCCGGAGACGAGTTTTCCCGTGACGAGTTTTCCGGGCACCATCGAAAACAATCTCCAGACTATTTCTTTACAATCCAAATTAGGAAAGCGCCAAGAAAACAAGTGTGTCAGGCGTTATTAAGAATGTTTAGCATGAAGACAGTTGGAAATTACCGACTGAAACTCGGCGGGAAAGTCCGTCATAGATTTATATTTGTACAAAATATGGTTGGATTACAGAAAAGAAATGTGAATTTTATTAACAATTCAACATGTGGCACGTAATTTCGATTATCGTGTTTAAATGTTAATAATCAGGTATCCTGTATATAATGAGTGTAAATTTGTCTAAGAAAGAAGCGAAGTATTTTGGATTTCTAACTTGAGTGATGAACTAATATTTACACGATACCCGTTTTGTTTTTTCATAAATGATGAAAGCTAACAAAGTCCGTTCCATGCTTTTGTGGCCATTCACGATTTCTGGCCAGATTTCAAAGGGCGTTTTCCAATCTCTGTATTGTTTGCCATTTTATAGCGTAATGATTTGGCATCATCTGGTGGCTAGAAATTCAATTCTTTGAGAACATCTGTCCAAGTCAGCGAAAGCTGCTTATAATAGCAAAATAGTTTACATATTTGTCTGGCAGACAGATTTGTCTGGCAGAAGTAACCATGATCCACATACTGGGAAACGAATACTTTTAATTATTATGTGAGACTAAGATAAATATAAGTGTGTTCACACCTTACGTTTATTATTCATGGCATAAAAGTGTTTCCTATTATTTCACGTATTTTACTACAATTAAGTTGAGAAAGTGAAAGCTGTGAGTTATCAAACAATATATAAGTGCAATCGAACCCGGGATATTCAATAAAATTTGTTCATTCGAAACCAACTGCATCACAAATTTGAAACTCAATTGAACATGTGTAAACATCAATATATGTATCATTTGTGTTAATAAAAAATAGTTGCACAAACAGAACCCCCATTAAAAAGAACTATTCATTCGAGAATGACGTCATACAATTTGGGAAATACGAGACTTGGCAATGGAGTCAAGTTGGGTGAAATACCAACACCCACGCTGTTTTCAATTTACTTTGTTACAATGCTTGTTTATTATTTTAAATACATTAAGATATGGGATTGTCTTTGCGTTTACGAACTGCTGGCATCAGTCTATCCTTCACCATCAATTTTTGTTTTGTTTTTTTTGCGGACACAACGCTCCATGCTTATTTCCATTTCAGAGCAGATTTGCTTTTTTATATTCTAGTGCAGTGTCCACCATCTCTTCTCTATTCTAAAGAAGACAATCAGCCTGACAGAACTTTGTTGCAGATCCAGCTCTTTTGTTTGAAGATACTTCTGGGCATCTTTGATTTCTGGGAGAATAATTTTCCAAAGGCTCAGAAATAAAAGAAACGGAAACGACTGTACCGAGTTGAGAATTAAAGATGCATCTGATCTTGTGGTTCCATTATTTTCCTTCTTCCTTGAGCTGTCCAAAGGCAATGACGACTTCCAATTTTTATTACAAGATTTACAGCATCTACCCGTCTAGTTTTCACAGCCCGCTTGATACTTAGACCGGTCAACTGAATCAAGAAGTCCCAGCGATGTGTAGATGCAGAAAAGAACTAGAATAACCGGTCCAGTGTGTCAAAAAAAAAAATGTAACAGAGTGAACCGCTACTAAAGCTGCATATACACAAGCCAGATTTAGTGAATGGTTTGTGCATGGCACAAATAGTGCTTTTTGGTTGATTTTAAAGATGCGTTTCTGCACGCCCTACCAATGGCCTGCTATATCAGCGGCATTGTCAAATGCCAATACAGTCACCAATTTGAATCGCATCGTTTTCTCAAAATCAGTTCACAAATTTCCTCCACGTTTTATCTTTTGTTTCGATGAAGCGGAGAAACGACTCCTCCACCTTCACTCCATTTTTGTCAATTTTTACTCATGAGGAGTGCTATAAAAAATTATGCAAAAATATTTGCTTTCCTTGATCTGATCGATGATTTTCTTTCTCATCGACTTTGCCAAAATGCTCACGAATTCATTTTAAATTTCTGGTGTCAGATAAGAAGTATCGATTTTCTTTCCCAGGTTAACTTTCACCAAATGTTCACGGAGCATATGGCCATACTTGGCTAATATATTTACAAATTCTAAAAAATCCCCTTTGTTTTCTTGATCCCTTTGATCATTATGGATGTCTTCCCGGTGACCCTGTAGTGCCAGATTCTGCTTGGCTAGAAACCGTATGATGTCCAGCAATCTAGATAGGATTTCCAGCCATTTCTTAGTTTCCTTCTCATTAAGATTTTTCTCTACTTTGTCAATTACCTTTCCTTCAGCAAGTCGGGTCTCTAGCTTCTTCCAGTTGAGGAACGCCTGAGTATGAGATATGTTAGCTTCGTATTCATATACTTTGGGATTTAATTTTCACTAATTCATAAAACCCACATCAGCAGAAAAACTCGACAGTCCAATTGAAAACAGTTTGCAGCAGAAACAAAAAAGAATAAGGCTTCTCTGAAAGGAGAATACACCATCCATGTTCGAAAACTTTTCTCACCGTTCTGCAAAACCACATAGAACCAGTTTTTGTTAGCTTTCTAACCCCTCGCCTTTTCTTTTCATTCCTGGTCGCACTACTTCCTTGAATTCATGATCGAGGTGCTGCATAGCTGCCGGACAAGCATAGCGCAAATTTCATGATTAATCGCAACAGCTATAGACCAACATATGTAAAATCGGTTGCAGTGTATGATTTCGCGCCAACTAGTGATTGGCTTTTCAATTCTTCAACTTCATGTGCATCATCATCATTGACAGTTTTTGATGTATTAACGCTGTCACTGTCGACTTCTGAAGTAAGAGTATCAACGCTAGCAATATCAACTTTATCTTCGGTCTCAGCATTATTTTCACCTTCCGTTTCCGCCATTTCGGTCGTAGAAGTCTTTTCGATGAATTTCAACAGCCTTTATCCTTTTTTGCTTTCTATTCTTTTGTTTTTCGCTTTTTACGGAATGCTGTACTACTCGCCTTCATTCTCTTCATTTTGACAATCCACACAAATATTCTGAAAAAATTAAAAATACTATTTTAAAAAAAATAGCACGGTATTTCTTCTGTTGTTCCATACTAATAACACAAAAGGTGAAATATCTCCCTTAAAAAAATCAGTTTTCTTAGATACCTATTCTTAATATATATCTATATCTATATCTATATCTATCTATCTATCTATCTATCTATCTATATATATATATATATATATATATATATATATATACATATATATATATATATATATATATATATATAGAGAGAGAGAGAGAGAGAAGGAAGAAACTCGCCACTAACCCCCCACACCCGCCTTAAAAAAGAAACTTTCATTTTATTTTCTATTTTAAATGTTATAGACTTTTTTTTACCACTTTTCCATTCTGTTGAATATTTTATTTTCTATTTTTGCACGATTCAAAAATGTGCACGAAAACAAATCTAAAAACGAGGCTCTTCATTCCTTCTTCCATGAAGAAGAGGAGGACATCTAGAATTCTTACGACTCATAAAAAAATTGAGATGAAATAAAGTTTAAAACTATTATAAAACATCAATAAATGATTCAGGTAAGTTGCAAAATGGTAACATTTATTTATTGTATATTTAATTTTTTTGCCACTTTTTTGAATCTCTGTGTATTGTAAAACAAACCTCCAAAAATTAATTAAAATAATAATTAAATAGTTTTCAAAATATTTAATTATTTAACAAAATATTATAGAAAAATACAAGAAAAGGGCAATCTTGCCTTAAGTCATACACAAGATCTCGGCCGCGAACGGATGTAAAAATGGAACAGAGTATGGGGCAGTCCAGTGACCGTTCATGAATAAATGACGTTTAAGTGCACACAGTCATTATCCAATGAGCAATTTTCGGAAGCATTGCAGTTACAATTAGGGTAAGTTTTGAGTTGTTGCTTATATTTTGCTGGGCAGATTTTATTTTTTATTATTAGAGTTTATAATGGTTTGCGCTAAGTTAGGCATAGTAGAGAAGGAGATTTGATGGGAATTTTGTTTAGGATAGTGTTGTATCCGTGCAGGTGTTTGAATGAGTTTTCTACTATCTTAAAAAATTCTTTATGGATATTAGTTGTAAGTGAGGTTAAACTATTTTTTGTGATCTCTGTCTAAATCGTTAGTTAGATTTTTTAATTATGTTTAATAATATTGAGGGTTATTGTATTTTGTCTATATTTGCTTCTGGCCATGATTCTCGATGATTATACCGGGGTTACAGACTTGTTATTATTATTGTCTGTGTATCCTGAGTTAGCTAAGGCGGTGTTGTAGAAGTTAGAATTAGCTTCGAAAATGTTATAGTCAGCGGATAGATAAGATATTCTATTCAATACTGATTCTGAATTGCTTTAATGACAGATCTAGGTTGGTTGGAAAATTTATGGACATAGAGTAGTGAAAATTGTGTTTGCAGTAGGGGTTTCATTTAGGTCCAAGATATACCTAGGAAGTTTCAGTTTTTTCTCATTTTCTATCGTTTTAATAAAGCTAAAGCTAAAAATTAAGGCTAAAGCTAAAAAATTTTTTTCATTCAATGATGGTCTTATACAATCTAGATCTTGCTCCAGTTACTAGAACTTCATCCCTATATAGGCCACCTTTTAAATCCCTAATCTTAAATATAGAACTCAATTTATTGAGTAGGAAACATTGTCTGAGTCCGAAAATCGATTATTATGTCGAAGTTGTCTAGGGTGTATTTTCTAGTCCAAATCAAATTGTATTAGTGTTTTTTCTTGCTAGTAAGATTAATTTAATTTCTAAGTCGGAGAGATGCAAATTGTTTTTTGCTAGGATATATATTTAATAGAACAATGGGGATATGAATTGGTAGTGGTTGTCTATGTCAAAAGTTATGAAACTTAACTTAGATTTTATTTTAGATTCAGGAACCACTCTATCAGAAGATTGCCAGAGGGGAAAACTTATTTTCTTTTTTATAGTGGGGATAATACTGTCTAAGATAGTTTTACTTATTTTGCCCAAATCTGATTTGGATGGGTATATTAGTCTGATAGATGAGTTACTGCTGAAGTTTGCTTTATGATCTTTTAAAGAGAACCTTGGGGTGGTTGAGGTTAGTATTTCTGTGTGGTTAATTATATTTACGGTGATTAGCAAATTCTGTACTTAATCATTAATGAGGTATAGTGAATTAGCGATTTCACCTTTATAAGATTAATGTAGCTAATTGTATATTAAAACTTTATAAAGTTTAGTCATTAAGTTTGTAATAATTTTTAGTTTTGTCAGCAGGGACAAATAGTTCTGCTTTAGGTTTAGCTTTACGTGCAACGGCATTTATTTTTTAACTATTGGTGCTTGTTAAACTTCTTAAATTTTTATTTTTTCGACCAGGTTAATTAAGTTGCTTTCAAATTATTCTAGGTGTTCATTGATCCTATGAAAAGATGTTTATTTTAAACCATAACGTTGAGCTGCCAATGTTTCCTGCTTTCCACTGCTTCCACTGAAATACTATTCAGTGGGAGGATAATGATGTTGGGCCGGTGAGGGTTGAGGAATTAGCAACGAGAGGGTAATCTCTTGGATTTGCTTTAAACTAAGATTTAAATCATGGTGGTAGGCTTTCCATCTTACATTATTTATTAATTAATTAATTAATTAATTATTATTATTATTATTATTATTATTATTATTATTATTATTATTAGTTTAGATATATAGGCTTTTTGAGGAACTAGAGATGTTTTTAAATGGGAAGGAAGGTATTCCTTATTGAATATATCTATACAAGTCAAATAAAGCTTAACCTAAAGGAATATATGGAGAGAACCAAGAACCAAGAAGAATTAGAGAAAATCTTTAAAAGGAGATTTATTGGCATAATAAAAAACTCAACAATTAAGGTTGAGCTTATATACTGAGGGAAAAAGGAAAGAACGACAAGAAAAAGGTATATACTAATGGATATAAATTTAATTGTTCATTCAATAGGGATATTACATCAATTAGGGGTAAGGGATATATATGCTCTTTATACCAAGGTATTTCAAAGCTTAATGCTTCTCATCGCCCCTCTTCAGTGTATACCCTTATACAAAACCCTCAAATATGCCGATTGTAAACGTCGCATCCATATCGTGTTACTTAGCACATCACCTCCTTTTCTGATGAGAAGCTTTAGGCTTCGAAACGCTTGGTATAAAGAACTTTCATAAATACTATACACTCTATTTTATTTCCTGGTTGCAAATTGATCAATAAATCTATATGCATCAGTATATACTTTTCTATTACCAATATATATATATATATATATATATATATATATATATATATATGTATATATATATGTATGTATATATATGTATGTATATATATGTATGTATATATATGTATGTATGTATGTATATATATATGTATGTATATATATATGTATATATATATATGTATGTATATATATGTATGTATGTATATATGTATGCATGTATATATGTATGTATATATATGTATGTATATATATGTATGTATGTATATATATATGTATGTATATATATATGTATGTATATATGTATGTATATATGTATGCATATATATATGTATGTATATATATATGTATATATATGTATATATATGTATGTATATATATGTATATATATATATGTATGTATATATATATATATGTATATATATATATATAAGGGAAAGAAAATTAAAACTGTAAGTTGAAATTTACAATCAAAATTTATTGTTTAACTAAATACTCCAAAAAAAAACAATCCATTGCTAATATCAGGTAAACACATTATTTTTATCATATATATATATATATATATATATATATATATATATACTATCAGAAGTACCCGTCGTTGACTGGGTTCAAAAGCAGCCTACAGGAAATGGACTGTGATTGATGAAAGTATGATAGGTTATGAAAAGGAGGGGTTGTAAAGATATAGGTTTTGATACTCAAAAATTTTACCCGAAGCAAAATATGATGAAAATAAAGATAATTTTCGCGAAAATATATTTTTTATATCAACTTTGTTTCCATTCGTAGCCAAGAGTGACCAACAAAATGATGGTTCCTTACAAAGAGAAAATGTTATATATATAATAATATAAATATACAAGAAATAAATGTTACCATAGGCAATAAAAGTTACTTTTATGATAGAAAAGTTCATTGGTTTGTATTTTTCAGTAGTTTGTAAAAAAAAAATATCGTTTTTAATTCACGGACCGGTTTAAAAAAAAATCAAAATGGCAGCGACTTTGAAATGGAGAGCCCCGTTTTCAATTTGAAGGAGGCGCACCTGAGCATTCTGTGTAAGCAATTTAACAGAGTTCTGTCAACGTAAGGGATATTTATAAACATATTTTGATGTTTTCCATTATTTTGTGCTTGAGGAATATTCGATTATGGCATGTATAGTTTATATAGAAATTCATTTAAGTAGTTATCGCCTCAAATTTCGTTTTAATTTCGGTTCGCTGAAATTATTTCAAGTAAAGAACATTAAAAACTATTTCAAAACAAAAAAAACATGAACTGAACTTTTATTGACTATGGTAACATTTATTTCTTATATATTTATTTTTTCGGGTAGTCGTTTGTTGACTTTTCTGCTAAACACTCTTACTAAATAATATCGACGAAATATCGAAAAACAAAGAAACAAAAACAGTTTTGAAAAATAATGAAGCTTTACTTACTTTAGTAAAATAATCCGAAACAGCAAAATGGGATATTAAAAAAGTAACACGTAATTACTTTAGTTTTTTAAAGCAAAGAATCGATATAAAAATGAATAGGAAGAAAATGGCGCCCTTTTCAAGCAGAACAGCTTTGTTTCAGTTTTACAGTATTGGACGGTGTAGTAATGCGCCGTCGGATTCAGGGTTGTACTATTGTAATGTAAAGAACACGCAGAAAATCAACTGAATTCCTTCTAGTCCACTGACAAAAAAAAAGCTTAAACAGATATATAAATAAAAATAAAAAGGTTATGTAAATGTTTTTAAAAAGACACGTAATCACGTGAACAGGATTTTTTCCTTCTTTTGACACGATAAAAAGTTACGTTCTTATTTTTTATTATTCTCTATTTATCTATTTTCGAAAGAGTGCCATGTGCAAGTAGAGAAAGAAAAAACTGAGTTATGCAAAATTTGTGTCGAGAATTGTCTAAAGTTCCGACTTTTTTTTTGGCTTTCACTTTAATAAGAACGTGAATTTATGAGATGAATTTATTCGACACAATATGATTCAACTCAAAAAAATAAATAAAAGCTAACGTGAATTAAGATTAAAGTTAAGGTGTTATTGTGGACCCTCGCCCCTTTTAAAAAACCTTGTTAAACTTTGTGACATATTTATATTCTATGGTGGCCAGGCGTGAACGAACACCCAATAATTTTATTATATCATATTTCTTCAAACTGAAACATAATTATCAAAGTATACTTACGCAAATAGATATGAAAAGTCTTTGTTAAAGTTTGTGCAATATTTCCATGGAGTACAGGCGCAAACGCAGACCCCACAATTTTATTATACCATCCCTATTAAAGTTGAAACATACTTATCAAAGTATTATTATGTACATCTATATCAAAAACACTTGTAATCGTTTTTTTTATTTCCATACTTTCGGGGCAAAACGCAGACCCCACAATTTTAATGAACCACCGTTCTGACAGATCAAACATACCCATTCCTGATCCTCGATACATCTTCTATTATTATATGTAATCAGTTTTTTAAAATAGTCAACCATATGGGAGCCTATTCGTGACCACACACACACACACACACACACAGACGTTCAGCTTTATATATATATATATATATATATATATATATATATATATACACATTCATCTAACACGGCTGTGGCCGAGATTGAACTCACTATACGAGTTTGTAGTGTAATTCAAATCTTATTGGTAGCTAAATACTTGATGCTTCGTCAGGGCTATCAAGGGTATTTTTATTTAGCTGGGGCGCTTACCATCTACCTTTGAGACGAGAGAAGGATAAACCGCGCCAGTTTCTCAACTTGGTATTTTATGTTACGGTACATACAGCACCTCAACTTCCCAAATTGGCATCCATCTGATACAACGCGCGGCTCTTTACAAACAATGTTACAACATGGGAAGGAAGAAGGAAAGGAAAAGAAGAAACAAAACAACACACTGAAGATGGAGTATACCTCTGAAATATATTTGTGATAAATTTCAAACAAGTAAAATATTTGTTTAGTTTCCTAATATTACGTTGTGATTTGGCTTTCAAGCGCACTAGATGTGTATTATATATATATATATATATATATATATATATATATATATACTTCAATATTTCTCAGTGGTTTTTAAGTGATTTTTTTCTGAGAGGATATACTTACATTGGAAATCCATGGATTAAGGAAATTATTTTAAACATTGTATTATTTGTTTCAAGCAATGAATTTTTATTTTGAAAAGTAATTCTTTCTAAATGAAATTTAAATATGTATATAAATATATAAACTCTAATTATATATATATATATATATATATATATATATATATATATATATATATATATATAAACAACTAACAATATAAATTATTAATTAACTTATAGCTACCTAATTTTGTTTTAGATGGGACAGTACATCTATGCAAACAATTTTGAACTACTTCTTGCTTTTATTCAATACTTTTTCATTATATATTATAAATTATATTAGGGTGCAAAATTAGTAACACTCAGATTTACTTGGTGTATATTTTCTTGCATTTCATAATATCAACATTTCGATATATTATTTCAATTTATACTCTGTATTATTTCTTCGTAGTTCCCTGACCTACTTAGATAAAGATGTTGATTTTGTTTTCGTTTCTTCGTTAGATATTTTAAATGATGACATATGGTTAAGAAATCTTTTCTTTGCACTGTTAATCCATCCATGTTATAGTTCAATGACTTCGCATTTATATAATACTAGCGGAGGGTACCCGGCGTTTCCCGGGCGTTTGGAGGTGTGTGTGATTTTGGGTAAATCAAAATTCCGGGAGGGGGGGGAATTAAAATAAAAAAAGTTTTGGTAGGTGAGTATGAGAATCGAACCCGAACCCTTGAAGCGAAGTTGGAAATTAAAGAGTGGAAAAAAAGTGTGCGACTTTAACCATTGACCCACCGTGAGATACTAACGGAAACACGTTTGAATTTATTTAATTACTTAGATTTGGCAGGTGCACGTTTAATGACTTAATGAGTTCAACTTTGACTGCGGGATAGTATTTCATTTACTGCGGAAAGCTTTTTTTATTTTTGTTTCCCCAAGATGTTGGGGGGGGCAGCTCCCCTTGTCCAATTTAAATAGAAATTGTTTGATATAAGGAAAATATTTCCACATTGATCAAAGCTGATTGCTTTCGGACATTTCCGCCGATAGACGGAAAATATTGCCAGAATTAGTGTCGCTTTTATTATATGAAAAAGCCTAATCCACATGCGGCGACAAATGTTGAATATTTATCTTCCCGAAGTCGAGCAAATTAAATAGACAGGCGAGCTCCGTTGTTAATTCGGAGATATTACGATTTCTATGTGATATAAAAAGTTTTAAGAAGTTGCGAGCCGACCAACCGCTTCTCTGAAAAAAGCCTTTCTTGGACATACACAAAAAGTGAACATACATACACACATTTTCGCTTTTATATTATAGATTAATATTATCAGTATAACTTTCGTACCATTTAAAAGAAGCGCAAAATAAACCAGTAATAATTTTTTAAAATTTTTTTCATCGAACAAAAATAATGAAATTGCGAGACGAAACTCGTGTTTACATAATTGGCGCTTTAAAATAACGTTCCCATGGACATACACAAAAAGCGAACATACATACACACATTTTCGCTTTTATATTATAGACTAGCCAGCGGTACCTGGCGTTGACCGGGTGTTTTTCGGTGTGTGTGATCGGGGTGGGGGTGTTAATTAAAACCTAAGAATAAGCGAAGTAAAAAAAAAAAACAGAAAAACGAACGTTACGTGAAAGATGGCTTAAATAACACTGGTTCAATATTTAAGTTTAAAAAATCGAAAAAAGAAAAGAAAGACATCTCACACCACGATTCGAACCTAGCCAATTACATGTACTTGTGCGCTAGTATCGAGGGAGAGTGCTATATCTATGCTGTCTGAGACTTTGTTTATTAGGGTACAGTCTTGGGTTGAGGGAGAGCGGTAGAGAAAATACAAGTAGCTAATATTGTGTTGCATATTTAGTCTGAAGCACATAAAGGCCTGGTCGTCTGATTCTAGTTTTATTTCTCTAGTGAGGGGGAGGTTGTTACGAATATAGACTCCAAGCCCATGCATATGTCTGTCCGAGTCCTTACGGCAGAGTGGGAGATGTTAAAGTGGTTAGAGGGAATGGAGGAGTGAAGGTTAGTTTCACTTAATGCTAAGATATCCGGGGTGTTTACAAGGAGAAATGACTCAACATCATCTAAGTTAGTTCTAAGCCCACGGATATTCATAAATGCAAGTCTCTAGGGAGGAGGCAGGTTGGTTTTCTTTGAGTTTGGTCCTGGTTTAAACGTAACTTTTGCTTGAGCTGTCATTTCATTTTATTTAATTTAAAAGTTTCAGTAAGGGTTAGTGAGTGAGGGGGTGCTGGACAAGTGGTTTTGCAGAATACCAGACATGCAATACAAGTAGATCATCAGCTGTCCTCACCCACAGGATTGTGGCCTCAGGAAAGCCCACTGGGGATGAGTGCAGGGTCCCTTTCCATGTGCGATATGTCACTACAAACATCCCGATATTATACAACTGTTGATGGAGCAGCAGCTCGAAGCACTACCAAAGAGTTAGGGCACCTGTACTATCAGTCAGAAACAGCAGCCAGGAAACTGTCAATCCGGTACCCTCAATCCATTAGGCAAAGCCAACCCAGTCCAACTGCACTGTCATATATGGCACTGAAGCACCCCACTGTGTCCAGTTTAGGGGGATGGGATGTGGCGGGAGCGAGGAAAAGCGGCGTTCATTGCCCTAGTCAGGAAACAAGGTCAACAACTGGGTGATTCAGACGGATCCCTGTGATAGTACCTCTACGCCTGGCCAATAGGCAAAGAAGGAGTATGAAAGCCGGCCGATAGACAGAGCCTATCTCCTCCTTAAGCAGTTTAGGTTTGCCAACCGGTGATTTGTTTGAGTCACCAGCTCTAGGAAGGTTGTCGTCCAGGACTGAAGAGGTCTCCCTCCCCTTGGTTTAGCTTCAGAGTTTTCCTTCTCTTAGACAGATGACCTGGGAAGATCTACGAGTCCATCAGCTCCGAGAGGGTTCGCCCCGCGCCTGGGTCCTAATCCAGGTATTTCTGCAATCCCGCGTGGGTAGTTAATATTAATTGGTTATTTAGGTTAATATCTACTGAAAAAATCGGGTATTTAGGTTAACATCTACAGAAAAATTTCAGTCCTCAAACGTTGTTAAAAAAGGACATTACTATGCTTTCCATTTTCATTTTTACTGGGAGAGGGGATAGGTAAAAATTCATGCAGTGGAAGCAAGTAAATTTGCAACAGCATTGGCTTGAGAGAGACGAGTTAATGTATGGTTAGATATAGTTTTGTAAGTTTAGGAATGTATGGTTAGATATGGTTTAGTAAGTTTAGGAATGTATGGTTACATATTAGACACCGCCAAAAATGGCCGAAAAATCAAGTTGTTGTTGTTTTTTTAAAACGAAATTACATTTATTAAAATCCATTAATTCTGAGTAACTTTTTTTTTCCAGAAAGATAAAACCCTGAATTTTATCATATAGAAAACAGAATAATGTAAAACTTTTTCTACTATTTTTAATTAAATTTTAAACGTTAAATTTTCCCAAAAAGTTAACAATTGACATTTTTTGTCTTGCACAAAAAACGTACATAAATATTTAAAAAAAAAAAAAAAGAAAGAAAGGTTTTTGAAATAATTAATTTATTTATTTGTTGTCTAAGATTTAGGGTGATTTTCTATGAGAATATGCAAAAATATTATAATATAAGTACCTGGATTTAAAATAATTCCACTTATTCATATAGGCAACCAGTTACTTCGCGTCGATCTAGACAATGTTTACGTTTGTACTTGATAAAAAGCAAACTATGGAAGACCAAACAGGCCAAAAAAAACTTATTTTTCAGTGACGAAAATTTCAATGTATTATTAACGCTGAGGCTGGCCAGTACCAGATGGGTGACCATTTGTATGAGTTTCGTTTTTAATGTGTATGTGTGTGGGGGCCA